>NW_020897715.1:1238132-1402268 GCF_003984885.1 Neopelma chrysocephalum
GGCCCGGCGCGGCCGCAGGTGCCGCCGGCGGGGCGGGCGCTGCGGAGCGGCCGCGGGGGGCGCGGCGGGGCGGGGACCGGCCGGAAGTGACGGGCCGGGCTGATTCACCTGCTGGGCGGCGCGGGGAGGTGCCCGCCGGGAGCCCGGGGACGGAGCGCACGGAGCGCGGTGCCCGCCGCTCCCGCCCGCGACATGGAGCCCGTGGAGCCGCCGCGGCTGCTGCCGCTGCTCGGGGTGGCCCTGGTGCTGCTCTGCTCCGCAGGTGGGCGCAGGTGGAAGGGGAGCGGACCGAAGGGAAGGGAAGGGAAAGGAAAGGACGGAGAGAGGGTGGGAAGGAGGGAGAAAGAAGGAAGGAGGGAGAGAGGGAAGCAGGGAGGCGGCGGCTCTGTGGGGTTGGGAGAAGGCGCCGCGGGGGCGGGGGGCTGCTGCCCCGCTGGGGTGTGCGGCACCTCCGCCCCTGCGCCTGTGTGGGTCTCCATCGTGTGCGTCTGTGTGTGTGTGTATGTGGGGTCTCCACGATGTGTTGGGGGGGGGGGTCTCCGTCGTGTGTGTATTTCCTCGGCAGCCCCCGTGCCCTACCCGCCCGCGGCGGTGCCCGGGGCGCGGTGCGGGCGCTGGCGGCGGGGCCGCGCCGCGGAGCCGACCTGGGCTTTGTTCGCCGCCCGCCCGCCCGCGGAGCTGCTGCTGCCGCCGAGCTCCATCTCCTGCCGCCCCCTCCCCTTCTCCTGCCGCCCCCTCCGCTTCCCCCGCCGCCCCCCGGGGGTCCCCTGTCTCGCTGCCCGCCCGCCGTCGCTCCCCGCAGGACGGGCGGCGGAGCGGGCGCCACACCGGGAACACCGTAGTGAAAAGGAATAAAAACAAACAAACAAACAAAAAAACCCCAGGGATTTAAATTCAAACCCCGGCCATGCGTGTGGAAGACCTCTAGCACCCCACGCCGGTTCTGGTTTTGCCCTCTGGGTGGCTCCCACCCAGAGACCCCTGAATCCAGTTGTCCAGATCCCGATGGCCGCGGTTGAACCGTGTGGAGGAAACCAGAGGGAATTTGATTGTGAGAGGAAAGGAGTTGAATTGGATGGACCTAAGCTCGTTTGGTTTTCGTGGGGAAAGAAAACAAAGGAGTAGCTACTCTCCAACAAGCAAAAAAACCCCAACCAATGAAATCCAAAAAAGACGCAAGCCAAACCGAGCGTGCCAGGGCTACTAAAATGTAGGTGAATGTTTTCCATCTCAAATATTAGGTGTTATTAGGTTCCTGTGACGAATTTGGCTACCATGTCACTGTTTCCTAAACATATCATTAAAAAAAAGGAAGTTTCCACTAAAGTTGACCCAAACTTGTGTGAAACTGCAAAAGGTGACAAAACACCTATGGCGAGCTTCAGGTTCACAGTAAAATGTGTATCAGTGGTGTCAGAAGGTCAGTTTTTATTTCCTGTTGAAATGTTAATGTTACCGTGTTGATGTCACCACTGTTTTGGGAAATTACTCATGGGATCAAAATTCTGTATCTATAATGGAATGGTGAACTCTGATCCCCTGAGGTAGTTCCACATTAACTCTGTTTCCCTTAGCAGAGTTAGAAACAAGATAGATGCTTGGTAAGAGCTATGAGTTACCAGTATTTAGTTGATAGGGTTAGTAATCAGCATTTATATTGAAACACTTCATGTAACAAAAGCTTTGAAAAAAGCCTGTTGTGACTAGAACCATACATACTGCGATTGAGCTGGATCACTGCTAGGAAATCAAAGGCTGTGATACTAAAAGATTAGGAATAATTAATAGATGAGGAAACGTCAAGCTAGAATGAAATTTTACAATATAGTCCTACTTAAGGATACAGGTGTCTTCACACCTCAGTGTGAAGTCAGATAACTTTGTAAATGAAGTAATACTCATAGTCAGAACACAGATACATCTTTTGTACAGTTATTTGGATGACTCTACCCTAAAAGACACAGTCCTCTGAAGAAAATGACTGAATAATACGTAAATCATAGGAGATGATATGTCCTCTAGGCTTGCTTGTGTTGTTTCCAGTCAGACTGGGTTAATATTTCTGGGTCTGTGTGCCAGATAGACGTGACTTCCTTCACTGAGGGAACGGATGTCAGTAAGTTGCTGTTCTCCATATGGACCACAGTTAGAGGAAGCTGTTTTTTGTGCAGTTAGGTGTAAGCTGTTGGCAGTGAAGGATTGTCTAGGTGCTGAAATCTTTACTGGGTTTGTGGCTTTTGTGGTTTAACTTTAGCAGGAAACTAAGGACCACGCAGATGGTCACTCCCTGCCCTTGTACTGGGATGGGGGAGAGAATCGAAAGGGTAAAAGTGAGGGAACTTGTGGGTAGAGATGAAGACAGTTTAACGGGGAAAGCAAAATCCATGCATGCAAGCAAAGCAAAATAAGGGATTCATTCAGTACTTCCATGGTCAGGCAGGTGTTCAGCCATCTCCAGGGGAGCAGGGCTCCATCACAGACAGAGGTGACTTGGGAAGACAAATGGCCATCACTCCGATTGTCCTCACTTCCTCCTTCACCCAGCTCTGCATGTTGAGTGTGACATCCTGTGGTGTGGTTCCATCTTCCTGGTTATAAAGATGGGGAAATAATCTCATTCCGTTTGGTGCAAGTTTCAAATTTGTGTAGGGCTTTATAAGATCAAAAATAAATACAAGTGCCAGACTTGTCATCCCAATTTAACAAATAAGGTAGTGACCTACAGCTGTTAAACTTGTAAAAATGTGTAACATCGGAATGCAAATTTTCAATTGCTGAAATGTTAACATAGCCAGATTAGCATCTATCTTTGTATAGGTATAAAAGAAGTGATTCCATACCTGGTGATCACTTTAACCTTCAGAAGGCATGTTTTACAAAAGAGTAATGCTGGGCATCTAAATGCCCCAGTTGAGGATAAGAATTTAAATAGAATTTTAAGGTAAATAACTAGGCAGATTTTCTTTAGTGTATTGGAATATCTTTTATTGCTGCCTTGTATTGAGTTTTGTGGGTTTTTGTGCATTTTGGGTTTTTTTGTTTACAATGGTAATTGAAATTCTGCAATATGTGATGCCTTACTAATAGAATAGTAAGTTTTTAAATAGAATTGAAGTTCTGGTAAGCTTCAGGGTTTGTGGGTTTTGCCCTATTATTAAGGTTGCAAAAGTAGTTCCAATAACATGCGTGCAGGGGTAGAACCTAATGCAGGCAGGGGCAGTTAGTATTTGGTGGCTAATACACTTTGTCAAATAAGTATAATAAGGAACTTAAGCCTGTTCATGTTTTTATGCATGCAACAGGATCTTACAGAAGCTTAAATTAGGAGAAATTTGACTACCACAGGAATTTAATGATCATTCCTATCCCAGTCTCTTAATTGCTAAACTTGGTATGCTTCATCTGTTGGGCAGTAGTTATAACAAGTTGTAGGGTGCGAGTTCTTCCAAAGTGTCCATTGATAAAAAAAGTTACCTGAAGTCCAGGACTTCTTCCCAAGCTTTTCCCAGATCTTAGTGTTTCAAGAAGGATGAAAAACTTTACCTAGAAATTACTTAATCAACTGTTAGTCAACTGCTGTGGACATCAGCCGTGACATTGGAATTACCCTGATTAATGTGTGTTTATCAGAAGGTATTTTATGCATTCAGAATGCTGCTGTTAGAGATTATTATAGCTCGTCACTTTGGTCTCCTCTGACTGCCCACCCTCCCCGTGCTGCCTTCCCCTGTGTTTCATCAAACTTTGGCTGCCTCTCTGTCTTCACTTCTTGTCACAGCCTCATCCACAGCCAAGTCCACTTAACAGAGAGATGAAACTCCCACTCCTAAATGTCTGGTTTAGCTTCTATTGCTACCTTACAAGAAATACATTTTCATATGAGCAAAGCTACTGATTCCGTTCGTGCTTCAAGAAATTAATTCTGAATATCTTTGAATCTGCCTCAATATTGGGGAGTTTCAAAACTCATTTGCCACAATGCCTGCAGAGATTCGTACAGACTGGGGAACTTGGTTTTGGGGCCAGTATTGTTTCAACACACTAACATTTAATAATTTGTTGCTCTCATGCATTCATAAGCTTTTAATGACAGGGTTCTTTTTGCTCTTGTTGCAACTTCTGGTTGATTTCATGGAGCTTTTAAATGCTGTGTGAAACATTATAGGTGACCCTGCCTGGGTTGGACTAGAGGATCTCCAGAGGTCCCTTCCAACCCTAACAATTCTGTGATTATAGATCAAGACGGCTTGTAAGAATGTGTTCTCCCCCTTACATCAATTTAGTTGCTCTTCCTTTTTTTTGCCTTTTCTTTTTCTTTTTAGGGAATTCCTGTTTTTTACTCATTTGCATCTTTCAGGAGATGACTGAAAGAAGAGCCACTTCAGCCTGTTGCCATGGGATTAAGTGGCAGTCAGGCCATAGTTCTGTAGAAAGAAACCTGTTTCAGTAGCAACTGGAACATAGCAGGCCCTACATCCTTGCTGGTCCTTTCCTTTACTGCACAACTGCCTTGATGGTGTGAGTGTGTGGAACATGCGTCTCAGTTGCTGAAAACCTTAATTTTTTAACTGTTTGGATTGCATGACTTGAAACAAGAAGGAGTTTTTCCATCAACTTGTCCTTGTACAGAGCAGGAACGATGGCAGAAGAGCATTAGGGGGAAACCCCATTGTGTTTGATCAGTATTTTCCCATAGGAGAAAAATGTCGGTGTAAAGTCTTGGCCGGGGTTGGGAGGGGGGCTTAGTTGGGGATCAGAACTACATTGCTAAGTCAGGCAATGAGTTGAATGGTGAGATGTGACCTCAAAGATTATTTCTACATCCCATTTGAAGTTGTACCTGGCATTCATCTGGCTCCATAGTGAGCCAGTTCAAGGAGTTGCAAAGTCAGAAGACGACTAAATTTTTTTGAGGTCAGTTTTCTACCTGTTCCTTTTCCTGATCCAGCTCAATGAGATCAAATCTGAATTATAACAAAGGAGTGTCAGCTGGAACCTCAAACACACATGGGTGGAGTATATTTTTACTATTGATTTTTTTTTTTTCCCCTGTGTCACCTACTTACTGGAGCATGTGATAGAGGCAAGGTTTGGAGCTTTACTGGTTGTATGCTGTAACCATTCACTGGTGCTGTGATATCCTTTAGCTACTGTTATGAAACATCTAAGGTACTTGATGGTCATAAATTTTGCTGCTACATTTTTTAATAACATATTTTTCATGCCCTATCGCTAAAGCCTGTGCCTAGTATGCTGACAAATAATTTATCAATAAGAACTGGTTTGTGTGTTGAAGGGAAGGATGGGAATTCGATAAATTCACAGCTGTTCGGACTTGTGCAGAGTTAGTTTGCATAGGGAATTGAAGTTTCATGTATTCACTTACCCTGCATCTTCAGTTCTTTGTTTTCGATGCATTAACAGTATCAGCTACAAGGAATGTTTCATCTCAGTTGTTTTAAAGGCATGTAAAATTAATGCGTGTGTATATATTTTAAAATCTCCCTAAATTTTTAAATGAGTAGTTAACTTTTTGGCTATTTAGGGTGGATATCCAAATTTTTTGAGCTTACTCCTTTCTGTCTGTTTCTTGCATGGTGGGAGTGGGGCAGGGAGGGAAGCAAAAGGGGGCAAACAGATACTTTTTCCTGTCATTGTGATGCCTCACCTCTTCATTTAAAAAAAACCCAAAACAATCCAGCAACAAGAAAACAACCTAAAATTAAAAAAAAAAAAAAAAGAAAAACCAACCCTGTACTACTGAATGAAATAGTTGTCAATCTCAATGCAAAATTGCATGTGCTAGGAAAAAAGCATTGCTTGTTCAGTAGCTTGGAAAAGCCAAAACCCCTTTACTCAAGTGAAAATAATATTGCTGCTCAGTTAAGTGTTTGATTGTACTGAGCTCCCTGATGCACTGACTGACAGATGTGCACAATGCATTCACACTGCAAGTGATCTGCTTCATTCAGTTCCCTTTTACATGCCATCAAATTGGCAGGAAAAAGATCAAATCATGTGACTTGATTGCTTAGTGACTGTATAAGCTTTCAATATCGGTTTGTAATGGGAAAGTGACTTGCAGAGCTAAAAGCAAAACACCCTGTGCAGTTGAGGTAGACTTGGAAGAGGAGAGTCAGGGTTTTGTGTAAGTTGTGTCAAGATTTGGGTTCTGATATTTTTCTTCTTTGCTCTCTTTTTTACTGGAAAGTCTTTGTAGTGGTTGGCCTTCATGTCATATTACACTTCATAATACTGTTTCTAGGTGGCTCCTTAATGGCTCTGAAGTGCAGTCGTGAGGTACAGTTTCACATTCCACCTGGCCCCGTTACAGATCTGGTGCAGTTACATCTGGTGTAACTTTGTGTGTCTGCCGAGGTGGTTGTTGGGTTCCTTCTTCCCTCCCTCCTGTCAGGGCAGCCTTATGCAGCTGCTGCCTGAGTCCATTCAGCTGATACCAAATAAAACTCATTTTTTAATAATGTTGTTTTCCTGCTGGGTGATTTCACTGACTCACACCACTTCGTGACTGCACAGCACTGCTTGCTCAGAGCTGGTCACAGCGTGGCTGGAGTTGGTGAAGTGGGAAATGGCTCTCCCTGGCAGCAAACCCGGGTCGAGGCTCAGGCAGCCTCACAGCCCTTCCCTCTCTGCCTTTGTGCTCCTGTCCCACTTACCTCATGTTCAGGGGACCTGTGTTTGGGGAACCCCAGCAGGAGAGAAAAAGCCAAACTTGCTGTGCAGAGTCAGTTTTTAGGGGAGTCAACTCTTTGTTATGGCTTTCTGCCTTTTTTCATAAAGTGTTAGACCGGCATAAAGGGAGGTGACGAATCAAACCTGAGGATGAGAAGGCAGGACCTCAGCAAGTCCAAACTATGCTAATTGTCATTTTCTTAACACTACAGGTTGAATTAGGGCCATGCTGGATCATTTAAATGTGACCAAGCATCAAAACTTGGGAACTCACCATGGTCTTCTGTAGATACTGCGCTAAACAGTACTCACGTGCTTAAAACTAATCTTAATCCCAGTTTGTTACAATATCCCCTCCCCCTTTCAGTCACCCTCCGAAAGCTTATCCTTTCCTTCAGTAAGGAGATCCGAATGCCCCCTCTCTCCACTTGATAAGCACGTACCACTCGAGGAAGGTCATCAGGCAGCAGTTGCTAGGATACAGGCTGGTGGCTTTGGGTTTAGCAACCAAAAAGCGTCAAGAATGTGCTGAACAAGTAAGGAGCGCAAGGACAGTTGTAAAAAGAAAGGGATGTTAGAATCTGAAGGCAAGGGGCATGTCGATGAAAAAAGGAAAGTTGTGGGGAAATAATAAAAAATAATTAAAGCTTTAGCCTGTGATTTTTAGGTTTTCTTAGTTGCGTAACTATTCCACCTATCTTGGTGAACTGTGTTTGGGAATGAAATGAAGCTCGTGCTGTGTATGTGCAGGGTTGGGTTTATTGGTAGTTCTGTTTATGAGTCTTAAAGTTAAGAATTTTTTTATTAAATTGTGAGGATGAGTAGCTTCTGGCTTAATTATGCAGTGCCTTTTAAACTGGGGCACGGGTATGCAACACTACATGAATTGAAGGTAGTTATTAATTTAATGTTGTCTGAAGACATCCAGACTGAAAGAATTTTTTTTTTTTCTGTCTTTGAAGAAGTGTGCTTAGCCTATTTACTGTCGTTTTAGTATTTTTTTTTCTTGTGTGATTCGACAGAGGATTTGTGAATTCAGGTAAATGCACCTCAGAGTAAGTGGTGCTTCCTCACTGCTCTGTTTGCTAAACGGAAGTGAAGTTTGGAAATACAAGCCCACTGTTTTGAGACCCAGCAGCAGAGTTTACTATCCAGGTGGTAGAACTTTACCAGGCTTGTTCTGGGAGTAGAGTTTTTTGTTTGGTTGGTTTTTTTTTTTGTTTGCTTTTGTATTTTGCTGTAAGTGCCTCTGCTGTGTCATCAACCCTTCCCTCTGTAGCTTGTCGCAGAACCTTCTTCCATGCACATAAACCTTTTAGCTGCACCGTCTGTGGAAAAAGTGTCCTGAAAACTGAACCAGAGTTCTGGGAGTCTGGTTATTCAGCTTCCTTAGGCTACTGGTGAGGTAGCTGAGATAAAGTGTGCAAGAAAGGGATTTAAAATCTTGCTTCTACAAACTGTCCATATAAAACTAGCTCTTTTCTATAGAAATGTCTTGTGGATTTAGTTTCCTGGTCTGTTTTTATATTTAGTCTGGGACTAAATAGACTAAGAAGGAGGAGACACTGTTGGAGCAAGGACTGGAGCCAAATCTCTTCTTTCCTAGGCGAGTGCTTTTATTCCTGGGTTGTCTTTACTTCCTCTGGCTCCACAAACTGTATGTGTTCTGCATAGGAGGAGAGTTTCACTATGATCTGTGACTCTAGTTTAGAGAGCACTGTCCTGGAAGGTCTGAAGTGCAGGTGTGAACATCTTTTGTCTGAATATTAAATCTCTATCTTCGAGGGTTAACCAGTTTGCAGCCTAGTGGACTTAGGCTAGTATAAAGACACAAGTTTTTATCTTCTCTCTAACCTTTTTGTATTGGGCCTTTTTGACGTTTAAGTAGAGGAATATGTAGTATGTTACTGTCATTATCCCTGAAAATGTTAGGTTGAGGTAGGCTTGGTTTTGCTAAGATGTTTTGGGTTGTTTTTTTTTGTTTTGTTTTTTTTTTTGTTTGACCGTTTGTTAATTTTTTATTTGTTTTTGTTTGTTTATTTTTGGTTTTTTTTTTTTTTACTTAGAGTGAACTGTGCTTATCTATGAAAATTGTGCTGTTGCATTGTATGATAACATTTAGAGTGTCAAGCATGGAAAAAATGTGGTCTGTGGAGCATGTTAAACAGTAACTGTTTAACACTTGATATTAGCAGGACAGTTCTTCCATTGTTAGAAAAAGCTTTGTGATTTGCCTTTATCAGCACTGGATTACCCTAAAAATCTGAATTCTTTGCAGAGTTCTTAAATTGTAATGTACTAAAATCAAGCCTCTTTGGTTATATAGATGTAGGTGCAGTAATGCTGTGCCACTTTTTCTTGTTTTATTTACTGCTGCATGATTATCTAGCTTTTGTTAGTTCATTACCAATTGCTTATTTGTTCCTGTCCCTCATCTCTTGCTTGTTTTTGCCTCGGGTGATGTTACCGTGAAAGTTAATTGTTCTTTGGCACCAGGGTACCTGGCTAAATTAAATAGGATGTGTATTGAGCTAATATGTATTTTGAAATCTGTCCTGAAACATTTTTGCGTTTCATTCTCATCAAAAGTCCCCGAATGTATTGGATTTGCTTTTTAAATGGAAGAGAACTGTTGGGGGTTTTTTATCCTTTTATTAAATTTCTGTTCTTCTTTTATTAACATAATTCCTCTAATGGTTGTTAAGTTAAAGAAGACTCTTTAGGGGCTGTTCTTTGTATTATTCCATGTCATGTGTCCCATGGAAAAACAGCGAAATTGAGAAAATAAGTACAACGAGAGCTGCTTGAAAAACTGGAATTCACTCGTTTCCCTTCTCTTTTTGGTACCCACAAGCTGCCCAGCCTGAATTTCCAAAGTCTTATACAATTTCTACAGAAACTGAAACAGGGCTCACTCTGCCCTAAACTGTTAGACCTCATCAGGACCAGGGTCACAGTGTTTTTGGGATGTTTTGTGATGCGGTGATGCTTGATTGCCAGAAGTTGTAGGGTTTGTGACGTGTGGAGACTTAGAGGCAGCAAAGCTTCATAATGTCTTGGGCCCAGGCTTCTGAAACCTATGGCTGTACTGGGTCCTCCCTCTTCCTGTTGGAGTTAAGATGTGGAAACTGTGGTTACCCAAATCTGAAGATAGGCGCTTTTTTTAATGCTTTTTTGGCCTTTAGGGGACAGGGGGTCTCCCTGCTAAATCTAGGATTTGGTTTGTGGTGCACTCACCACAAACTGTGGTGAAATAACATGAGTTAACTGCAGCTTGTGGCTATCTTGGCTGTGCTGATGTGACTCAGCTCCTGGGTGCTGCAAAAATCACTTAAATCAGTGATGTCAAATACTCTTTTCCCTTTATGCTTTTGTGAAGGCTACTTTTAATCCAATTACTTGACTAGCAGCACCCTGCCTTGCAGAGGCTTCCTTTGGCAATTGAGGACGCTGTGTTGTGAGGAAGCAGGAGGTGATTGTGAGGTGGTGGCAGCTTGTGGGAATTTCAGCTGCAGAAGAGACTTATGTTTGTGTTGGATCGTGCCAAGAAACACCAGGAAGTCTCCCCCAGCTTGGCACTCGGAGTGTGTACCCACCTCCGTGTGTACACCCAGCTTGCTAAGGGTGTAAATTTAAGTTGGCTCACTCAGTCCCATCGGGCCTTATTTCAGAAGTGCGGGTTCCAAGTAAGATGATGTAGAGTTTCTGAGTGAAGGTAGGAAAGGAGAGAGTTAGGGAACTTCGCTTTATAAAATCATCGCAGCTACCTGGAAAATGTAGGAGATTGACTGTGGATAAGAAGCGTATTCGGAAGTAAAATGGGGATGGTGAGGAGGTAGTTTTTGAGGCTGAAGTCTGCCCAGTGAAAAGATTTGATCACAGTTATATCTGTTATCCGTGTTTGAAAGAAAAGTCTAAGCTGAAGTGTCTCTTAAGTGAGCTTTATATCTCTAAAAGCAGTAACGTGCATTTCTGATTGTGATCATCACTTGCTACTTAGGGCCTCATTCTGTGAAGAAAAGCATTTCTGTATTTACAGCCACTCCTTGTTTGTGAACAGGTATTGGCAAGTGACTTTTTGGAGAGTGTGCTAATAAAGTACCTTCCAGATGCAGTTGCAGATGGGTCACATATGACTTTAAGTACGACAGCATCTCTGAACTCAACTCTTATGCTCTGTAGAAACAGTCCTGTTTCCCATTTAGGGAGGGACTCTGTCTGTTGGGTTATATAACACTTTTGTGACATAGCCTTATCTGGTGCCAGAAACGTTCACGCCAAATTTAGATGTACGCTTAGATATCTGTAAGCCAGCAATCCAGAATTTTGGTGTATCCCAATTAAATAAGAAAATACGAAATGCGTACTAAAATACTAAATTCATATAATAAAAATCTGCTTTTGGTTATTTGTTAGTCTGTGTCACAGCTCTGCTTGTATCTGTATTGGAATGGAGAAAGCTTTGCCCCCTTTTAATTTTTTTAAGGGTAGTAAAGTCTGCTTTCTCTTTTGAAGATTCTTTTATACTAGAAAACAGCTTCCATCAAATTCTGTCAAATACTTCATTTTCCCTACACTACACTTAATAATAACATTGTTTGCTAAGCCCTATTCTACTTGAGTGGTATTTAAAAGTAAGTTCAGATATTCAGAAAGAAAGAATTTTTCTAAGGATAGTATACTGGTTTCCACCCCTTCAGAAATCATGTGAAAAACCTGCCCAGTCATACAGATATAATTTGCAATACTCTTTAGGTCAGATTCCTAGAGAAAGAGTATTTTATTCCACATTAAGAAACTCAAATCTGAGTGTTTAGAATCCAAATTGTGTATTGACCTCCTACCTTCTTCTGATACAAACTTTTATGAGGGATATTACTTATTATTCTTCATCAAAGAAGGGTGCTTGTCTCTTCTCACCCAGATGCAAAGGTTCATTCTTTTGTTTGCCCCAACTGGATATGGCACATTTTCTTCTTGCAAAATAGTTGGAGAACAGTACACTTGCATTTGGATCCAGTGTACTTCTGTGTTGATCTTCAGCTGTTTTTTGGGAATCTGTTGAATGCTTCTGAGTGTAAAGTTTGCTGTGATTTATTTGCTACAATTAGAAATTAGAAATTTTAATGCTAAGCATCTTTGAATAAGTGGGATAAGTTACTTGAGAAACCCTCATCTTTCTGGTGCATTAAAACAAGTATGAAAAAGGTCTGAAATTTTATTCATGAAACTGGGCTAACCAAAACAAATACAGCTTGATAAAGTGTCTGCCTGTCACATACTGGCAGATGAATGCCACAGTTGATCCCCTCATGTTTTGAGGAACATTCTGGGGAAGTGAAAAGAAATCGAATCTCCCTGATTTGAGTGGAAACAGAAGGAGGTGAAGCTTGGGAAAATTTGGGGAAAATGTTGTCTTGTCACTGCGTGCATTGGCTTCATATGTATCTTTAATGCAGTTGCAGAATTTTTTGTGTTGGATGTGACTGAGGTCTTCTCTACGTCAGCCATCACCTGTCCTATTTTTCTTTTTCTTTCTTCACTGCTCATGTAATAGTAGAAGGTTTTCATGTGGCACTAAAGTCCCATGCTGCTTTCAATTTTGGTTGTGTTTTGGCTTCCCTGGCAGGGGTGCTGCATGCCTGGGCAATATTTGTGTATTCGTCCCTTAGTAATCTTGCTGCTTCTTCCTTAGGCCAAGCTGCTGATTGATCTGATTGTTTGTTTTCCTAAATGCTGGGATGTACTTCTCTTGTGGTTAGAAGCAGTTGTTCTTAAATACCTCCCAGCTTTTTTGAGCTCTTCTGCTTTTCAGAACTGGATCCCACAGAATTCCAGTTACTGAACGAGTTGACCTGCCCTTCTGAAGTGCAGGGTCGGTGCTGGATTTGCCTTCTTCTCCCCTCTCAAGATTTGAAACTTCACTATTTTGTGGTCACTACAGTCAAGATTTCTGTTGATCCCATCCCCAGCAAGTTCTTCCTTTTTTTCCTTGAAAGCAGTTTCATGAAAGTATCAAATGGGGTTTGACTCGTTTAGCACTCTTTTTTTCCTCCGAAATCTTCCAGAAGTCTCCTGGATTGTTTGTGTCCTGCTGTGTTGCCCTTCCAATAGATGTCAGGGAGATTAGTGTCCCACAATAACCAGTCTCTGTGGTTTTTAGAGATGTCATGGAATTGCTGAAATACACTTCATCAGCTTTTTTACCCCAGTCAGGTGATTTATAACAAAGAGTGTGGTGTTGTTGATATGGTTCTCTCCTTTAATCCTGACCCACAAGCTCTTAGCCAGCCTCTTGTCCATCCTGTAGAACAGCTTTTTGTGTTCCAGCTGCTCTTTCAGGTAGAGGGCAATTCACTTGCTGTGCTTTCCTTCCTGGCTTTGTAGAAAAGCTTGTACAACCTCTGTGACAGCGCTCCAGTCATGCAAGCTGTCCCACATCTCTTATTTACCTGGTGTCGTAGTTCTGTGTATGGGTGCTTTAAGTGGTTCCCCTTTCAACATGCTTTATCCTCATCACCCAGGTTTTTCTTCCTCCCACCAACCTGACCCATGTACTTAACGTGTCTCTATCTCTATTCCCTCCCTGAACTGCAAGACTGCAAGCTTCAATTACTGTTCCTTGGTAGATCTCTCATTTATGGGGCTTGTCACCAAATTTGATGAGGTTGTTCTTAACCCCCGTCATCAAGTGGATCCCATCTCAACTTGGCAGCCCTTGTTTCTCAGGGGCACTTGTGACCATAAAAATTAAACCCCTGCTTGCAGTGCCAATCCTGCAGCAAGTCCTTAACTTGAAGTATGTGGCTCTACAAGCCTTTTACTTCTCACATGAAAAGAGCAAGGAGAGCAAACGTCACTTGTGATCCCATGTCCTTCTTTGCCCCTGGAGTTTTCTAGTCACTCTTGATTTGCTCCAGGTCTCCTTTGATGGGTACCTGTGTGAGAAGGTAGTAGTTAGAGGGGAAAAGAACAGAAAAGGCAAAAGGGGGGGGAGTGGGGGAAGGCAGTAGAGGTGATGATGATAAGGGTTGGAGGACCCTTGACAATATCTGACATGTCGAATCTGGCCAAACCTCCTTCACCAGCGTATCTGGCAGCAGATGTGTGTGTCTTCCCTGCAGAAGGGAATCTCCAAGTAGTATTACCTGCCACTCCCTTGTGTTGCTAATGCTCAGTTCAAACCCAGCTAGCTTTGGCACATCCCTTAATTGAGATGCTTGCTGCTTCTGGATGCCAGCGTTAACCAAAAGAAAAAGAAAAAGTGTAAAAAAGCTTTATATGCTTGAGTCTTTACTGTAAGAGAGAGACTGTGGAGCATTAGTATAGTAAAAATGAGGTGTTGAGAGATGTGCGGTAAGAAAGGAATTTAGATTTATGAAAAATCTCTGAGAATTAGAAGGCTCAGACTAACGTTTGAGTACCTCTCATAACAGCTAATGTGTGCTGCAAGCTTCACGTGCAGGAATGGTTTTTGAGTGCTATCCCGAGGTTTGTGTGTTTTAACTTTCACTGACGTGTTTGCATGCAGTGAATGTGTATGAAAATACTACTCAGACTTGAAAAGATTAAAAAATTCAAACATTTTTAAAATGTTTTGTAAAAATCTTGTATGTTGTATAAATGTTGGGCAAGGCATTTTAGGCTGTTGGGTTCTGCTTTTATTTGTCACATGGTTACTATGTTGATTTGTATGTTTTGGATCAGAGAAATGAGTGCCATAGTAGAAACTGAGGCTGAAATGTTTGCTATTTCTGGCTTTTAAAGCACTTAAGGCAAGCTGCCATGTGATAGGCAGTCTAGTTTCCTAGGAGTGTGTCTCTGAAATTTAGTACTTCCAGTATTTAATGTAATTTTTCTTCCCTGCTCTCAGCGTCCCTTTCTCAGTGTTCTGCTTTCAAGAAAAAAAAGGAAGAACTTGCTGGGGATGGGATCAACAGAAATCTTGACTGTAGTGACCATGAAATAGTGAACAAGAAACAGTTTGTGTAGCATCCACTGTGAAATTATACTCACATGGCCATGAAGAGGCAAGACATAGTTGAAGAATCTAATGCTTCTTAGCTGTGTCAGAACCAATGAATAACTATAGGGACTTCTGGTTGCACAGGACTGTTATTTCTGCTTTTGTATTTGTTTGAAATTGTCAAAGAGATGAACAAGTGATGGTGGAAGAGGGAGAGAAATAAAACATCGATTGTAGGAGTCCGATTTGTTTAGAAAAGTAGTCAGAAAAATCAACATACGAATACTCATCTGTCCGGTTTGTTTTGGCTGTGTTGTGTTTCAGCAGGTTAGCAACTAAAAATGAGAGGTTTTATACTTTTTAGTAGTAGGGATGTGTCATAGCATCTCCAGAGTATGAATTCTGTTATTCCCAATCCACTGTGAAGAGGCAAATGTCGTTGTGTTGCTCTTACCTGAATAACTGAACAGTCTGTGAAATCCTCAGCAGGTCCCCTTGTGGGGAGCAGGAAGGAGATGTGTGTGCTGCGATCTTTTGTTATGGAACTTCAGATGGGAAAGTGGAGGTGCTCTCACAGAGCATGAGCTCTGATTTACTTCAGAAAGCTTTTAATTTCCTGGGTTACAGATTTGAGGCTTTTAAGGAGGTAACATCATAATGTATTTCATCATCCGTTGCTAAACTGTACTTGACATCCCATCTCCTTTCTTCAATATAGTAAAATTGAAAAAGCAGAAATGCAATTTGGAGGTGAACTTGAGAATATTGTATTACAGTTCCCTAATGAGGCCGTGGAGGAAAAGGGAACAGAAGAATATGGAAGTTGCTGAAAAATAGATGATGAATTGGCATTATTTGCTACTGTGCTTTATGGAAACGTGAATCTACTCATTTATAGAGATGATGGCTGATAGTATTGTCTTTGTTTATGCAAAGCTGATCAAATTTAAGGATTACACTGTAATGTATTCACTGTAAAATGACCTTTTTAAGAGGTTTAGAGTGGCTAGTTTTACACTTGGAAGTCTGAAAAGATCCTTTAAGTGGGGATAACATTTGTGGCATGTATTCACAGACATCATTATCATTTAGGAAACAGTATTA
Organism: Neopelma chrysocephalum; assembly: GCF_003984885.1. Taxonomy (NCBI): domain Eukaryota; kingdom Metazoa; phylum Chordata; class Aves; order Passeriformes; family Pipridae; genus Neopelma; species Neopelma chrysocephalum. The sequence continues at coordinate 1,253,896 of NW_020897715.1, forward strand.
ATTCAGCCTGGTAGCAGAGAATTAGTTGCTCAGATCTGTTTACTGTGGGCAAAAGAGGGGTGCTACAAACCTTGTTAGGGCTATCTTTGAGAAGGTGTACATCAGTTGGTAAGAGACATTGCACCTAAATCTCTTTCCTACCTCAGGTTGGTGGGGTTTTTTTGTGTTTTGTTTGTGGGGGGAGGGTTTTGTATGTGTGTGTTGTGTGTGGATTGTGGTTCTTCCCCCCCCCCGAGGGTAATATCATGCAAAGTAATACCATGAATGGTAGGAAACAAAATAATCCTACCTAATTTGTAACCATATCTTTGTAATTAACAATTGTGAAGGTCTTTTCTTGCAGGCTGTTGTCTGGAATTCAGTACATCAGGTGATTTCTCTTTCTAAGGGATTTTTTTTTTTAATAGCTGTTAAAGATTCTATTGTTTTGGCATCCAGAAGAGAATCCAAAGACTTGACAGAGAGCAGAATTTTAGTGAGGTAGGATAGTTGTCAGGTCCCTTCCAACTGTGCAGATTCTATGATCTACTACAGAAATGCGCTACAGCTTCTCTACTGTATGGAGAAGTGCAAGTGAGAGCACAAATGCACTGTTTATAATGATTTCAAACTTTATTTCATCTGAAGCTGTTGTTTTACAGATTCACCAAGGCAATCTATCTTTACGCTCTCCACTCTCCTTGTGGCCTTGAATCTCTTGTGGCTGTGGTCACATCTCTGTGACTGTCTGGCAGTGTGCACACGTAACATGACTGAAAATCTGAGCTTGGTTCCCAGCAAAGGGGACAAAACAGTGGATGTACCAATGCCAAACCTGTTTCCATACCGAGCTAAAGGCACACTTTCCACTTCCTGACTGTGATGTGCAAGTCCTACACTCTGTAGAAGGGAAGCCCGAGTTTGTTGTGAAAGAGGGGAATCTTGCTTCAGGCCTTTTGAGTAGCTCTGTGTCACTATATGGATTCTTTTTCAAGGCAGAATTGAGGGAAATTTGTTGTTTGGAAACATGTTTTGCCTAGAGGCACGCAGATAAGGATTACACAGCCCTTTTAGAGGAGTAAGACAAGCAGAAAGGACAAACATGTAAAAAACTCATTGAGATTTTTGGAAAGGATTCATTTGTCTGCTCTCTGTAGGTAAAGGAGCCCTTATAACTCAGGATAGAGTAACTTCACTTGATCTAAGCCAGGACTTCACAAAAATTCTGTCTATCCTGGCAGACTTCATGGCTGTTCCAAACTTTCATTTTACAGTGAGGGAGTAGTGGTAAGGTGATTATCTGATAACTTGAAAACCTGCTGCTGAAAATGTTCAGTTTAGCTTTGTATGGGACTTGATTTGTACAAAAAATAAGTGTGGCTTGAAAGATGTAGCTGCCTGTTGGATGTGATTCCAAATAAGCAGCACATTGCATTGTGTTTGGTAATAGGATCTGCACGGGTTCTCTCCAACAGTGACAAGTCTGACTAATGGCAGGATTTCTATACAGGAACAGTATATGATGGATTTCAATATATATCATATATAACAGAACATTTATGGTGAAAGCTGCATGTGACTTGCTTTTAAAACATAAAAAATATATTTTTGTAGGTCTAACAAGAAGCTTAACTATAACTTCAGTTGACCAATCAATGTTTGAAAAAGCACAAGGAGAGAAAGTAACGTTGCCGTGTACTTTTGAACTCTCAGAGGAAGATGAAGGCCCACTAGATATTGAGTGGGTATTGATACCAGCAGATAATCAAAAGAAGGAAAAAATAGTAAGTAGAGACTTTCTTTTGGACAGTGTTATTTCAGTTGTTTGAGTAGGTCAATGTGCAAGTTTTGTTACTGACTTTTTAGGTGTCTACCTTTTCAGGTTGGGATGCTTATGATCTTAAATTACTCTGAAGCACCAGTCAAATGAAATATAGTGGAAATTTTGGAATAGCAGATTAAGTATGAAATGTCTAGAAATTTTTTACTATAAGCTTACCTTCTAATGAAGAACTCTCAAGTACACCTCAGTTCCAGAAAGCAAACTCTGCTTTTGTACCTGCACTATCTTCCTGATTAATAGTGGATTTATGAGGATTTAACTTTAAATATATTAACTCTTTTAGTTATTAACACTTTCCTTTAATTGGAAGCCTTAACAATAAGATGATAGATTCCTTTTAGTAGACAGATTTTACAGAATGAAATTAGAGCAGTTCTAAACAGTTTTTATTTTTTTTTTTCAGTTAGAAGTCAGTACTGACATATTGATACTTGGGCAGATGTATGGTGATATTTTGAAGATGGAGATATTTGGATATGACATACTTCTGGGATTAAAACTATGGAAAAAGTCTGTCCAGAATCTGAAGAGACCAAATTATTTTAAATGTTTGCACGCCAAGTGGATTTCTGAATCATGTTTTTTTTTTTATTAGATAATTATGTATGCTGTCGACAGGATTTATAATAATTATTATGGTTCTGAGACTGGGAGGATGGCATTTACTCAGAGTGATCCCAAAAATGGTGATGCTTCGTTGGATATCCAGAATTTAAAGGCAGAAGATACTGGCACGTACCAGTGCAAAGTGAAGAAAGCTCCTGGAGTTCAAAGCAGAAAAATACAATTGACTGTACTTGGTAAGATATTTTATTTTCTTGAGTTTTCGGTGACATTTTGTATGTGCTTATTCCATTTTATCTTCGAGATCTAAAATGAAAACTTCTGCTGAGTAAAGTCATATTGAATCTGTGATGATGATGCACTTGTTATTGAGGCTTTGGGAAGGGTGGACATAATTCTGTTCTGGGAGAAGAAGGGAATAATATTCAGAATAATGAGCACTTTTAAAAATTCTGTGCTTGGTTCATATTTCATAGAAAATCTTTCCATGCATAAAAACGGTTTGTTTCACAAGCTTTATCTGTAGCAAAATGGACTGACCTACTAGAACACAGGTACCAAGCATTTTGATTGTGACTGTTACTAATTCAATGATATTTTGTTTGTTAGTAAAGCCAGCAAGAACTAAATGTTCCATTGAAGGATCACAGGAGATTGGAAAAGATGTTACCTTGAAATGTGCATCACAAGAAGGATCCCCACTTTTGTCTTACGACTGGAGGAGAGTATCTGGCACACATGAACTTCCTGCCACTTCCATGCTGAGTACTGTCAAACTTGATTTATTACTCTGAAGTATTTAAAAAGAATGTATTAGTATTTTTGGCTTAGTTTGACTTGTGAACATCTCATAATTAGTATTAATGTTGTGTAGTCAAGGTGAATGTCACTTCTGCCCTCTCACTGGGTAACAAAACTGACTGTGAAACAAGTTGGGAGTTCATTTTGGTGTTTTAATTCATACTGGGAAGTGTTTCAAGTTTTAAGTGGAGATTCTTACCATTAGGCTGCAGGATCATGCTCACCTGTACCCGTGTTGTAAGGATGGAGTTAAGATACTCTGAATTTTGACTGATGGATTCCAAATTATTACAGTGCTGATATCGGATTTTTATTGTGACAACTTCATTGTAGAAGTTAACTTGTGAGTTTTCTGAAAGTTATTCTAGAATATTTTTTTGACAGAGTAATGCTTAGTACCATTTCTTTTTGATCTCCTTTGTAGTTATGAAAACCTTGAACTTTGAGATGGTAGGATTTTCTTGCAGATGTAGAAGTTTAAGAATCTGCTTGCAAATAGACATATTTTAACTTAGGTAGCACAGGATGTAAAGGACTAAGTGACATCATGTATCTAAGAGTAGACAAAGTGGATTTCTAGATGAGAGAGAACAAAAAGTTGTGGGTTCTTCCTCATAGGGGTCTCCTATGCTCCTGTAGTTTATGCCTCAGGAAATTTAGATGTGACTTAAGTTTTATTTAAAACAAGCAAAAACTGACTTTTGTGAACATCTCCAGTTTTTTGTAAGCTTCTATAGTCTGTTAGAATCTGTAATATCTTAGAACACAGATCCTCAGAAATGAGCTACAAAGGAAGAACCTGATACTGTTCTTCATTTTGAACTGGTGTCCTGATAGTGCTATTTGATATCTCTTATTTTTTGTTTTGATAGTGAATGGTTGATCATTAATATCCTTCTCTGCACCAGTCAAGACTTTAGGCCACTGTTGTTATGCCCCCTTTTTTCTCACATCCCAAATTTGTCTCATGGTAACAAAAAAAATCAATGACAATATCAGTGCTAGACAAGAATGGATGAGGAACTGTGCAAAGGTGGCATGTAACTCAATAAAATAATGTTAGTTTTGGGCTTGTGAATGTAGGTGTGGGGACACTGAGCATGTCCTCAAGAATCTAGACAACTTGTTCAGCAGGTAGGGCAAAGTATTTGCCTGGTGCTTTGTTCTTGTGATGGAGTCTTTTGCAGTGCTCATGGCAGATCTGCTGGCAGTTAAAGCATGAAAGCCAGTTGAAGTTCACCTGGTAGCTGTCAATGGCTTCAAAAGCCTGGGGAAAACCTCTTTATTTTCACTATTTCTTAAGGAATCTGCTTAAACTGGGCTTAGTTGGTCACCCATTGGAGCACATGTTTGGGTTAGATCCACCTCACGCTGCACAAGAGTTCTGCAGACACCTGAGCTAGTTGTGTAGAATCAATTTAGAAGGGGGGTGATGGTGGTTTAGGGGTGCAGTTCATGTTTTGTATTTTAGAATTCTGTGTTAAGATGAAAGAATTGACCATAGCATCTGAAGATAACATGAATCTATACTTAACTTAAAATCTCAGTGAGTGAAAATGTGACAGGAGACCTTGCAAACTCTTTAAAACATGAATTTTTCTGTCATAAATAGTTCTAGTCATGTCAGATAACTTAATGCAAGGCTGTAGAGCACTGAGAGTAGCATCTGTTCCTATCCATTGACAGAGCAATTTAGTCAGTAGGCTTAATATTAAGTCAAATCCCATGGAATAAATTTCTAACAGACTTTTACAAATAATAGTGGTTTACAGCATGATGGGCTTTTATTTTTATTTGTATCTCTTTAATATGGCGTTTTTAAGTTAGGATTTCATGCATGTACTGGATTAATAATTCCGTAGTACTGTGTATGGAATTAAACTTTGCAAAATGATAAACCTCTACCTTTTGTTGTTTGTAGATAAAGATACAGGGGAACTTCTTCTGAAAAATGCCTCTCAAGAATATTCTGGTTTATACAACTGTGTGGCCTCAAACAGAGTTGGCACAGATGAATGTTCTGTTCAGCTGAATGTCACCCCTCGTAAGTGTTTGCTGTGTAATGGTCACATAGTGTTCTGTGTATGAAAACTGAATAGTCTTTTTTCTCTAAACTCAAATCTAACACTCTGTAGCTGGTGGGTGCCAATTCAAGTCTTATTATTGTTTTAAGTGAGTGTGATTGAGCATCTCTCTGATTTAGTGGTGTGCTATTAACATGGATCATGTGAAACATACTGGGTTTAATGTTAAAAGAAAGTTGGTCTTATAACTTTGACACTTACCAAACAGTATTGTTATTTATCTATTCTAGCCGTAAATACAGCTGGTATAATTGCTGGAGCTATTATAGGAACTCTGCTGGGTCTTTCTGTACTGACTTTTCTCGTCTTCTGTTGCTGTAAGAAGCACAGAGAGAAGAAATATGAGAAAGAAGTACATCACGATATCAGGTAACAACGTCTCTGGTTTCTGAGCAGTATTATTGGAAGATTAACTTTTAAACGTGTATTTCTGCAAGTAAGATACTTAACAGTTGAGATTTGTCTTAATCTGGAAAGCTTATTAACATGCTAACTGTTTTCCAGAGAACTTTTTGTAGTCATGTCTAATTTCAGTAAACGTTTTGAAGGCAATGAATACTTGAATTTTTTGTTACTTTTAAGGAAGACGTAAAGATTTTTTTGGCTACTGCATCAGAATAGAAAGAAACAAACTGAAGACGTGTTTTGTAAGCTCCCACATAGTAATGGTGACTGAACTCTTGTTCTGCAACTCTTTTCTTTTTTGTTTATTTCAGAGAAGATGTTCCACCTCCAAAAAGCCGCAGTTCAACAGCTCGCAGCTACATCGGCAGCAATCGTTCTTCTCTGGGTTCAATGTCCCCCTCAAATATGGAAGGATATACCAAAACTCCATATAGCCAAGTCCCAAGTGAAGACTTTGAACGTGCTCCTGGTCAAAACCCAACCTTTGCACCTTCAAAGGTAGCTGCACCTAATTTAAGTAGAATGGGAGCTGTTCCTGTGATGATTCCAGCACAAAGCAAAGATGGGTCAATAGTATAAAATATTTTTAATTTAAAAGCTGTTTTTTAAAGTGTTCATTGTAAGTATTAGAGAAAACAACTGCTGTGTTCCATCCCTCATTTAAGAACTGGCATGAAATTGTCCTTGAAGCAAATGAACAAGTTAGTTTGAAAAGCCACCAATTCTCAGATTTAATTTGAAACTTATTAGTATATGACAGTTGAACTATTTGCAAAAAGCGTTGAAGTTCCTAAATAAATACTGGACACTGAAGGTATTTGGACCTGTGGTAGGTTGCTGAAGAGACACTGACACTGTCAGCTAACGTGCAGTCCTGAATGTGTAACAGTGAGACAAATGAGAATTAACAAAAGCATTTCATGTGTAGACCATGGAGTTTCTCAGAGTTCCTGTAACATTATCCTCAATTATGGAATAACAGAAATATTTGAACTTGATATTGAACTCTGATGTAGTTGCACGGGGCTGAAATACTGAGGATGACTTTGAATTCTGTTCATATTTATGTGGTTCTTTGATCTGGTAACGTTTGTTTGGAGCACTTGAGCTCTTATTTCATGGGCAGCAAGTTATTTAATTGGTTCAATTTAATTGGTTCAATTAGTTTAATTAATGTACTCTGAATTTAAAATGTCAGTGAGTGGAAGTGTGACAGGAGACCTTGCAAGCTCTTTGAAACATGAATTTTTCTGTTATAACTAGTTCTAGTCAGGTCGACTTAATACTTACATTGTCTGATGCAAGAGGTCCTGTCAGGTTGTTGGTGATGGTACCTAAGCTTTAAGATCTATAAATCAACTGTTACTGTCACAGTAAGAATGAATTATGGATCTTTATGCAGGTCTTTAAGGTAATTGTACCTTGCATTTTCCAACGCCTGTTTAGATACTAAGGCAGTGCTCTTATTTTTTTTCCAAACCAATTACCTAGAAGCTCCATGGGGATTTAATGAGAGCTATTAAGCTGTTAAGTAACTGGTATTGGATATCTGTCCTCTAACATCACTGTGGAAACAACTTTTCCCATATATATGTAAGCAGTAGTCAGCCTTTACTCAAGATGCTAATGTCTTCCTATGTGAATTTGCAAGGAGTTTAAAGCTCATTTCTCCTTGCCTCTTCAACAGCCCTAAATATTCTGAACCAATGTTCAGACTTTTTAAGAGCAAGAGTTTTGTGCAGCTGAGAAAAATAGTTATCCAGAATTGTTCATGCAGATCTCACGTTTCAAAATTAAAAACGCTTCTTCCCAATTTTGCAAAATTAAAGCAATACAGGAGAAACAGAACAATTCTTTCTCTTACTTTCAAATGTATTTAGGACTTCTGATAGCTTCTGGTAACTGATATTACATACCTGTGAAAGCTGGATTTAAAACTTAGTGCAGCTTGAATCTTTGTGGATTTTATCTTCCTTCCTGTTTTCTACCTTCTTCATCCTGTATGGAGGGCAGGTGGGGGAGAGTCCCTTCAGCTTATTCTAGCTATAGTTGTTGAACTGCAAGGTATTTTGGAAAACTCTAAAAGCATATAGTATGTGGCACTGATGTTGATGAAGGAAATATCCGAATAGCCCGTTGAAAGATGTTAGGATTGTTTGTGTGTAGCAACAGTGTGAGAGAAAACATTTTCCCAAACTTCTAGGTTTAGTGTCTGCTTTTTTGTAGCTGCTTATAGTTCTGTGATGAATTCTTTGGCTTACTACTAAATGTTTGTCCTGTCTTTAATTAGGTGCACAATCCTTGGCTGGCACTATTAATGTAAAGAAATTTCCCTGCCCATGGCAGGGTGGTTGGTACAAGGTCATCTTCCAACCCAAACCATTTTATAATGCTAACATACCCTTCATACCGAATTTAGAAACTTGAATGGCTATTAAGTATTCTAGACTTAGTTTTACACATTTGGGACTTTTTTAGATTGTAAACTGATACTGTTAGAGATCAGATATTTTTATCTTTCATGTGTGCCTTGTCAATAAACTTTGCCTGATTGTAACTTCAGTTTTTATGAAATTTCTGGTGCCTAAACATACTGTTTGAACAGGTGCTTAGATGATGGTACAGTTCTTAAAACATGACACTGTGATCTGATTTCTTGATTCTTATGTACTATTTATACCTCTTCATGCCTATTTTTGGATGTGACTTCAGTGTCTCTCTCTGTATTCTTCTGTATTTCAAAATGTCACTCCTTCAATTGCTAATTATGATTTAAGTGTTTATATTCCTGAAAACTGTTCAGTTGTACTGATGAGATGGATGATTGATTTTTATATGTGTGGTAAATAATAGGTTTAGTAAATGTGCCAAACATAGCTTCTGAAGAACAATAGATGGGGAGACATCTTCTTGCATCCAATTATTGTGACAGAAGAGACTTCCAAGATGTTAATCGTACACTGATTGTTTACCTTGAAACCAAGGCCTTCCTTAATTAAAAGGGTATAGTTATAATAAATACAAGTTGAGTACAAAACTAAGCTGAATCACAGGCTGAGAGATAGCTATAAACCTAAGCAACCAGGCAGCAAACCTACTAAATTTGGTTCTTAGCCATCTGTGGTCATATGTGTTTTTCAGTGGGTTTTGTTTGGTTTCTTTTGGTTTGGTTTGGTTTTGTTTTGTTCTTTTGGTTTGGCCTGAGACCCTGCACTTACAGTCAGTTTAGCCCTAGGACAGTCAAACCCAGAAACCTATCTCAGTAAAGCACACAGAGCAGAGTTTACACATGCTTGATGCTCTGTCAGCTTGTGCAAAATAATAAATGGACAGAAGGACAGCGTGATGTGCCCTCAGAGCCTGGCTGTTAGGCTTATCAGCCTTGACAGTGTCTGTCTATTTATGTAATTGCATGGAAAAAGAGGAGAAATAGAATCTGACATAGTCCTTATCTGAAATAAAGAACCCCTGACTTGGGGTAAACTTGGCCTCAAGTTGCTATCATCATGCCTTTTTGGATGGATAGAACACTACTATGAGAACATAATACTACTATTATAAATTATAAATTATTTCTTTTGTCACTAGATTGTTCACTTACACTGGATTATGATTCTCAAAAGCAGCTACTGTAGTCTAAGAATGATTTCTAGCTGTGTAGGAGATGAACTGGTTAAACATGTGAGGTGTCCAATCTTACAGATAGCTCTGCTAACAGAACACTTTTAGGAAGTAATGGCAGCTGATATACCAGTTAGGAGGTGGCATTTTTAATGTCTCATTTGATTAAAAAAGAAAAAAGGGGGAGGGGGTAGGGAGGGTGGTACCATTTTGTAAATACTCTTGAGTGAGCTCAAGAAACCTCTAGTTAATGTCATGACTGTAAACTTGCCTGTTGAGGACTACTATATATAGAAAGAAACCCCTCAATTTTAGCATGGTGTGAATAAAGTGTTAGACTTGTAATACTGTAGAGGTTCCGTAACACTTGTCCATACAGTTCAAGCATTTTCATAAACTTCCTGCAGTGGATATTTAAAGATAATTGTGTGAAAAACTTCCTTCCCTGAAAAATGAATACTTCTTCCAAAACTGTGTAGTGCACAGAAATGCCTTGTTGGAGGGGTAAAACATGACTTTTGAGAGAAATGTACATTGCATACGTCTTTATCAACTCTGGATAGTTGCATTCATATTAGATGTATGCTTCCTGCTTAATAGTGCAAGTAAGACTTCTTAATTGCAAGTTTTTTCTGTAATGCTGAATATTGTATACTGCTGGTTTCCATGACAAGCTTTTAGTTTTGTTCTGAGCAGTGTATATTCTGGATCACTTTAGGTCTCTCTTCCAGTCTAAAGACATTAAGCTATTTGTGTCACTTAAACCATGTTTTATACACTTGATAGGTGCTTTATGGGACCCTTTGGTCATTGGTCCTCTAGCACTGAAGCACAGCTCAATTGAAATCAGAGCAATAAAACTTCCTGGAATCCCAAATGTTACGATGTTACATTACACTTCTCATGCACAAAGCATGGACTTTATTGATATGAATTTCAGTATGAGGTTTTATATTCACACTTTTGGGGGAATGGTATTTTAAAATACGAGTATTGTGAGTGAATTTGTAAAAAAAAAAACCAAAAAAAAACAAAATTCAAAATTTTAAAATGCTGTAGTTCCATGACAGACTTGTGTACTTTTTGAAATAAAACTGTTGGAGAAAACAGTAGTCTGTCTTTTATTTTAAAGCAGCACTTGTGTATGGCTTCAGCTTTCTCTTTTATGTAATTGGAAGTGAACTAATAAATATGGCTGTGTATACCCTGCTGGCATTAATCATTTTATTTATTGCTTTCCCCTTCCCCATTAATTCTTTAGAGAACTAAAACTTTAGATATTTTAAAACTGCACTTACTGATGTCTAAGTGTAGATATCAATAGTCATTCTGAAAACATAAGGCTGGAAAGGAACTTTAGATTACATTTCATCCCTCTTTATTTTCAGTAGAACAAAAAAATCCTGGAACTGGTTATTTTTTTCTTTTAAAGTTCAAAAAAGCAGGTTTGCAGCACTCAAAGCATGTTGATAAAATGCTCGGTTTTATGTTGCCAGTTAACGTGCACCTTTTTCAATTCAAAGGAAGTTGACTTGGCATACTCTGCACCCCTTGGCTTTGCAAACCAGCTGATTATTTTCCTTGTCATTTTACCTGAGATTAATGTGATTTCTCCTGTCTTGCCTTGGGCACATAATTAGTTTTAGGAGGCAAAGTCCAGCGTGAGCTCTGTTTGCATTAATGACATGTATAATTCTCATATCATTGGAGGTATAATTAGCTTACATTTGCTCCTAGTGTAGGCATGTTTATGTTATAATGCATGCATATCTTCATATGTTAATGTGTACTTGTGCCATGCCAGATGTTCCAGTCCCTTCTTTCTGTGTAAATAAAAACCCCAATGCATGTGTGCACAAGCATGTGAAGTACTGGTGGGAAAACCTTTAGGAGTTTTTTTCTATTTCAAATTAAGAATCATGCTTAAATACAAAAGGAAACCCTAATAAAAATGAAGGTTTGGATTTGTCTCTTTTTGTAGAGTTCTAAGAAACTTTTCCTACGCTTTTTACCATCAATGTCAAGACTTAGGATGGAAGTCTTGAACTTAAGGTGGCGGTTTTGTCACAGATGGCTCTTGCATGCCTCAGCTGCTCCAGGTATTTTTATTTTTGAGAATAGATGACTGTGAACCAGAAGCTGAGTACCTCCAGCTTCTCTGTGGAATTCCAACAAACCATGTCAAGCTTTCCTGAGTGTCCTGAAAGAACAGAGGACACTCATCACGTGGTAGTTCTACAGAACCTTTGTGGTCCTTGTGTATATATTAGACATTGCCTTGGATAAAGCTTCTTAAAAGTCTGTCTGGTTGGTTAGTTGTTTCTCTGAACATCTTTGGCTGTGTCCTTTGAGCTTACTGTCTCAAAAATTTACTTTTTGGATGGAGAAGCTTCATTTCTTGCAAGCTCTGTGATAACGCTGAAAGGCTGTTTTAGAAAGCAGTTCATGACAGCATCTTAGCCTTGTTTTCTGTCTGTAAAATTCATAAAACAAAAGAGTTTGTAAGACAAACAGCTGATTAAGAAGCAAAGGTGAGAGTAGGATGAAAAGAAGCTATAAATGTTGCCTACCTTTCCAAATCTCAGATTATTTTAAAACTACCTTTCACTTGTGTATGACTGTAGGTGACTGCTCCCAACATGCATCTTAATATAAAAAAAAAAGTGTGCACTTGAGTTACGATAATTCTGTTGCTCTTTTAATTTGCTTTAGGCTTTTTGCAGAATGGTGCAGGCTCAGCTTATCAAGGGAAGAGTATGAACCTTTAATTTTTTAAAATAACCACTCTGGCAGAAAACTGGCCTGGAGGGTTGTGCCGTCCCTGCTTCTGACTTCCATTCAAAGTCAAGTTTCTGAAAACAGGGATCCTTTAAGGATCTTTTGATTTTCATATTGTTTTAAGTCAGTGTTACTGTCACCCTTGTAAGTTGATGTTTTGAAGACTTCAGCTTTCAGCTGTTGAAGTACTTACTGGTCAGGTTGCTTGGGATATGGAGAGTCAGTAGCATGTAGTGTCAGCAGGTGCTGTCTGGGTCCTCATTTTTAGTGGATTAGCATAAGAAACAGATGGAGGACAATTGTACCATATTATTTGGGAAACAAAGGAAGTTGTGCAACTCACACAGGAACCCTCTGTGGTGCCAGGGTTGATGGATGGCGGGAGGGGAGCAGCCTTACGGAGAAGTTGAGTGTGGTGGTTACACAACTGGATTATGTAACAGTTTAAAAAAGTGGCAATATTAGAAGAGACATTAACATCTGAAAGCACATCATTTTATCTTTGCTTATCTAATTTTTTCTTGGGGGGAAAAAGCCTCCAGAGGCAACGTTGTCCGCTGGGAAGCGCAGAAAGCTGTGTGATGCATTGACAGTTGTCCCACTTCTCGGGGCTGGATGCTGTGGCTCTGGGAGCTGCAGGCAGGACGAAAGTTGAGCGCTGTACCTGAAGGGTATTGTACTCTCTTCCCTGAAGTATTTTTCCTAATTGCAAAATGGGGAGAGAAAAGCAGTGAGTCTGGGGAGTTTTGTGCCAGGGATGTGGATTCTGGAAGCACACACGAACTTTCCAACTTGTTGAAACCTTTCCTTTACTCTGTTTTCTGGCAACATCTGATTTAGGGGTTTTCAGAGTCTGCAAAACTTCTTTGCATTTAGAGTTGCTCATATAGCCAGCATACCTTCATTACTTAAATTGCAGAGCCTTGTACTCTTCCTACCATGCATAATTTCTGCATATGATGTGTTTGGTTATATTATTACCAACAGTACTGTATAAAGAAACAGAAGAAACTGTAGACTCCTGAACACCCCAGACTTGGTGCTCAGGGCACAAACATCTCCTGTCACTGAGGTTAGGTAGCAGCTTGCTCAGAATTTGGTATCAAGGAATATTAAATCACATGGTAAAGAGCTATGAAAGTAATTTATAGTACCATTTAAAGTACATTAAAAAAATTTTTAGTACCATTGGTATAATAGCTTCCACTTATGTCCATTTCTCAACTTCTGTTCCGCTGAATGGGAAAGAAACTCGAGCCGTTGTGTCTTGTGGCCAGTTACTGCTGTACAAGTGAAGTAGCACCTTTTTATAGCTTGTGACTTGGCCTGCTCTGGGATTTGTAAGTGTATTATCCCATACAGGACTCTGAATCTCCCTGCTTCGTGTCACTTGGTAATATTTTACCCACGGAACAGCAGTGGGGATTAGTCAGATTTCACGGAAGTTGAAGTTGCAGCGAGTGTTTGTTCTCGGGGTTTCAGGTCTCTGATTAGAGCTCTCAGCAGCAGCCACTCGCTGATGACTCGACAGGCAGCTGAGTGGGTGGTGTTTCTAAGAAACTTAGCTCAAGTCAAAGCACTTGTGCTGTGCCTTACTTAGCTGTAGGAGACCAAGATAAAATTATTACTTTAGATTTCTGTTTATCAGTAGGATAGTTCAGGTGGGAGGGAAACCGATACCCTTAGACCAGGAATGAAGGCAAACAGTGGTAATATGTAAAACTACTGAACTGCTTGTGACTGCTAAAGAAAGTGCCGACTCTGGGGCACAGCTGGTGGTTTTGCGGAACATGTCAAAAAGCTTATGTTGTGGCTGGTAGCACTGCGCTTCTTATCCAGATGAATAAAATGCCCTTCCATGTCACTTCCAATCCTGTAACTGTCAAGACCAGAAACAGTTCATCTCAGCTGTAAGATAAAAAATAAAGCTTGCAATTACTTTATTTTCATGTATTCTTTCCTGTTCCTTGTTGGTACATGAGAAAAATTCAGACTTGCTAAAAAGGACACAGCTTGAAATGAACTGTTCGGTCTTGCCCTGATTTTGTTCTTGTATTTTGTAATTCAATATGAAGTTGCTTAAGCATTGCAGTATTATTTTTCTTTCACTTCAGACTTGAGTTGTGGTTTGGGTGACCTCTTTAGGTAACCTGTTTAATGACTTTGTATCCCAGTTTAAGATGAGAAAACTCACTGTGTTTAAAACAGAACTTTAAAAAAAATGCGAAGTGCTGTGGTCTCCTATACTGTCTTCGGCCCACTTGGAAAAAAAAATTATGGTGAAATATGAGTGCTTTATATTGAAACCAAGTAATAAATGTTGTGTTTGGGAATTGGGAACATCCCCCATGGCTGATGCCCTGGCAGCCTCTCTCCCTGTCTTCTGTGCCCAAACACAACTGACTGTACTGTGCTTTGCAGTGACTTGCTAAGAATATGTTTCCCAACAGAAAGCTAAGAAACCTTCTTAGGTGCCAGATGGTTATTTTCTTATTGCTTACTCAGGAAATAAATTTAGGTGAGAAAATGATTCTTGTAATCTGCATCTGTAGAGACATTTTTTTTTTAATAAGCTCTAATAAAAAGCTGTAAACTGCAGAAGTGTACAGCTGAGGTATGAATGTAGTTTTTGATAGGTTTTAACAGTTGTGGTGAGAAACACTATATCTGTACACACTGTCACTCTGATAGAAGTACTTCTATATCCCTTTTTTTACCAAAAAAAAAAAAAAAAAGATGTAGCCAGTGCCTGATTGACTAGTATGGACGAGAGCTTAGATTTAGTCATTAAAATGTCAGTATTCCTCTGACTGAAGTTGAGGTCACCAACAATGTTTCTTCATTTACCACTCATTTAGGGGAAAAAAAAAAATCCCCAGATCGTAATTGTGCCTGTTCTTTTAGGAGCAAGACAATGAAAACTGTGATTCTTGTACAGATAACCTACAACTCTGATCATGCCAGGCTTGCATACGTGAAAGGCGTCGAAGTTCTAAACATAAATTATATGTCTTTAAAATCAGGGTTGTGTTGGTACTTGAAGTATTTTAGGTGTATTATTTTAAATATGATATATGCATATCTGAACTGGGTGGGCAGGCAGGAATCTCAGGCAACCCACTGAAATCCTTTATTCCTAGATGAAAGGGCTGGAAGGAGGGTTAGAAGAGCCTTTATGCTCAACAGTGCTTTCTGTTGCCTGTTAGAAATCAGCATAATTTCCCTGCCCCTGGTGTTACCTGAGCAAGCTGGGATTTTAATCAGCCCTCCGAGTGGGGTATCCAACATGACAGTGAGAACTGGGTCGTTACGTTACACATGTGAATTTTATTCTGACAACATCTCAGGTTTGTACCAACTGTATTAACTGTTTAATTTGCTGCTGGCTTTATGGTTTGTACATGGGGGAAGTTGCTGAACGTGCAAGGAAGCTGAGGACATCCTTAGTGCTTGACATGGCTAACAGAAGCTCACTCACCAGCAATTAAAACAATAACAAAAGAATCCCAAGGCAGAGGAGTCCGATTAACAAAGTGGAGGATTAGGGTTGGTGACCTGGCTCTGTCAGGATTTAGCTGTGTGACTTTTATTAATGTTAAGATTTTCTCGTTGTTAATTGTCTTCCATAGCTGTTAGAGTGGAAGTAGTTCTGTTGTGAAGCTAGAGTTTCCCATTGCACTGTCATTTTTTTTAAAGTTATCCTTGGCAAATCTTTTTGGTCTTCCCCAGATGCCCATCTTAGTGCTTATTTTCACCTCTTTTATAGTCTTAGAAAATTTGGAAATAGATGTATTTAAAGACAGTTATCTTGTTCAGGCCATCCGTGGTTGTCTCTGTCCCCTGCTGCTTGCTGGTTTTTAATTCTGCCCAGGCAGCAGTCACTCTTACAGTACTTACAGCACTCCTTGGGTATTTCAAGTTGTAGTTAAAATAATAGTAAGGCAGATCTCATCATGCAGCTTTATGAGAGTAAATGATCTCCCAAAGCCCATTGCCAGTGCTTTCCCTCCAGAGATTTGGTCAGAGATCCTAGCTTGGATGCCTGCTTGGCATCACCTCGGAGTGAAGCAGCTTTTCTCTGCTCCCACTCAGTTTGTAGGACCAAGTGTTCATGTGGGCTGGTGTCCTAATCACTCTGCTGGGCCACTTCCTGCTCCCTCACCACTCTTTCCCTGCTGGTCACTGCAGGTGACTTGGAAGGTATTCTCAGAGTAGGATAATGGAAATACAGAATCAAGGTGTGTTATTTTCCTTCATCATTGCTGATATTGGAGGTGTCTAACCATGTGTGCTTGCTTACTCTGCCAGGCTGAGATACACACAGAGAGATGGAAAGCTCCTTCCTGGCATCATTGGCCTTGTCAGCAACAAATTACTCTGTGTCGTGTTCTGTACAACTTCCCTCTGCCTCTGCCTCCTCTCCCACTTAAATTGGTGTCTGACCTTCCTCTTTCTGTCACATGCTGCCTTTCTGTTTCTGATTGTGGGATGGATTTCACTGCTGAAGCAGGATGGAGTTTTAGACAGGTTTTCCCTTTTCTCTGAGTATGGTATGTTGCTATTGATCATGCTTTTGTGCGGGGTTGTTCCTTCTACTGCCCTTTTCTATCATATTTTTTGTTCCTAACCGTTTTCACTCACTTGCCTCTGCTTTAGGCATTAGGCACTTTAAACTACATTACATAGAGTGTGTTTTAAACCAGCCCCTGGTTTTCCAGTTTATACGTAATAGAGTTATGATTGCAAGTGCCTGGGCAGACAGTAGTTTCTTATTAACTTATAGTTTTCCTTTCATGATCCAAAGGACTTACCACATCTTGTTTATAAGTTATAACACTGGGGGGTGGATTTTAATTTTTTTTTATTATTATTTATTTATTCTTTATCACAGCTGCATGAATAGCCTCTAGCTGCATGCTAGAGTTCACTTGCCAGACTGCATCTTTCCTTTTTTTTTTTTTTTTCATTGCTAGAGATTTACTTAGATGAGAAGGAAAGGAAAAGAAAATCAAGACTGAAAGTATCAGGGCAGCACAGGCAAAGGAGGACAGATTATGCTGTATTTGTTCCATTTTGCCTTCCTAGCTCATTTAAGTATCAGATTTTAAAAAGCATTTGCTTTTCCAAACGACTGGACTATCAAAAGCTCTCCCCCCATCCCAGCTCATCTGTGTGCCACGTAGCAGAATTTTCTCTGTAAGCAAGGTGAGCTAATTATCTCTTGACTCATTCACGAAGGGAAGCAAAGAGGATGTGCTTGCTGGAGACACATCATTACATGAACCCCTGCTTGCAAGCCTGCCTTATCCCTGAGAAAAGCTGGATTTACAAACGTTTTGGTGTGTAAGAGCTCTGTTTCTTCAGGGTTTTCCAGTAAAATGGGACAGGATGAACTGCGTAGGGAGCAGCCTAATATTTATTTAGAAAGCAAAAGTTTGCTAATTATTAACTCATTATCTGTTTGAGGGCTTTTAATGCGAGAGGTGGGCAATAGGAGTGTTGTGTTATCCATGGTGCAAAGATAGGAACACAGACAGAAAGGACACTTCGCGCCTCAGCGTCCAGTGCCAATTAATACACCTCTTAGTATTCCTTAAAAGAATAATTACATAAGAAATAGCCAGAATGAAGTTGTGAAACAGGTTTGCATGCCAGGTAATAGCCTTAAATCGAAAGAAGCCAAAGGTCCTGGTTTCATGCCAAGCAGCCCTTGGTACTGATTCCAGTTACGCTTCCAAGCAAGGCTTTGGGAAGGGGCTCAGTTCATTTTACTGTCGCGTGCAACTGGAAGATTTTATTTGATGTGTAATTCTAATTGCAGTGTGACAGTTCGCAAGGAAGAAAGTGAGATGTTGCAGAGAGGTAGCCTGAGTCACTTGTTTTAATTACTGGCCTTATGGAGAAACTATTGTGGCATTGAGGCATGTTTTAAAAATCTGTGAGGACTTGTGTAATTATACAAAGGCCTTGTAATAAGCTGAAATGGGGGAGTAAGAAAATGAGATGTTTCCAGTAAATGCAATGCATCCATATACATTTGTGGATTATTAATTAGGAAGAGTTGTCTTCTGGTGGAATATCATGTTTGCAAAATTAATAATGGTGACTCTCTGCAGCAATTGAGCACAGACAGCACGTAGAAAGGGCATTTTGTGGCTTGGAGTGGTGGCAGAAATGCTGAGTTATCACTTTTCTTACAATATCAGTCTTAGAATAAGAAATCAGAGAGTTCACAGAGCTGATAAAGAACTGTAACTAGAACAAAGAATTATTTATTCTCTTTGTGCAACAAAAAGGTGTCCTCAGAAATGTCAATAAAAATAGTCAGGGAACTAAAACTGACTTCTAAGCAAATGGTAAAACAAGCCAGTATGCAGATTGGGATGAGTCACTGGATTCTTAAAGAAAACAGTGTTTGTAACAGTAAAAAACAAAAATGTGTGATTCTTTGATAATTCAGGTTACTGGTATGCAGTTGAGGAAAGAGACGTCTTAGCAGATGTTGACAGGTACTTCAGAAATGCACTGTAGTAGGTCTGCACTGGGAAATCCACGAGGATTGTTAAATAACCTACGTGAAGATACTGAAATTTTGCTATCAAGTTAAAGTTACATTCATTTACAGTGCACTAATAAATGGAGTGTCAGTTTGCTGCACCACTGCACCCATTTGCTGTGAGACACTGGTTTAAACCCTAATCTGAATGGCCACAAGTTGGGTGATGATCTGAATAGTGCATTTAATTACTGTATGTGACAGCATCTAGCATCTTGTTAATACAGATTATTGATATTCTTTCTTTTTGTAGTATGACATCGCACACAAGATTGGTGACATAACAGTGGTATAAACATGAAGAAACAGGCATCAGTTTTTGCATGACTTTCCAGTATGGTGAAACTGAAGTACATTGTGAAATGAAGTGCAGGGTTTTTTTTTTTACTTGATCTCACTTTAGATTCAAGATTGTTAAGTCGGCTCTATTCATTTTTGTAAGTACCAAATTTTTTCTTTTTCATATTTTTGATGCAAAGTTTACAAAGCGACTACCAATGTTTTTCTTGCTACTTTTGTATTTTGAAAAGTGTGCACCATCAATCCTCTCTGCTCCCCCACACCCCGTTCCTGGAGATGCAAAAAACTGTGAAGTTAAGAAAATCAACTCAGGTAGCACAAATATAGCCTTAAGCAGCAGCGCGTTGAAAGAGATTGTAATCTGAAATAGAGTAGTTTTGTTTTTCCTAGCTCTCTGGTCTGCTTATTTGATAGGAAGTGTATTCTCTGTTCAATGCTGTAGTGATACCAACAAGGTCTTACAATCTCTCTGTGAAATGCGCTGTGTTTCAAGATTGTATATATTTTATAACACTTAATAAAATACACTTGAATGTTACGGTTCACACGTGCTTCAGCATGATCTGTTAATGCAGGTGTTGTAATTCACGTCTGTACTTATTCCTTATTCCTCCTGGTCCGCAATTTACCATGCAGGAAAAAAGAGGGAAGAGGAAGGTGCTCTTTAAACCAGGCTGGTTACAGGGTCCTCCTGCGACGTGGAGACTTTGGGTATTGAGTTCATAATGAAAATATCAATCTACCACTGTTAAGTAGGATGAGACCACTGTAAACTGACCTAGTGGATGGAACTTAATAAATTAATTTTTGGAGCCTGGTACCCTGCTGGTACTTGGGGCATTTTTGATAACTCATTACCTGTCACAGGCCACATGAATCTGAGCACACGGAAGGACACCCCAGCATTCAGGCAGTAGCAGTGACCATACGCAAACTCAAACCTGTCTTTGCTCAACTACATCTTTCTGTGCACTTGAGAAATACTGGGTGTATATGCACGTGATGGTTTTTTGCCATTGTAAATATGTAGATACGAATTTAAACCTTAATCCAGTGGTATGTGTTGTGCTGTGGTCTGAAAGCAACCATATAATCCATGGTGAAACTGATTGTTACAATGCTGAAAAATATGTTACTTATTAAATTATTTTTGCTTCTCTTTTTGAGAGGAGCACAGCTAATTCTAGTATAAACTCAAACTCAGATGGTTCTGAGCAAAAGTTCCATTTAAGTAGTTTCATCACTGCATATGAAAAGTCAAGTAAAACCATCTGAGAAAACAGGAATATCTTCATGAGAAAAATGATAGCATGGAGGGTTTCTATATCACAGGTTTAAGTAGCCAATTAAAAAAAAAATCGTAAATGTAACTTAAGTTCAATGTTATAATTACAGAAAAGATACTTTGCCTTTAAGAAGCGCTTGTTTTTATGCCAAAACACTGCATTCCTCACTCTCTCCTTTGACTCCATGCTGCCTAAACTTGTCTGTGAATGAATCTGGCAAGTAATTAATCAGGGTAAAATTCCATTGGGATCACCATGAAAGTTGCCTTGTCAAGAAGCAGCAACTGCCTGTTTAGTTTATATTCTGTAATGTAATGATTTATAGACAGAACTTAACTTACCTTTTTGCTACAGTGTGCTCCATATAAGATAGGTAAGTGTCTTTTCCCTCCCTCAGTAATCACCATCATCTAAGTGTTTAGTTGCTGGTGTTTTAGGAAGGTAGGATGAAAGGAAGGAATAATTGTACTAGCTTATAGTTTTCTTTAAAAAGTGAATTTTTTTAGAACTGTTTTTGTTTTTTTTTTCAGAAAAATCTACAAAACTTGATGCATCAAAGTATCTTCCTAAAGGAATAAGTGAAATAAACTTTTTTGTACTTAAATTCCTATCTAAATTAATTTAATAGGTATATATTTTAAGTAAAGAAGAATGTACATTTCTGTTATTGAAGTTAAATGTGTGTCTGTTTTGCAAAGAAATTTTCATTTTTTTTTCTTCTTCCAAGAAACTGGTAACTGTACAACTTCCTTGTTCACCTGTCTAAGGAGTTGCTTGGCTAATCTCCATATTCTCACCAGATGTTCAGGGACCAATAGTGAGGCTTTTGAAAGTTATTTTGTGTTGGGCATTTAGTCCAGAAGTCTACCCTGGTGAGGTCACCAAGTAACTGTTGTTAACTTTATGTTGCTGGGGTGTAAGCAGGATACAAGTTTGAAGCTTGCCTGATGCCACACAGAAAGTCTGAAGATTAATTCTCACTCCCAGTGTGCTCTCTGCCACCTTTCTCAGACTTGGAAGATGCAATAATGAAGCCTGAGTGTCTTGGTTTTTGCAGATTATCATGACCAGCTGGCTGTTTAGGACTGATTGTAGATGTCAGGGGGCATTTTTACATGGTATAGATGAATTTTTCGACCGTTTGTAATACATTGAGCAGCTTGGTCATACATGGTCAGCAGGTGGAAAACTTCCTGACTCTTGTGCCAACACTATTAAATGAGAAAAAGTAGTGCATTTCACATACTTTACTTCTTGCCAGGGCTTGCTTGTTACAGGAGAGTTGAAGCACGTGTTTGTTTGGTAGCTGAGCTCTTGCCCATACCCAAAGAAGTCTCATCTGATGTTTTATATACATGTTAGCTGGCCTGGACCTGGAGAGTCAGACAAACCTAAATGTCTCCTGTGGCAGCCTGTATCTTTGCTGCAAAGCAGATAAAACTAACTCGTGCTTTCCAACCATCTCTGCAAATGATACTTTATCCGTTTAGTTCACTCCACTTACAGGTTTCATTTCTCCAAAAGCCATTATAATTACGGGTGGCTGAGGAGCAGTGCCGTGCTCGGCCATTCCCACGCTTACCCAGGTCTTCTCTGTGGGTAATGAGCCTTGCAGTCATGTAGACCTGTAGGTTTGGTGTGGGCTTCGGGAAATGTATGCTGCAAGCTGTTCCTAAGGTTGGTTATGTGGGCTCAGACTGCCTTGGTGGTGTCTCTCCAGGATATGGAGTGAGCCAGGGAGTTCACCAGATCAGCTTTACCGTGGTCGAGGGGCTGACTGGGATTCAAACATTGCCCTGCAGGCAGTGTGGCTGCAACAGGCTCAGAAATTGGGAAAATCGATGCCAGTGCAAGGCAATTTCACATTTCTGCAGCTGTAGCCTTGCCTGAATTGGTATCATTGTAAGTATTTGCATAAAATTAAGCAACCTCAAACTGTGACTCCTGTCAAAGGCATAGGCACTTTGAACGACAGCGTTTGACATGCCACAGAAAGATTTGGCCCAGCCTGCCGGGCTCTTGACTTCTCTTTCCTGGCCTTGAGCTGCCTCCTATCTTGTCAGCATAAGCATTGGTGCAGCTGCTGTGAGCCACATCAGAGACACGATGGTTTAAAATTGCTTGCATATGGTGAAGTGTAGTTTGAACTTGGGTACATTCATCATTTCAGTTGAGCAGGCAGCTGCACTTGTATTTGTGCTGACAACAGGGGAAGGAGGCACTGTGAAAGTGGAAAGAAGGATCAAAGTATAAGGCAGACAACAAACAGGTTTTAGCTAAAAGGGCTCAAGGCACTGAAGTGCCCTGCTCTGAGCTGGGGCTTGTCCCAGGCAAACTCCAGAGGTGCTTTCCAACTTCAGTGCTCTGCAGTCCTGTAAAAAAGATGCACATAGCCGAATTCTCCCTGCATTCAAAAAAAGGTGATCCTCAGCTGCCATGTAAAGCTGAAGGTGCCAGAAGGCTACAGACTCCTCAGCTTTTGGCACAGATGTTTCCAGGCACCTCTAACCTCCTACCATGCACAGAAACCCTTTCCTCTGAGTAGGACGCACTGCTTGCACTGCATGTGTATCCTGTTGGCTGCTGCACACATGAACCTTCAGGAGTGTCCATGGGTACCCAAAGTGTGCTCCCAGGGCATTCTGCTCCAGTCAGTGCTGGGACAAAGCACACTGGCAGCTGTTGCCACTTTTAAGACTTAAAGGAGATGGTAGTTGATAATGCTGATGATGTCATCAACTGTGAGCTTGCAAAAGATGTGTGTAGTTATTTCATATGACTCTGAAGTAATTCCGAGTCTCTCCTTGAGGCATCTTGTGGAACATTCGCGTGGGCAAATCACCTTTGGCTTCAGCAGATGGGTCACTGGCACTGCAGTTCTCTTTGCAGGCTCCAGGTCTCCTGTGTTACTTGCAAAATACAGATGGGTCAAACACAAACAAAGAGGAATAGCTTACCTCAATCTCAACTCCAGTAACATGGAAGGTAAAGAGGGAAAGCTTTACTTGAAGGGAAACCACAGCATCCTTTCACTACAATTTGATGCCACATTCAAAGATTGCTTGCTGAAATCTGCACGCTGGAGACCCAGCTCACTGGATTTTAACAAGGCTGTTAACGTGGCATAGCTGCAGCTTTAGTGTGGTTCAGTCCAGTTCATTTGTATGCCTCGTATGACTTCCATTGTTTACAGGAAAATGTGATACATTAAGAATCTTGAGTAATTTTGAATCACTTACATAATATAATGCAGGCTGCATTGATGTTCAGGAGGCAGCTAGACATGAGCAGGAGCCTGAGCCAACACTGAATATGCAAAATTATAATTCATACATTAATTATGATTATTGCAAAATAAGCCATGAAAATTTTGTCAAATAGAAATATAGTAATGGAAGTACTGCCTCTTTCATTAATGCTGGATCATTCTGCATTTTACTGTCTCTGAGTACCTTAGCTCGCCAACATTTTCTGTCTGTCCTCATAATTGTCATCATTAATGCAACAAGAATTTGCTGTTCTCACAGAAAAATCACGTTCCCTTCACATATGTTTTTCTCAGCTTTGAACCCTTTTCCATGCAGTCCTCTTATCAGAAATCAAACTTTTCCAGAGGCTCCAATAGTCCTACTTCTGAGGTTAACAGAAAAGATGGTAATTCTAATACATCTCACACCATGCACTAACATAGAAACAAGGTGCATACAAGCCTTGCTGGACTCCTCAAAGGAATGAACTGGTGAAACTGAGGAAGGGAGTACTAACACACCAAACCTGTCCTATGACAGACAAAAAAGTTTCATACCTTCAAATTTTCGTATATGTTTTTATAATTTAAATTGGGAACTAGCCATTTCTCTGAGGAATGTGCTTAGAAGTAGCTAGGCTAGTTTCAAACCTTAGAGCAAAATTTTACTAGGCTAACTGTCTTTAAGCTTTGCCAGTCATAATCCCATGGCATGCAAAGCATTGGTCCATAGCAGCCGTGCCCTGGATTAGCCAAACCAAAGACCCAATGCCCTGGAGTTCGCAGTGCTGGCTGCCATCCTGGGTGGTTTTATTCCCAGAGGTCAAGGTGAGGTGGTTTGAGAGCTCTTGAGCTTTCTGGAAACCAGAGCTGAGGGAGGGACTTCTTTTCTCTGCCCTTTTGCCCCTCTCCAAAAAATCAAAATCTCAGTCCTTTATGAGAAGTTTGAGTTTCCACACAGTTCTCAGCCCTTGGTCTCTTGCCCTGGTCTGTGTGCTGCAGGAGGCTGGGATGGTGGGGTGGTTACTTTCCAAGGACATAGCGGGTGTCCTATGTTTTGTTCAAGTTTTTTGGGTTTTTCTCTTTTCTTAAAGAAAGAGGAATCTTTTGTCATCTCCCAATGTTGTATTTCACTGACCAGTGTTAGGCTGTCTGATGGCTGTTCATCGTTCCAGGGCCTCTGCTTTGGCTTCACTGCAGTAAGCTAATGAGGATGGATTAAATTAGTTTGGGTAGGCTTTTGCTGGAATTAATTTGATGTGTGTGTGTACAACCTCTGCTATGCCAGCAGAAATATCTGGAAGCAAAAAGGGTGGGTGGGTAATATCTTCATCTGCTCCATCTAGATACAGAAGAGGAGATGCTGTTGGGAAGCACCTGTGTAGAACAAAGGTGTGATAAAGCGACGGATCTGACTTGATGTCACAAGACAAATTTTAATGACTCTTGTGCAGATCTCTGCAGAGCCTCTCTTGGCCCAGTTTATATGGAATATAAATAAGCAATGGAAATGGTAACATAAAAAAAAAAATCCATGTTTGTAGTGTGAAGAGTTGCATGTGCTTTTCTACATAGCTGGTAAAAGGAAATTGTAATAATTCTATATTTATAAAAGTTTTGAGACATGTAAGAAAGAAAATATCTTGATTACTGTGTGCAGTTTTGGGCATCACAATATAAAAAAAGACATTAAGCCATTAGAGAGCATCCAAGGGAGGGCCACGAGGATGGTGAAGGGGCTGGAGGGGAAGCCATATGAGGAGTGGCTGAGGTCACTTGGTCTGTTCAGCCTGGAGGAGACTGAGGGGAGACCTCACTGCAGTTACAACTTCCTCTTGAGGGGAAGAGGAAGGGCAGACACTGATCACTTTTGTCTGGTGTGCAGCAGTAGGCCCCAAGGGAATGGCAGAAGCTGAGTCAGGGAGGCTTAGGTTAGATATCAGGAAAAGGTTCTTCACCCAGAGGGTGGTTGGGCACTGAACAGGCTCCCCAGGGCAGTGGTCACAGCACCAAGCCTGACAGAGTTCAAGAAGTGTTTGGACAATGCTCTCAGGTTCATGGTGTGATTCTTGAGGATGGTCTTGTGCAGGGCCAGGAATTGGACTTGATGATCCTGATGGGGCCCTTCCAAATCAGCATCTTCTGTGATTCTCTGATTATTTCTTTCAGTAAGATTTTACCTGTTTATTTGATGAGGAATGTGATTTTTTTAAGGTATGCTTCCAATGGCAGTCCCCCCATTTCTGAATCCCACTGACCCTTGTGTCCCAAGCAGCTCATAGTCAAGGTCTTAATCACAACTGAGTGTCTTGACTGCACCTCTGGCAGATACTTAGATGCTGTGTGACCTGTCAGAGTGGACACCTGGGCTCAGAGGTCAGCTGAGCACCTTGTTTGAGAGTGCAGCAGTTGTCCTTATTGCACACAGGGGACTAAGAGAGCCTGTATCAACTCACACCCTCTCTGTCCTTCTGTTGCAAGATAGCCCCTTATAGATAGCCCATGTCCCTGGATGCACATGCTCTTCAATCCGCTCTATCCAGAGTGCTACCCAACCAAAACTGCTGTCCTGTGTCCTGCAGCACATCCTTATTACTTATTATTACTTATTTATATTACTTATATTACTTCTTACTTACTACTTGCGGAAAGGAGCCAAGTGGTCATCCACAAGGAATCAGCATGGGACTGGAAGGGAGGCTGCTGCCTCCCCCATGCAGCCCAGGATACACGGATACTTCTAAGGAAAAGAGAAACAAGCACTGGGTTTCTGATAGCCTGGGGCTGGGGTGAAGCTCACTCCCTAGTGCGCTTTCGGATGCTCCAACTGGTGTCTTCAAGACAACTCTGCTATAAAAAGGAATCAGGGTGGACAAGCTGCAGTCTAGGGACTGGACCTTTGCCCTCCCTTTCTTAGCAGTTTGCACATAGCCCTGGGACCTGGCAATCTCATCTTCCTTCTGGCTTGTTGATCATGAGCTTTTTGGGGGTCCCAGGAGAGGCAGGAAGGCGTCAGGTGGGTGCGCTGGGCTCCTGTGCCACCCACAGCCAGGACAGCAGTGACATGGGCCAGGAGGGGTATCCCCATGGCATGGGCTCGAGGGTTTGAAATGCCCTCTGGTGTCAGTCTCCTGCAAAAACGAGGGTTTCTTACCTTTCCCAAACTCCCTGGCTACCACTGTGGTAGATGGAAAACTTGTGTTGTGCTTTTTTTTTCTTTTAGTAGCAGAGGGTGGCTGACAGAGCATGGAGCTCCGGGGGACCAAAGGGAAATTGGGCTTCAGAGCCATTTTCCTTCACTCCTAGGGATCAGGATCCACTCAGGATCAACTTTAGTTGGAGAGTAAGCACAACTGTTATTTGACCTAAA
The DNA here is from genome assembly GCF_003984885.1 of Neopelma chrysocephalum. Taxonomy (NCBI): domain Eukaryota; kingdom Metazoa; phylum Chordata; class Aves; order Passeriformes; family Pipridae; genus Neopelma; species Neopelma chrysocephalum. The sequence continues at coordinate 1,280,730 of NW_020897715.1, forward strand.
CCAGTACTATTACTATTCATAAAATGCATTGTTCACAAGTAAATTCTTGGCTATAAAGCCATATTTTGGCATGTCAGTGAGTTGCCTAAAGCAAGAAAATGTGTGGAGGAAGATAAGCAATATACTGTGTGCTGATATTGGTGGTGGCTGCCCTTCCATTGTGTCCCCCGAATGTTCTGGCTTGGCACTGTGCTTTCATGCAGAAGAATAAGGATTAGGCTTGTCCTGCTGTGAGATGATTCATGTATGGGGAATGTGCATGTTCAGAAGCAGTGAGATTTCAAAAGTGCATCACTGAAGAGAGGCTTGTAATAAAAATCAGCAATAAACCAATAGCTGAGCAGGGGAAAATGTATTTAATAAAAGGAATTTAAACTAAAGTTGAAATCTTAAGCAGTCATTGCTTGTCTGACCATGTCTGCTAAAGTTGCTGTTCTTCATTCTAGTTTTAAAATGCTTTTAGATGTAGCTTGTTCTTTGATTTTTAGGTATTATATACATATTGATATATATTAGATATTTTATTTGTATATATTTTTACAATATGCACTTCTTGAGATGTTTTTCCAATTTTGTTACATGATTTTGCTTTAGTACCATGTCAAGACTTAATACTAGAATAGGGTTGGATAGGGTTAATGTAACAGAAACTAGATGTCAAACTGTTATTTCCTTTATCTAAAGTGTGAAAAATGTGAGCTAATATTTAGCAAAATGAAAGCGTTTCTCAACTTTCAACATTGATGCTTTCCCAGAGATGTTAACATAACCCTGTAATTGGCATGAATTCTATCCAGCAATGAGCACTGTAGGAAATGCACTTTATGTTTGTTACTTGTTTTTAAGGCACAGTGGAAATTCATAGGCTATAACAAGCCGTTCACTTGAGTGCGGCTGATTTTCTTTCTGTACAATGAATTTATTCTGATGGGAAAGGGAACATGAAGCTTAACATGTTTCTCAGGAGAAAGCTTTCTCTGCAAAATTTTCGTTGGGGTATAAGTGCCCAATTTCCAAACAGCATGTTATGTTAAACAGACACTTTCAGAAAATCTGCATTTGAACTCTCTCCTCTAGAAAAAGAAAGAAAAAAGAGAAACAGTTCTTCTGCTCAGATTTCAGCTCCTGTCTTCATTGTGAACAACCCAGGCATGACAACGTGGTTCTGGTATACAAGCCCTGAAAAATAAGATTTACAAAGCAAAACCACAGCGCAGACTGTGGTTGTCTTTAGCCTGTCAGTTCGACTCCTGTCTAAGCGGATGAAAGGCTCCTGCCACTGGAGAACTGCTTGGGAATCTACGTGAAGCTTGTTTATGCCACTCATTTCAGTTCCCACTGGCCAGGTAACATCACCAGAGGGGCCCCTTCTTCCAGCCACTGCAGATCCATCGACGTGACTGTGATGAGTGCTGGGCCAGTAAGAACTGGGATTTAGAACTAAAGGAAGATTATATGACAAAAAGGCATCCTTGGCTTCATCATAGCCAGCTGCTGCATGGTAGAGAGCCTCCCAGGCCCCCCTGCTGGCCACTTTTCCCCTCTTCACCTTCCTGCCTTTCTTATTTTTTTCGATTTCTCAGTTCAACTTTTCAATTTTTTCAATTTTCCCAGGCAAGTAACTTCATTGTTAGAACCAACATATGCCATAAGTTATGGATGCTGCAGATGAAAACCTGTGCCTTTAAAACCATGCAGGAAGTACCATTTAATTTCTTACTGATTTCTGTTGGGGCACGTTTTGGGTAGGCAGTGAATCTAAGGGACATGGGGCTAGAAAATCACAGCGCTTTTTGCTGACTTCCATGCTGATTTCCCCCCCCCTTTTAATTTAGGTAGAATTGAAAAACAAAGAAAGCCAAATCCAAGCCATTGTTGCTCAGGCAACAAGATGTAGCTAAGAATGAAAACTGCAGCTTCATTAAAAGCAACGCAAAGGGTGTTCTGTGGTTGCCTGTGGAAATCTGTGTCTATCAAATCTTGGGTGCATTATGAAAACATCCATTTCAGTCAGATTCACTGCAGAAGCAGCTAGGCCTGTGATGGGAAGTGGGTTTGCTTTTGTTTATATGCATTGGAACACTTGCTGTTTGGAAGTTACAATCTATTTTGGCAGGCATGGAAGAGAGAAATGTTGTTAATAGCCTCTTGCCAATTATCAGTTCTGCTGGATATATCATACAGCTATCTAAAAAATCTGACAGCCTTCATAAAATCAGCCTCCAGCTAATTAGTAATGCCAATGTTTTTCAAATGACTGTTAATACTATTGCTGTACATCAACCAGAAATGCAAGTGGGGACCAGCACTCTGTGTATTCAGTAGATATGGCAAAGTGTCATGGCCCTGAATCCAAAACTTTCTGAAATCTGAAAATATTTCTGCTCTTTTGTCTCCCGGGTTGTAGTCTTGATTTATCTTATGGACTCAGTTAATGTTAACTTCTTAATCTGTGTAACTGATGAGAAAAAAAAAAATAAGATGACGAAACTTCCTTCCACAGTGACTTATTTTGGCATTATACATTCTTGATTTTGAAATGGCATGTACAACTATGAAGAAGGTCCTAGAATCTGCAGTCTTATTTTAACTCATGATACTTGATATTTTTTTCACCTTAGTCTCTAACTGCTGGAATTATTTAATGAAAGGGCAGTTTTGGAGGGGAAATATTTCATTAAGAATACGAAGCAAGTATAAAAAGTGAAAAAGACCCAACCCACATCATCTTATATACCAAACCTACCATACACATGTATTCACATGTACAGGAAAACAGCAAGAAGCCTGTCCTACCATAGAGACCCTGTAGCCTAAATAATAAATACAACAAAATTTTGAGATGAAGGAGTGGCCAGATTGTTGTCTTTGCTTTACAGAAGGGGAATCAAGCCAGAAACTGGTTAAGTGAGACACCACAGATCGAAGAGCTGCCCTGAAACAGAAAGATAAACCCAAACCAGGTTTCCTGTATCAAAGTCCAGTGCATTCAGCAGGTCAGCATTCTTCCAGCAACAAGACCTGTAGGAGTAAAAGAAGAGAAAGTATACCTAGGCATTAGTTGAAGAGGCTGACAGAATCATGAGTCATTAGGTAAAAAGAGGAAATGGGAAGCTGGAGGATAGGATAATGGAAAAGCTAAAAGCAAAGCTTTTAATCTGTGAACCTTCCCTTCACAGATAGTTGAGGTATGACTGCCAAAATAGGATGTTTATTTTAGGTTTATTCCCAGTAGGAGTCTTTATAAAAATGTGTGGATCTTATTTTTTCAGTTTTATTTCATCAGCTGTTGGAAAGGCTGTGCTGTCTCTCAGTTTCCGGAGATCAAAGTGTGGGCAGTGAAAAATAATCTAATCTGCCACTTTGGAATAATTTGCAGCAGCAGGCATTCCCAGTGCAAATCAGAGTACAAATCAGATGGTGAATTGGTGATCTCAAAAGAGGATTACTTTGGATTAGTTGTCCAGTGAAGCAGGCACTTTGTACAATGCAGCAGACAGCTCCAATGTGAGCCAACTCATTGCTTGTTTTGTGATTTGTTTTTTTTTCTTAAGAGAACATTAGTTTATCAAGTGGATTCTCATACACTAATTAAGAGTATTGTGTCTAGAAGACAGATTATGTGACATACTACTAAACAACTGAAAATTAAAGACCAGACTTTCAGGAGAGGGAGGAGATGTGGTAGGAAGCAGCCCAAGCTGCATTTTGGTTGAGAGCAGGTGCATGAAGATTTAAACCCTACTTTGAAGATTCTGTCTTGAATGTCTGTTTCAGCTTACAGCTTGATTTGTGAGATAGGGAGAAGATAGTGCTGTCTGGCCATGGTTCAGTCCCACTGCTTCTCTAGTTTGTCATGTTTTAGTGATGCTTAAATCACAGAATCACAGAATGGCCTGGATTGAAAGGGACCTTTAAGGTCACCTCGCTCCAACCCCCCTGCCGTGGGCAAGGACACCTTCCACTGGACCAGGTTGCTCAGAGCTCCATCCAACCTGGCCTTGAACACTTCCAGGGATGGAGCAGCCACAATGCCTCTGGCACACCTGTTCCAGTGCCTCACCACCCTCACAGGAAAGAATTTCTTCTGTGTATATAATCCAAACCTACTCTCAGTATGAAGCCATTCCCCCTTGTCCTGTCACTACAGGCCCTTGCAAAAAGTCCTTCTCCATGTTCCTGGTAGGCTCCCTTCAGGTACTGAAAGGCTGCAAATATGTCATCCCCAGGCCTTCTCTTTTCCAGGCCAAACAGTTTTCTCAGCCTTTCCTCATAGCAGAGATGCTCCATCCCTCTGATCATCTTGGTGGCCTCCTCTGGACTCACTCCAACAGGTCCATGTCCTCCCTGTGCTGGGGACCCCAGAGCTGGAGGCACTACAGGTGGGGTCTCAGCAGAGCAGAGCAGAGGGACAGAATCCCCTCCCTCCCCTGCTGCCCACACTGCTTTGGATGCAGCCCAGGACACGGGGGGGTTCTGGGCTCCCAGTGCACATGGCTGGGTCATGTCCAGCCTCTCACCCACCAGCACCCCCAAGGGCTGCTCTCAAAGAAGAGCTTTAATAGCATTTTACTGATAGTATACATTGCTAAATTAATCTGCTTTTCAGTTTAGTAGGACTGTTATAAGTAACAACATGATTAGAAACACCACTTACCCATTTATAAACAGCAATGTCCTGTTTCTTCAGTTTAATGTTTTACTCCATCATGCCTGTAGCTGTGAGGTCGCTATTGTACACAATAAATTGTTTTGCTGCCTCCCTGTGGACCTGGGTTCTGGCCATTTATTATTAGAGATAAAACCATTATTGGCTACATTTCCCACCTTAAAACATTGGCTTGCTGGCTTAAGAAGCACCATCTATCCAGAACCAGTCTCTGGGAGCTGTAAAGGGATTGGAAGAAGATTGAAGAACAAGAACTCACTTGGACATCATGAACTAAAAGGAGACAAATTGTGCGCATTCTGGGTGTGAAATGGTATCTGTTTCAGTATACAGGGAAAGCAGTCTTTGAGGGAAAGCTCAAATTTCCTGGGCAGTATAAAATCCCTGGGGAAGAAGAGCAAAAGTAGCCAGCTCTTACTGTGACAATGGAAATAAACACCTGCTAAAGGTCGAGATCCAAGCAGCTTTATATTGAGGCAGATCCAGATCCAGCAGCACTATTGTCTCCTCTGTTTGGGCAGTAACAGCTCCAGACCATAGTCCCAACTCTGCCCCCACCCCTTGACACACTGGGGAGAGGTGTGAGACAGCTAAAATTTCAGGAGTCACTGGTGAAGAGTGCATTTGCACCATTGTTTCTGTGTTCATAGCAAACCTGAACAAGCACTGGGAAGCTTGGTCCCTGCTCCAGCCAGTTGCTTCTGATTTGATCCCAAACAGGTTGTTCTGTCAGAGGTTTCCTCCCCCATATCAGCAGCTTGCTCTCTCCTTTGGACTCCGCAGCAGGATAGAAGTGAGAAGAAGAAAATAACACAGTCACTCTCAAAGCTTCTTTTGAAATGGGTGAAAAGGTTGTTTCCCTGGTGCCCACTGTCCTAGGTGAGGCACCAGTTTCAGCCATGAACAAAGTAATATGAAAAGTGACAGGGAGACTTACACCTCTAAACTGCTGGGATGGAATGAGGTCAAGTTTGGCAAAGTGCATTACATCAGCTGGAGAAATCCTCCTTTAAAAGACAGCCCTTGCTGGCCACGCCAGATATAGGTTCTGCCCTGCCTGTTCAAGACTGCCACCGAAAGCCTCTTTATCCACCAGGGCTGTGACAAAGATGTTCAGGTATGTTTCTGCAAGAAGCAGCATAAATACCTATTGTCTTTTATGTATATTTGTGATACAGCTCTATATGTTCTCATTCATCTTACAGCATGCTGCTCCTTGAGCACACCAACTATCCTCTGCTGTAAAGCAAACATCAGAATCTGTTCTTTTAATGAAGAAATGCTTCTTCAAAGACATGGAAATTCAGGCCTGCAAGAATTGATAGGACTATGAGACAGGATCCAAGCTCCTTGGTTGCTTTAGGAGTGTTGCAAGCCCACCTGTATTTGAATGCGTTGTTACTGAACAGGAATGGCAAAGTTTAGAAGAATAACAAATAAGATTTAATGAATTTCCCTCTTGTGACAAACTGCCAACCTGTATATGTGTCCATGACAGAGACAGAACCGACACCAGATTTTTATCAAATATATTTGTTTCTCTTAAAATTCCTCTAAGACATGACAAGGTGCTAAAGGCACCTTAATCTTGGCATTTGTTATGAAGTAAATAAATTTGCTTATAAAATCTTTCTGTCCCAGCACATCATTCCAAGATGCCTGGGTATCAGTATAACCCTTACCCTGACCTTAACCCTAACCAAGTGCCTAAGCAAATGTTTCACAGAATCACAGAATGTGTTGAGATGGAGGGGACCCACAGGGATCATCGAGTCCAACCCTTAGCCCTGCGCAGGACCATCCCCAAGAGTCACACCATGTGCCTGAGAGTATCATCCAAATGCTCCTTGAACTCTGTTTCATTTGTACCTATGAACAGTTCTACTGAAGTCACATGTCTGAAGTTCTGCATGTGATTTTCCCAGTCATATGTTAGTTCGTTATGCAGAAAGCAAAAATCCAGTCTATGTATACATATGTATATGTACATATATACACATACATATATATATATGTACAAAAAACAATGATTTATATAACAACCTACTGGCAATCAGATGAACTTTTGAGCCTTATCTAGATATTTTTGACTCCAATCTCTCCTAGCTTCCTTAGCTGTGTGCACTAAGAGGTACAAAAAGGTCATTGGAATGCGAAGGCAATTCTGTGAAATCCCTCGGCCGCACGATATGGTGAATGGCAAACCTGTGCTGAATACAGATAAATGCCTAATGAGGAGACAGCCATAATGTGACTCTCTGTGTAACATCTGATTTTTTTCCCAGTGTTCAAATGTAACTGGGCTGTAGTTGGCAGGCAATTGAATATTATGTGCATGTGCAGAAACAACACAGTCAGTGGCTTAGCTTTTGACTTAGAGACTGAAGGATTCCTTGGTTTTATGTATTTTTGATCTGTCAGAAGATTTTTTTAAAACATATTCCCTAAAAGAAGATGCATAATGATATTATGTTAAAGGACAGGAAAACATATTGTCTTATAATTTATTGCTAGCTGCACTAACATTATCCTTATTAAAGATAAATCTACTGATGTGAACTGTACTCAGGAAAATCAGCAGCAGTTTGTACAAGCTGTGGCTATCTCTGCCCCCCTTACTTCCCAGGGCAGTAACTTACTTGTTATGTTTCCACTTTGGAAGTGGCAAGTGAATTTAGAGTGATAGCTGCTCGGCAGCCAGGGCAACATATAGAAATTGGATTTGAACATAAGTATGTTTGTTCCAAGCTTTCCCCTGTGGCTCAAAAGTCAACCAGCTTATATTTTGCTGTGGTAAGAAATCGTTCCTGTAAGAATAAGTAAATCATTAAAACCTGGGGTAGTTTCTGTTTTTTGAGCTCCTGGATGTGTTTGGGCTTAGTGATATGTATGAAGCAGTCATAAGTGCCAATACATGGGAAGTTTCTGACCTCACAGCTTTAGATACAGTTTCCTGTTCACCATCTACACTCTGTCTTATCCCAAGTGCGTGCTGCTCTGTTCAAACAGGACGATGCCTCATGCTCTGTTTCCTCCAGCTCTGTCACTAATGCTGGTGCACCTTGGGGTGGGTTCCTCAGGTAAGGGAGTGACAGCACCGGGCTGCTCAGCGTGCCTGGAAGGGGCGGAAAGGAAAAGTGCAACTACTGAAATGTACCACTAGAGAGAGCTTTTGTCCTGCTGACGTTCTTAGGGACACTGCAGACAGCTGTACTGCAGCTCTTGGCTCCCAGCGGAAGTTTTTCCAAGTGTTAAATTGTTCCTCTGTAGGTATCAGGAGGAGAGTAAGAATCGAGATTCGCAGCACTGATAGGAAATGTAAATGCTCTGTGTGTGTGCACGAGTGCAGGTCATTTTAATAGTACACTTGGTCCTGTGACAGCAATCAGGACAGCTGGGGGAGCTGATGTCTGTCAGCCGGGGGAGAGCTGGTTTGAACTGAATGACTCACACCTACAAAGGTCCTGGTCTGACACTGGTTCCTCTGATTTTGGCTTGGTTTCATGGCATATGGTCTAGAGAGCATGGGACACCTTGGGAGGGGTGGAGCTGCCCTTGGAGTTGAGCTGGCTGAGTGGGGACCTGCACTGCACATCTCTCCTTTGCCATGAAATCATACAATCATTTAGATTGGAAAAATCCTCCAAGATCATTGAGTCCAGCCTTTGACCAAATAATCTCAGGCATAATTTTGCTCTATGAATATTGCTTTTGGTTTTCACCACTGACATGTCACACGATTGCAATATATTTCTCAAATGTGTGCAATCACATCTTCATTAAGATTTGAAATACTTTTTTTTGATCACTCTGGATTTCTTAAATGGAAAAAAACCAGCTTCCTTGAAATGAACACAACTTCACAGACACTTTTGTTTTACTCTTCATTTGTCTGGGTGCTAGAGCTTGGAATGTATTTTATCTGATGTCTCATATTGTTTGTGGCAAAGCACTGGCATTGGCTCAGAAACAACATCAGGTGGGTCAAAGCTCTGAAGCTATTTCTGGGAAGTGTCATGACATGTTTGCAGACTTCCCAGCTTCTTTCCTGGGCATTCAGTGTTGCAGAGAGGATACCAGGACCATAACTGTGACCAAGCATCTACATCAGCCTCGTGGTTACAGATGAAGCATCCCCCTCTCTGCCCTCCCCGCCTCCAATATCCCTTCTACACTTCTATTGCAGAAATGTATTTGCAGTTTTGAAGGTGAACGACACCATCATCACGTGAGCCTCCTGTGACTCCTGTGAGTGATACCTATGTGGAAATGGATGGAAACCTTCATTGAGACAATGATATCCTTTGTTCTCATTAGGAAGATGATTGTTATCATTTGGTTCTTTCAGTTAATTGGCTCACATTGGTCCTTCCCACACTAAAACTTCAGGGACTGCTGGGGAAGAGGCATGTTCAGGCCTGTAAATAAGCACTTCTCACTGCAGGGAGAATAATTGCAGCTGCCTCTGTACCCTTCCAGAAACCATCTAGTCCTAGGAATGGCTTACCTAAGACTTTCTTAGTGCGTTTTAAATACTCCTCATTGCAATGCCCCAGTGTACTCAATATTTTTTTTTTTTTGGTGGAAAGGGATCAAACAGTATATTAATAGCCACCAAAGCAACACATATCTTCTAAGTGAGCCAAACATGTCAGAGCTCCACACAACCTAATTGTATGTATACGTGGACATCCAAGAACCCCTGAAGAAAATGGCTGTACTACAGGTCCCTTGGATTATTCTGGCATGTTGCATCAAGCCAACTTAATTATAGGTTGTCTTTAATACTGTGTTCTGGGGGTTTATTTTATGTGTGTGTCACTAAATAAATAACAACACTGGCAGCCAACAACTTTTGTGAAGTCCTTAAAAAAAAAAAAGTTATTAGTTTTGGTTTGGGATTCATATAAACAAGGCTTCAAACTTCAGCAGTTCTTCCTAGGAATGAATGGTTATACTCAAGTATCCTGATACAGAAGCAGGCTAGTTGTTTTGTGTGTTCAAAACCACCATTGTGAGAGTAGATGTACTCCAATGCAGCTTTCAAAAATTTATTTGAACAGAAATGGGCCTCCTAAATTTATTCCACCCTAATTTTCACCCCAGAGTGAGCTCTTTATTTGTGATCATTGCACTAGCTGCTTGCTGTATTCCAGGCCTTGACATCAATGAGGACAGACACATTGCTGCACCACTTGATTGACCAGGTATGTAATCAAGGCTGATCATATTAAGAATTCATAAGCTCCAAGTGATGATTTTATAGTTGCTACAGTTCAAGACTGTGCTTTAGAGAAAAGGTGAAAAGTTGTCATAAATAATACAGGATTTGACCCTGCAAGACATTGAGCACCTTTGATAATATGTGAAATTCTCCTCTTAGCCACCTTCATCCTCCAGAGTTAACAATGATAAAATAAATCTTTACTCCTCAGCCTGTCTCTGCAGTGTTCTGCACTCTTTATGAGGACTGCAAGAAGGGCTCAGTATAAGGGCAAAACACAGCTTGTTCCTTCTCTCATGCCACTGAGTTTTCAGCTGAGAGAGCACATGCCCCAGTGGATCCCTTGCTAGGAATGTGTCCAGGATGCACTTGGACTTGTCAACACACAGCTGTGTTCAGGAGATAGGCACACAGCTCAAGGTGTGCTGAGCTCTCCTGAGAACACCTGCTTATTTAACTGGATGTAGGGGTGTGAAATAAAGCATTTATTTAATATCTATAAAAATCTTTAATGTCTTGAACAGCAATATGGATTAAGGGATTGAGTGCACCCTCAATCAGTTTGTAGAGACACCAAGTAGGGTGGGAGTGTTGATCTGCTGGAGGGCAGGAAGGCTCTGCAGAGGGATCTGGACAGGCTGGATCCATGGGCTGAGGACAACTGCATGAGGTTCAACAAGGCCAAGTGCCATGTCCTGCACTTGGGTCACAACAACCCCAGGCAGCACTATAGGCTGGGGGGACAGTGACTGCAAACCTGCCCAGTGGAAAAGGCCCTGGGGGTGCAGGCTGATGGTGGCTGAACATGAGCCAGTGTGTGCCCAGGTGGGCAAGGTGGCCAATGGCATCCTGGCCTATGTCAGCAATAGTGTGGCCAGCAGGACCAGGGCAGTGACTGTTCCCCTGCACTGGGCACTGGTGAGGCTGCACCTCAACTCCTGTGTCCAGTTCTGGGCCCCTCACTGCAAGAAGGACATTGAGGGGCTGGAGCATGTCCAGAGAAGGGCAACAGAGCTGGGGAAGGGTGTGGAGCACAAGTCTGATGAGGAGCAGGTGAGGGATCTGTGGGTATTTAGTCTGGAGAAGAGGAGGCTCAGGTGAGACCTTATTGCTCTCTACAACCACCTGAAAGGAGGTTGTAGCCAGATGGGGGTTGGTTTCTTCCTCCAGGTAACAAGTGACAGGATGAGAGAAATGGCCTCAGGTTGGACCATGGGGGGTTTAGATTGGACATTATGGGAAATTTCTTCCCGTAAAGGCATCAGAACAGGCTGCCCAGGGAATTGCTGGATTCAAAATCCCTGGAGGTATTTAAAGACATCTAGATGTGGCACTGAGGGACACGTTTAGTAGTGGACTTTGGCTGTGCTGGATTAATGGTTGGACTCAATGATCTTAAAGGCCTTTTCCAACCTAAATGATTCTATAATTCCACGATTTTAAAGCTTTAAACTGACTGCCTTGCTATGTCTGTGGATGCAGTTCAGCACTTTTGCAATTGTTCTACAACCAATTCCTGTGCATGAAGGGTAAGGTGTGGTGCTGGAGCATGGTATTGAACGGGGCACGGGCTCTCCCTGTGCCCAGCAGTGCATGTTCCCAGGGCCAGCTGTGCCATGCTGCCCTTGGAAGCAGCACGATTCATCCACTTGTCAGACCACAGTGTGAATCAGCTCAGAGAACTGATTTGGGTGAAAAATAAGCCAGGAAAGCACAGTGCCACAGGGAGTTGTGCCTGCCCACCTGCAAAACCAGAGGAGGCTGCGTGAGGAAGGAGACGTGGAGAAACCTGGGAAGGCAGAAAGCTAGCGAGAATGCTTGGGCCTGCTGGTTACAATGTGCCTTGGTATGAACAGCACTACAGCTTTTTCTCTCCTTCCTGTGGGGTAAGCAGGGTGTGAGCTGGCAGCATGGAGCGTTTGCCAACCAGCTGCACCAACATGCCAGCTCACTCCTGCTGTCTGCCCGACCTCCCTCTGCCCTGCCCAGGCTTGGGTGTTTCTCTGTGAGCCAGCAGGACACAGCAAGTTCTGCAGCTGGTTTTCTGCCTCTTTAAGGAACAGCTCCCAGAAAGGTCTGGAAAAGGCTGCTGCACCTGGAGGCTCTTGGTTTGCCAAGAGAGCGGGTCTCAGTGGAGTTGCATCACTGCTGACTGAAGGCTTCTGAACCTGGGTGAGAATCATAGAATGGCCTGCATTGGAAGGGACATTAAAGATCAGCTCGTTCCAACCCCCTGCCATGGACTGGGACAACTTGCACTTGACCAGGTTGCTCAGAGCTCCATCCAACCTGGCCTTGGACACCTCCAGGAATAGGGCAGCCACTGCTTGTCTGGGAAACCTGTTCCAGTGCCTCACCACCCTCACAGGAAAGAATTTCCTCCTAATATCTAACGTAAACCTACTCTCTTACAGTTTGAAGCCATTCCCCCTTGTCCTGTCACTACAGGCTCTTGTAAAATGTCTCTCTTCATATTTCCTGTCGGTTCCCTTCAGGTACTGGAAGGCCTCAATTAGATCACCCCAAAGACTTCTCCAGGCTGAACAACCCCAATTCTCTCAGCCTTTCCTCATAGGAGTGGTGCTCCATCCCTCTTGGACTCACTCCAACAGGTCCATGTCTTTCCTGTGCTGAGGACCCCAGAGCTTGATGCAGCACTGCAGGTGAGGTCAAGCATCCTCCATTTGATAATGGGGAAGAAAAGCCCTGAAAACAACAGGTACTCCAGTGTTCAGGATGTCTTTTCAATTACACTCTCATCCCCCAGTGTGCCTGATCTATCTTGATAGATCTCAACTTTTCCCTGCAAATGACTCCTCTGTCCTTCCCAACTGTACCTTTCAGAGTTTATAAAGGGAAAGTGACACAACAGACAAGTTGCTCTGCACTGCTTTCATAAATGCCAATGTTGGCTGAGAGTTTATACTGGATTTTTGAAGCAGGGGACTGAAATATTACTTTTCTTCCTCTTTTATCAGTGTTTTAGCCCAGGGCTTCCAATTTCAATGTATTTCTTAGCACAAGACATACTATGAGGTAAAACTTGGCTCCAAGGAGCAGCAGTTCCAAATGGAAGTGGTGTACAGACTTGTGATATAAAACAGCTGACTCATATGAAAGGGAAAATAATAGGAATATTTACAACTAATTTCATGCGGCTGTTGTGGTGGAGGGAGAGAGTAGTTATCATCACCTTCGAGCTACAGAGTAACACAAGCAGATTTACCTCTCCAAGGCAGCAAAAAAGCCATCCTGTTATGGGTGACAAAGCACCACACTTACCACTCATGCTCTATATTATCAGCTGTACATGCTTTCAGACATAAACAGATCAAGCTTTGCAATCTAATTCAGTATTGCCACATTTTGTAGTTGAAGAAGCAAGTACAGATAGATTACTGGTAATGGATTTGCACATGGTCACCCCCAAAAAATTCAGTAACATGGGTAGAAAGAGAGACTATAGATGAAGACAACTTCACTGCCTTGGTCTGACTAGGTTTGGCTACAATGAGCCAAAGAACAATGAAAGGTGGTGCAACCATGACAGGAGGTGAAAACTTGAGTTTATCCTCAGCCTGCTGGCAAACTGATGAAGGTCAGTAGTCAGGAAGTGGCTTTATTACTTTGAAGGAGCTTTAGCCTGAGAATCCATTGCTGGGCTCCCCAGTACATGAGATGTTCTGGAGAGTCAATTGCCACAAAGGTGATTAAGGGACTGGAGCATCCATCTATGAGGAGAGGCTGAGAGAGCTGGGACTGAGAAGGCTCAAGGGGATCTGAACCATGTGTACAAATCATAGAATCATTTACCTGATGGGGAAAGTAAAGAAGCAGACAGGCTCTTGTCGTTGGTGCTCAGTGACAGGATGATGGGAGGCAGTGGGCAAATACTGAAATACAGGAAATTCCATTTAATGTAATAAAACAATTGTCTTCTGTAATGGAAACTTCTGGAAGAGAATACTCAGAGAAGCTGTGGAATCTCCAACCTTTGAGATATTAAAAACCCATTTGGACATGGCCCTGAGCAACTGCTCTAGCTGTTCCTGCTCTGGGCAGGGTTTGGACCAGGTGATCTCCCGAGATGCATTCCTGCCTCAGCTGATCCCTGTTGGTGAGTGTGTGTGCGTGTCTGCACGCAAGAGAGCAACAGTGAGTGCAAGAGCTGCTCAGTGACCCACAGTCAGTGCATGCTACTCATTTCCAGGTTGTCATTTAGTCCCTGTTTACAGGGGGAGCTTCAAGAAAGGCTTGGGAATGAGGGCTCTGTCAGAGCACCATGAAATTACCGTTCCCACAAGCGTAAGCAAAGGTATCAACATGCTACATGTTTCTGGATAGATCTGATCTTGCATCTGAATATGACGCAAGAAAGGAATATCTTTAGTTTTTCCTGGTTTAGCTCAACATTTTGAAAGGTGTCTTAAAACCAGCAAAAAGACACTGTAGAAAATACAGCATGTAGAACTAAGTTTGCAAAATGAAGCAGTCTGGTTTGCCATGCCAGAATTAAAGTTAGCAGCACAGTGTGGTTTGTCCCTTTGTGGTTAGTCATGATGAGACAGTCTTTGCTCAGACCATCACATATGTTTTTTTCCTATGCTTTCCTCCTCCTCCCCCTCATTCCCACAATAGATAGAACTAACTGAACGAGCTACCAGAGATACTGTCTTTTAACCTTACTCAGTGTTTGACCGGTCTGTCTGCTCCTGTATGAGAAACAACGTGGACTCCTTGGGGGCCCAGAATGTGCCAGCAGGCTCTGTTCATCCTGACCACCTTCCAACCCTGTTTTGGGGTAATTCCCAACTGTGGTTCCCCCTCTCCAGTCTGAGTTCAGTGTTCACCACACTTGGCTGCTCAGGGGAAGGGTTTTTCCAGTGTGAGCATCTCATGGAAGCTGGAACTTTGGCTGTGTCCTCAGGAGAGCTGGCTCCAAGGGCTCCCCCTCATACCCAGTGGTGTCAGCTGGTGGTCTGCAAGTGCTTCAGGGATGGAAGCACAGTGACATGTCAGCAGGTATGGGGGGGCTTTACCAGAGCAGCAAGAAGCAGCTGTTGGTCCCAGTCCATCTCCAGCACTGTCAGGCCCTTGTAGCCTCCTCGAGTTTGCAGGGCAGCAACTCATCTCAGCTGTCCTCTGACTCACTTTCTTTCTACATGAGCCAGGTTAATTTTGACTTCATTTAACACCGTGAATTACGGTGGTGGTTGTTTCTGTTGTGGACAGCTGTGAATGGGATGGGAACAGACGTCCCTCACCTGCCCCTGTAGTGGCCAAAGGCCTGCGTGGGCAGAAGGTTCCTTTGCAGCAGGTGGAGCCGACCTCCATGGCCAGTTAAACCCCACAGCACACCTGGCTTGGGCTGAGGACTCAGCCTGGTACAGACAGCCCTGCCAGCCACGCTTGGAGGTGCAACCTCTTCAGTGCAGCACAAGGGGTGTCTCAGAGGTGTGTAGGTTGGACAGCTTTGGGCACAGACTCTCAGGAGTAGGAGAAGGCATCCTTCCAGGGATGGTTCCACGACTTTATGACAACTTGCATATGCACAGGAGGTCATCAGAGCTGCAGCCACTGGCAGTGAGAAAGGACAGCCTCTGAAGCAGACACCTTGTCATGAGGAGTGTACACCAGAAGCAGACAAACTAGCACCTAAGGGAACATGCTGTGATCAGAGCAGTCTGGAAACTGCAGTGCTGGGCAGTGCTATTTTCCTTACTTATATCAGCTATTAAAATGTGTATTTTTTTTCAAGAAAGAATATGCAGGTTTTAAAGAAGATTAGTCTTGCTTCAGTCACACCTTAAAAAAAGTCTGTGATCAGCAAACAAAACTGAAATGTTCACGAAGCCCTATAGAAATGACACTGTGTGCTGAAGAACTGATGCACTGAAGTAGAAATAATATAAATGATGACTAAGCTGTGTGCTTTTAGCAGGGCGAAAAGCGGCATTTCACATTTAGCTAGGTGGTGTGTAGGATCTGCCTCTCTGATAACAACACGAAGAATATAAAAGCTAAATTGGCAAAGCTGACCTTCACCATGAAGTAACACATCCCCACGGTCACTTCCTTAGCAGGGCCTGCTCAGGTCTTGTTGAAGATGACAAACTGTGGGGACAACCTTTAGCTGTGCCTGTTGCAATAGGACAATGAGAAATGGTTTTAAACTGAAAAGAGGCTCTATTTAGATTAGATATAAGGAAGACATTTTTTACAGTGAGGGTGGTGAGGCACTGGAACTGGTTGTCCAGAGAGGTGGTAGATCCCTGGAAACATTCAAAGTCAGGTTTGAACGGGGCCCTGAGTTACCTGGGCTAGTGGAAGGTGTCCCTACCCAAGGCAGTTCTATCTCTGGCCAGATAGAACAATTAATATACTTGTGATTAAGATTCACAGACATATAGGTGTTTTATTTACACAGAAATGCTAACTATCACTGAGTATAAATTATCGGCCTTTAAGAGAATATTTTTGTCATATGACTTTTCCCGTGTGGAAAAACTTCTCTGTTGAGCAACATGCAGTACAAAACCAGAGCCAGCAAGGAGATTACATTAATCATGATGCAGCACCGAACACTAAAATGATGATTTTAAACATTAGGCACTTAATTTTGATCAATGCAGTTAATTAACAGATTTGTTGTGGTTGAATAGGACGGTGCAGAAATAAGGGCATGGATGAAAGCATCTGGCTACTGGTTCTATTTTTCTGGCACTGAAGGACACTGTCACATTACTGGCAGCAATAGCTGGTCTGCTTTTCCCGTTGGATCCGTGTCTTTCTTTGACTCATATGCCAAAACTCGAATTCCTCTTTAAGTGCTGTGTTATTTTAACAAGTACAAAAACAAGCGCAAGCCAACGACCTTGGCCGTTTGTCACACTGAAAGAAAACAATGGCAATTGTTCACGAGCAACAGGGAGGGCTTGTCTCTGTGGCCAGGCTGAAGGCCTTCTGCCAGCTCTGCTGTGGGTCACTGTGACCCAGCAGACACACGCCCTCTGTACGGGCTGTTCTCCACCCCCAGCCCCATCCCTGGCGAGCCCCAGGGCAGGCGGTGGGTGCTGTGGGACAGCACAAGGACAAGGCCACTGTCTGCCCTGCTGGGAGCAGAGGCTGGAGGGAGCCAGTTCCCATGCCTGCTGCTCACAAACCCAGCTCTTGTTTTCCTGATGGAGCTATCTGAAACCACAGAATTACAGTTCAATTTGGAGGGGAGCGGGGCAAGGCTGGAAAAGACCCAACTTCCTTCCACCCCTCCTTGTCTCCCTCATCTCAAGATGAAGTGTTAGAGGTAGCTGATGTTGAGAGAAGCTCACTGAAGGCCAGCCTAGCCAGACTATGCCTCGTGGGGACGTATGCTGCCTGGCTCCTCCGGGGCCATGATCACTTGTTAGTTACTGCTGTGAGAAATCTTGTTATCTTTTGTAAAAAGCGAAGCAAAAGAAAAAAAAAGGCCATGCCTTTTCCTTCCTGTTCCTTTGCCTGTCAATATAAAGCACCAACACTATAATGCCCTCAAAAATTAACCTCCTTCCCTTCTCAAGAGTTGATTATGAAAAGAAAATACAATTTTTGAGAAAGCAGTTTGGATGAAACTGCTGTAAAGGAAAGCTTCCTAAGTACATACAGGAATGAAAAAAAAATAAGTGCTCATTTGCTGCTGGGAAAAAAAATATACAGGAGGATTTCAGGCTAATGGAGATGAGTTTGACCTGTGTGCTTGTTAGGGGTGTAGGTGAGTGCATCTTTCCCATGATTGGATTCAGTACTTTTTAAAGTTTTTTTCCTCTCCTCTCCCTCTCCCTCTCCTTCTCTCTCTCCCCAGAGCTCCATCCAACCTGGCCTTGAACACTGCCAGGGACGGGGTATCCACAACTTCTCTGAGAAACCTGTGCCAGTCCCTTACCACCCTCACAGTAAAGAATCTCTTCATAATATCTAATCTAAACCTACTCTTTTTCACTTTGAAGCCATTCCCCCCTGCCATGTCATTATGTGCCCTTGTAAAAAGTCTCTCTCCATCTTTCCAGTAGGCTCCCTTCAGGTACTAAAAGACCACAATTAGGTCACCCCAAAGCCTTCTCTTTTCCAGGCTAAACAATCCCAATTCTCTCAGCCTTTTCTCATAGCAGAGGTGCTCCATCCCTCTGATCATCTTGGTGCCTCCTCTGGACTCACTCCAACAGGTCCATGTCCTTGCTGTGCTGGGGACCCCAGAACTGGAGGCAGCACTGCAGGTGAGGTCTGAGCAGAGCAGAGCAGAGGGGCAGAATCCCCTCCTTCGCCTGCTGCCCACATTGCTTTGGATGCAGTTATAGAGGGTGCTGTTGCTCATCCAACTCTTTGAAGCCTCTGTCGAGCTGAGGGAGCAGAAATATTGCATGTTCCAAAGCTATTTGCAAATTCACACTGTATTATCCCTTCACCTATCTCCACCAACTATCCTTAAATACAGTCACCTGTACAAAGACCTTATTCAAGATTAACTACACAAAGAACTTCAAGTGACAGCACTTCAAACAAACCTCTAGACAGGAGCAAAACTGATTTTCAAAAGTGCACCCTACATAAACATCTATTCAGAATCACCTTTTAAAGCTATCTTGGGAGAGATGACCATTTTTGTTTCTTTCAATGCACAGCTCTAAACAGAATAATTTGCACTCTATGATCTTTTCACTTTGAAGTCTGGCTGCCTTGGATTTTGAATTCTAATTACTTTACCTACTGGAAGCCACAAAACCACTACATCTCCTCCCCCAATCCCCTAAACTGACTTCCCACAGTATTTTTTTCTTCAGCAGATTAGCAAAAATCATTGAAAAGGTGAAAACCTCAAAACCATTTTTTGAAAATTTCATCTTTCTTTAGGCGGATTAAAGAAGTCTTGTCATTTAAAGCTGGCATTTAGCTTCACAGAGTAGTTATTTTTTCTGCTATATCAGGAAGAAAAAGTATTTTAAAAAGGAATTACTGGAACTGTTCTGCTCAGGACCCTGTACCAAACTGGTGTTATTAGGCGAAAAAGAAGTTAGGCTATCCTTGGTTAAGAAATCCAGTCTTTAGCCATGTTTCTTCACTTATGGGATATAATAATCCATGCTTTGTAACATCCACTGTTATATATATATATATGCTATATAGAGAGGTATTCTCTATCCTTAACAGCAGTCAATGAAGGCTGCTATGTGATTGACCATAGAACCAACACACTGACTTGTATGTATTCCAAATACACAGAAAAGCACAATAAATGTTCAAATAAGAAGCAGAAAAAATTCTTACCCAAGTTGTCATTATAGATAGGTATGAATGTATCTCATCAATTTTATGAATATAGGCACATAGATGCACCACACAACTTAGACTGTAAGGGCTACCTCTGTCCCATAACCTATTTCTGCTTAGTCTGTCAGCACTGCAGTCTACTTTTGAAATAAAAATAAAGATGAAGGTCCTGAAGTTGTTGTAATGAAGGTTCACATAATAAGTTGCTCCAGGACCAGTCTTGGGAGCCCTTTTATTACCGCTGAGGATTTTGCTCAGAGGCATTTTGATGTAGAGTCAATATAGTGCCTCAGGAAACAGGCTAGTTGCATTACTTATTTTGTTGTTGGGAGTAAAACTAGCTGCTGCAATGAGGACTTTTTTTTTTTTAATGCTAACCTAATACACAGACTACATTTTAAAAAACCGGAAAAGGCACCGTTTAGATTTTAGACCTGTTGAAAGTTATGATTATAGAAAAGGATTCCAAAAATTACTGGTGGGCTTGCATCAGATTTATTAAGCACTCTTCTTGTTAACCTTGTTTCTTGTGTGCAACATCAGTAATTTTAAGAAGAAAAGCTTGCAGCTAAATGTAAATGCTGGTGAGTTGGTGTTTCTCTGTCATTCCATGCAGTTGGTCAAGTGCCCCTGTCGAAGTTTAACACTGACACTGCTGCTGCTCTGAGGTGAAGCACCACTAGTTTGTGTAATGCCTCCCTCTGATGGCATGGTGACCTATAGATCCAATGCTTTCTGAAAGGATTACATCATGGGGTTGCCCCAGTAACCCAGCAGGAGCTGCTCTGATGCCACCTCAACCCACAGCAAAAAATCAATCGGAAACCAGCGTGGTGATCTCAGCTGTTACCAGCACTGGAGCATCTCAAAGCATCAGTATGGTTGCAGTGGTAGGGAAGCGAAACCCTTTTTTAGCCTCTTGGCTCCTCCTTATTCCTAAGCAAAGCTTTCCTTGTCGCTGGGGCATTCCCAAACACACCTCCCCCCATCGCTCTCCCTCTGCCTATGTTTTGACCCTTGTCCTGCAGACTTTCTTTCCTCATAAGTGGAACACCTGTAGAGGGGTTCAGAAAATCTCTTTGAGCCACATCATCTTCTAAAGGTTTTGAGATTTTATTTTAGCTTTCCATCAAATGTCCATTAAGTCTGGGCAAAACTAGCAGATTTCTGAGTTACTGAGGCAGATGGAGAGAACAGGACAGAGGCACACAGATCTGTGTAAGTGCTCCCTTGTTAGACATTGGGTGATTATTACGAATCATGCACATTTTTCATCAGTGCTAAGTAATATCTTCCTCAAAATAACATATTTTGAACTTTTTTTTAGTATGCAGGTAGGCCCTTTTCTGCCAGCTCAGAGATAAGAATCATCACACTGAGCTGGTTGGGAGCTCACAGCTGCCCAAGCCTAAGGACCTGCGGTCACTGCTCCTGTTCTTACTGCTTTACTAACTCTAAATGCTCAAAAAATTACGTTGCCGAATTGACACCCAGTTTCTTCTCAATTTCTTACCTTTTCACGTCCATGCTTTACTCTGGAATCCTTGAGCTACCAATAATTGCTCTGCCAGTGATCCTACTTCAGCCTGTAATTTTACCTCTTCTTGTTTTCATGGTGCTGTCTCATGTGGCAGCACCTTTTCTGACACCCAGCTGGGGGTTAAACACCTGTGGCCCAGGACCTGAGGAAGGTGAGGTGAGTGGGAAAGGTACTGGTGGGTTACCAAGAGTGTAAACTGAATGTCAGAGGGGAAGAGAGTAAATTTTCAGGTATTAAAAGTACTGAGAAATGAACTATGATTTCTTTTTGTTGTTAATACCAACAGAAGAGCGATGGCATTTCTCACACTGTTCCTGCTGAGTCGGGGTGGAGGTGACAGTGAGCAGAGGAGGATGCTCGTGCAGAGAAGGACTGGGAGGTGTCTGATATGGCTACCTTAGGAAGGGCCAACAGAAAAGAATTAACTACATAACTACATGTTCAATAGGCAAATTAATTTCTTCTCAGTAACTGAGGAAAACAGTCCTTTAAATAAACATTCAAGCAGATGGCAGATTAACCAGTGATTGTAAGACATTCCTGCAGGTTTAAGGGCTTTATGGCAATGGGAACCGTATGGGATACAAATTAAAGGGAGGAGAAAAACTCAATAAAGTTCTGTTTTTCATTTCACCACAGGATCCACCGCTGACTTGTGTTATTATTACACTACCAAACAATAGTAATTTAGTAGCATCTTTGTTTTTTCCACTCTGCTGCAGAATTTAATCTACTTTGAGAGCTATGGCCACTGGCATTCCTACTTCCCTTCCTTCCAACACACTGTCTTAACATACCATCCTTATGAAACCATTTTTTTAAAACTTGAAGCCAAGAGATGCTAACACATTTAATCATTGTGAAACAAAAGTGAACAGAGGGCTGCTTCACACAACACAATAAAAAAAAGAACTTTTAAAAAACCAGACTTACTTGCAGACATTGTGAATTTAAACCCTGACTTTCTTTAGCTGGAAGCATCATGATTTTGAGATGCTTTAGAACCACAGCTATTGTGCGGAAGTTTTCTTAACATAAAACTCAATCAACTTTAATAACCTCAATGCTATTTCTACAGACACAGCTTCTTTAAAGTTGTTTCAGTCATATATCACCAATTTTATATCCAGTAAAAACTAGAAACAACATTTTATTCATTCTTAGAACCAAAGGGAAAAAAATAATAAAGTAAGCAATCTGCTAATCTGAAAAAATAAAAGTAACAGATTGCTTTATTACACTTCCTTCAAAATTAAATCCAGTATTTAAATATGTATAAGTCAATCTAAATCTCATAACTGCAAAACAAATTCAACTGCCTGTGCAATCTATTATATGTTTGCCACATGTAATTAGCATTTCTCATTTTGACAGAAACAGTTGCATTATCTAGACAGTGTTATAGAATCATGGAAAAATTTGGATTAGAAGGAACCTCAAAGATCACCTATTTCCAACCTCCCTGCCATGGGCAGGGACACCTTCCACTAGACCAGGTTGCTCAGAGCCCCATCCCCCCTGGCCTTGAACAATTCCAAGGGTGGGACATCCACAACTTCTCTGGGCAACCTGTTCCAGTGCCTCACCACCCTCACAGTAAAGAATTTTTTCCTAATATATAATCTAAACCCGCTGTCTTATGTGTCAGAACTATTTGTAATTAAAAAAAAAAAACAAAAAAACAACCAACTAAACAAAAAAATCAAATCTGTTCCAAGGGTTTGATTAATTAAAAAGCAGCAACAAGCCCCAAGCCCCCTTCCCACTTTCTGGACATGGCTGGTTGGCATGGAAACCAGCACAGGCATTATCCATGGGGGGGGCTAACAGATTACACCTGCCCAACATGAGATCCCAAATTAGGAAATAGGGAGAGCAATGTTTTTCTAATGCAGTTGCTCCTAAAAAAAAGGAGATTCTGCATGAAAATAATAGATTAAGCTCTTAAATGGATCTAACTGTGGTATGCTCTATCACGTGGATCTCATTTTGATCAAGATGCCTCTTTGTGAATTTAATTACTGCCTAATACAGTCTTAGATGCAGCTGTGTTCTCACTGTTGGGGTCTCCAGGCACTGCAATACAAATAAAGTAACAAAAGGTTTCAGGATTCAGTTTCAGTGAATGTTTTTATTTGTAATATATTCCTTTGTTAAAAGAAAATAATTCAGTTTCTACCCTTTACCACTAGCAATTGCAAAGAAAACCAGAAAACACAACCGCCAAACTGTAGCAATTTTACCAGTTTTCAGAGAGCATTTAATTAAGATCCTTCTGTTAAGTGTGCGGGTTTCTGGCCAGTTCTTGTTACTATTTTAAATAAGCAATAGCTTATAATGCAAATGTAAACTGGTAAGCTTTAAGCTGTTAGTCTCTCAAACTGGATTTTATTTGAATCTCAGAATCACAGATCATTGAATGGTTTGTGTTGCAAGGGACCTTAAAGCTCATCTCGTTCCAACCCCCCTGCCATGGACAGGGACAACTTGCACTAGACCAGGTTGCTCAGAGCTCCATCCAACCTGGCCTTGAACACTTCCAGGGATGGAGCAGCCACAACTTCTCTGGGAAACCTGTGCCAGAGCTTCACCACCCTCACAGGAAAGAATTTCTTCTGTATATCTAATCCAAACCTGCTCTCAGTGTGAAGCCATTCCCCCTTGTCCTGTCACTACAGGCTCTTGCAAATAATCTCTCCATATTTCCTGTAGGTTCTTTTCAGGTAGTGGAAGGCTGCAATAAGTTCACCCCAAAGCCTTCTCTTTCCCAGGCTGAACAATCCCAATTCTCTCAGCCTTTCCTTTCAGGAGAGGTGCTCCATCCCTCGAATCAACATGGTGCCCTCCTCTGGACTCACTCCAACAGGTCCATTTGATAGGTGTTCATGGCCTCAAATACCACTTTTGCAAATGCAAGTCTTCCCCCCTCTGCCTGTTCACTCCTTACTCAAAACACATGCAACTCAGATCTGAAAGCTTTAAGAACCAACACTTCCTATACAGAAACCACTCAAATTTAAGACAAGATCTACAGAAACAGCTCAAATTCAACTCAGTATTTACACCACACACATTTACCAGTGAAAGTCAGGAAAGGATCCCTGTGCATGTGATGGCAGGCCATTTTCTGATAGCCATGTCTGTCCTCTTAAAAGCCTCTGGGCTGCAGAGATGCAGCAGGAACTTAAAGTCAGAGTTGCCAGACAGCTGGGGTACATGCCCCTCTGCAACTTGAGCTTGAAAAAAAGTTATCTAATTAATTTTCTTTTGAGCACATGTACTAGGTGTATGCTTTCCTTTCCCCCAAGTCACAATCATATTGATGGCAAAGCACAAAAAAATCTGTTTCACCATGGTTTACATGTTCCCAAAGTCATCATTCCTAATTATAATCCCTTTTGAAAACGAAAGAACCCCCCTCAACCTTGCCTGGATCCAAAACATAACAAAAATAAAACTTCAAAATGTAGTAGGAAGGACTTCAAAGTGTAGATGTTATGCTTTTAATTCCCACAAAAGCAAACAGCAGTAGTGTTGAGTAGAACTTAATTCTCCTCATGATGCAGTTGAACTGAAATTGACCCTCGTCAGTCTGATCAGACACTTGGGGAATCCAGATCCAGCCTCCCTCAGATGGATGATGGCCACTTTCACAGGAGGAACAGAATCCCAGAGTGACTAAGATTGGAAAGGACCAACATCCAATTGGAAGGGTCCAACCTCCCTGCTCAAGCAGGGTCATCTCAGAGCACATGGCACAGGATTGCATCCAGACAGTTCTGGAATATCTCCAGTGAAGGAGACTCCACACCCTCTCTGGACAATCTGTTCAGTGCAGAGTCACTGCACAGTAAAGTTCTTCCTCATGGTCAAGTGGAATTCCCTGGGCATCAGTTCCTGCCCATTGCCTCTTGTCCCATTGCTCGGCACCACTGAGCAGAGCCTGGGCCATGCCCTGACACCTCCCTGCAGATAGTTGTATACTTCGATGAGGTCCCCTCTCAGTCATCTCTTCTCAAGGCTGAACAGGCCCAGCTCCCTCAGCCTTCCCTTGTAAGAGATGCTCCAGTCCCTTAATCATCTTCATAGCCCTCCATTGGACCCAATCCAGGAGCTCCATGTGTCTCTTGTCCTGAGGAGCCCAGAATCAGACCCAGCACTACAGATGTGCCTCACCAGAGCTGAGGGGCACGATCACCTCCCTGACCTGCTGACAATGCTCTTCCTAATGCACCTCTGGGCCCCAGGGCACAGTGCTGGCTCATGGACAACTTGTTGTCTGCCAGGATCTCCAGGTCCTTCTCAACAGTACTTCTCTCACCTGACCCTGACCTTGGCACTGCTTCAGTAAGGTTCACAGACAGACTTGCACATGGAGATGTGCAACATCTTCCAACAACTGGAATTAGGGATTTGCTAGTGCACATTTACTTACAGACCCAAGTGCATACACAAACAATGATGCTGCAGATTTTTTCCCCTCCTGAATCACAAAGTACCCAGGCAAGTTCAAGTCCCTACCTCATGCACTTTTGGAGGGAGTTTGGAACAGCTCCAATAAAACAATAAAACCCTCCATAAAAACATAAATAGAAACAACCTGTCGTATGTCACCCAGATATCACTATATATAGGGCAATCCATAAACCCACTCTGACCTTCTCAGCTTGATTTTAAAATCAAACCTACTCCTTCTTCATGCTAGTCACTCCTTCAGCTCAGCTACGTAAGTTACAACCTGTTTTCACTTAAAGAGCTAAAAGCATAAAGATTTTAACTTTGGTGTGTGTGTGTGTATGTGTATTTTCCACCCTCCTCCCCTCCCTCTGACTTTTCCAGTGCAACTCAGACACGTTCAGTTACTCAAATGCAGCTCTGCACAATTTTTGGTAAAGAGTAAGATTTCCTGTCATAGCAGACTGATAGAAGTTAAAAAAAGCAGAGGCTGTTCTGTTTTATAATGTATCATTACTACTTGCATTTCAAAATTAAAACATTTTATCACAGTCTGATCCAACTTAATAAAGAAATCATAAGGCAATGTAATATCACAAATTTATTGAGTTTCGTCAAAGTAATTTTTCAGCATTGAAAATTTCACATATATAAAACAACTTCAATGCATTAAAACCAAAGTATGGATTTTTTTTTAAATTTAAAGGAAGTGCTGTGCTTTTTTTTAAAACATCTCATGAACCAAATTATTCAGTTATAAAGCTGATAAAAATAAGTGATACACCACTAGAGTTTTTTTAACACATGAAATTCATCTCTTTGGGAAACAATACTTTTTAAAATTGTATCATGAAAGATACAGACCTGAAAAAGGATAAACGATCATACACAAGGCATAAACATTACACAGAGTAAGTCAGACATTTTATAAAGAGATCTGGAAAAGTACCTAAAATAGTGATATTTATTTAGTATAAAATTTCAATAATAAAATATTGCTCATAATAAATAAGAAAACATGAGTTTCATTAATACTGTTCTCTCCTTAAAGCTCTCTTGGATGTAACATGATCAGACCTGATCAAAACACAAATTTTTATTTTTTCCTCTGTATGAAGGAGGCAGGTTTACAAGCTTCAGGTCATTCATTCTATGCTGGAAACAATTTTATTATAAACAAAACACAGAATTCATTTCAAGGCTCATGCGTAGTTATGGGAAAAAAAAATAATCCCCAAGTGTGAATAAACCTTATTACAGTGGATTTTAATACCTAAAATATTTGCCCTTTTTTGTTAAAAAAACAAAGTGGAATAAGACTTCTCAAGGATTATGAATGCAAAGAGAAAGCTGCCCAAGTTTGCTCAAAAGCTTCTAAATACCTGTGCAGCCGTACTTAATGGTTACCGAAGGTGTTAGGGACAGTGGGCTCTGCAGGGGGATAGAAGCTGCATCCCTTTATATGGGGACATTGGATTTCATCCCCGCTCGGCCCATCTGCAGACACGGCAGCTTGGAGCAGTTCTTGAGCAGCTGCTCGATCGCGATGTGACGCACGTTGAGCTCAGAGGCCAGAGAGTCCTTTTCTTGGACTTGCTTTGTCAGCTCTTCAAACACATCTGCAAGAACATCATTAGGTTAATGCACCTGGTCCCTGTACTGTCACAGAGTTAAGGAGTGACAAACAACACTAGGAAAAGAGGCACAAACATTTTAGTGGGCTCATGAACAAGGACATTGCTTTTTCTGCTTCCAGCACAGCTTTGTATGGATTGGAAACTGAACAGGATCACTAAGTTCCAGTTGAGGCAACCTCAGCCAAGGTGGATCAGTTTATAGCTCAAACCAAAGCTGACTCTGGCTGTATCAGGAATAGTGTGACCAGCAGGACCAGGGCAGTGACAGTCCCTCTGTACTGGGCACTGGTGAGGCTGCACCTCAAATCCTGTGTCCACTTTTGGGCCCCGCACTGCAAGAAAGACATTGAAGTGCTGGGGCACGTCCAGAGAAGGGCAACAGAGCTGGGGAGGATCTGGAGCTCCAAGTCCTATGAGAAGCAGCTGAGAGAGCTGGGGGTGTTTAGCCTGGAGAAAAGGAGGCTCAAGTGGGACCTTTTTTCTCTCTACAACCACTTGAAAGGAGGGTGTAGCCAGGTGGGAGTCAACCTCTTCTCCCAGGTAACAAGTGACAGGACAAGGGGAAACAACCTCATGTTACACCAGGGAAAGTTTAGATTGGATATTAAGAAACATTCCTCAATGGAAAGGTTGTCTAGCACTGGAACAGGGTGGCCAGGGCAGTGGTGGAGTCACCATCCCTGGAGGTATTTAAAAGATACGGATGTGGCATTGAGGGACACAGTTTAGTGGAGGATTTGGCAGTGCTGGGTTAATGGTTAGACTCGATGATCTTAAGGGTCTTTCCCAACCTTAATGATTCTACGATTCCAGTCAAAATCTTAAAGAAAATACCGTGCCAGTTTGCAACACCAAAGCAGGTTACAAACTAAAAGCACCTAGTGATCTCTATTTTTCACGTTTCCACGTGAAACAAAAGACTTTGGTTCAAAACTTAACTGATAGGAACACAAGCAGAATTTCTTTTTTTAAACCAGACTTTTTTTATTACAACGCACCACAAACCCAAACCAAAAAGTATTGAAAAATTCTCACCCTGGATTTGCTTGAGCAGTTTTTCATTAAGTTGCTTTAACTCTCCTGGAGTCATTGTAGTCACTGCAACAATAAAATCTGTTATTACAACTACCAGAGTCATATCAGCATCTCTAAGCAGCCTCCAATTTTCTCAGATTTTCTCCTATTGGCATCCTAATAATCATCAGGTGTGTGGAGGTAAGTCAAGAGGTAACATTATTTATCTGTCATTTGTGGAAAGTCTGAAAATTCTCTTTTTAATGTTGACATAGACAAGGATTTAATCCATAGGAAAGCCCCCTCTTCAATGTCAAAAAGGTGGCAATTCAAGTCTTCAAAAGAGTAGTGTCCAGAATTGGATCCAGTATCAGAATTGCTTGACACATTTAAACGCTTCCTCACCTTCCTCAGACCACAAAACAGGATGGAACCCCTGCAAACACATCTTTTTAATTGTGGGCAAGTGGACAATGCCGAGGTCACTCCTGCTATGTTTGCAAGCCTGCAGGAAGCATCCCCCTGATAGAATTTTCAGCACACGGATACCTGTTTTAGTTGTCAAGTTTTGTGCTTTATGCACACAAGAATAACATATAGTTTCCACTGAGGTACCTCAGTGACAAATGAAGAAAAATCCTGGTTTGACATCAAGATCAGCACATAAAAACAGGTTTCCTTCTGTGCCCCTGGTGAGAACTAAAAGATTCTCTGCATCATTCAAAAGCTCTTCTGCATCTCAGGTTGCACGCATTGATCATCCTCGTAGAAAATACATACTAAGCCTCAAAGGAGGGAACTGTGAAAATATTCTACACTGCCCTTGATCAACAGCAGCAAGCAGGGGAGCACTGGCCTATTTCCTAGAACTCCCTCAACCCTGCAGTGGTGGGCACACGTGGTGCCATGCCTGCTGCTGAGATGCCCTGGCAGCACAGTGGAAAGCAACAATCCTGAACACCACAGGGGTTTACAGGGCACTCAAACAGGCTTTAAGACCTTGTAATTTTAAAATACTGGTTTTATACTTCAGCTGAGCTGTTTCTGCTGCAGCTTAGCAAAGCTCTCACAGCGTACTTGAGAAAAACCTATACTGCAGCTTTTTTTTTTTCCCCAGAGATTTCCCAGTGCAAAAGGTTTCTATGTGGCAAATTTAAAGCTTAAAGTTCTGAAAAAGATGGGTTTTACCTACCCACAGGATTATTTGATTATCCTAAGCCTTCTTTTTCAAACTTTCTCACAGCTTGCAGCTGTGGGCTGTTAACTTGCTGACAGTACTGCCAAACCAAAGAAGCTGGCAATAGAACAGCCTACTTGGTACTCAAGACATAATCCCAGTTCAGAGGGTAACAGATTCCCTTTTCTCCTCCATCAGCCAGGTACAGTGGTGGTCCTTCAGCTATCAATGCAACTGAAAAGTCTTTTCTCACATCCTACCACCCTTTAAACTCCATGAAAACCCTGACAGAATTTACTATACTAATTGACAGCTAAAAATTTCAATATTTTTCTCCCCTTTTTACACCCAGTGGTAGGATGTTACTTCCCATTTCTTCATTATTTTCATCAACACTTTATCAGCTAGCAGACAGACTAGTTCACACATTTTATGTGTGTGTTTTGGGACAGGACTGTTTCATGTCACATTATTCTGACATATAAGGGAAAGGGAAAAGGAACAGAACACTGAATTTAAATAAAACATTATTCTAGCCATAGCTCAGGCAAATCTAAGAAATACTGGACAAGCTATTTACAATTACATTCTTCTTTTATTTTTTTAAGTAGACAAGTACGTCATTATAGTGGAAGTACTGCAATAAGAAGGTACCTCATTCTGGCAGTATGGCTAAGTTTCCCCTTAACATATAAATTTTATATCATCATAGAGTCTCCAAATGAACCTCTTTTGAAGGCAAAGTGCATTACGCAGTCATAACAGAAGAAAAAAACCCTGTTACTGTGCTCAAAGCAGCTTTATATCCCCCTGTCCCGAAATCAAAAATCGGAGAGATAAATTCCAAGTCACTAACTTCAGTCAGACAACCCCATAAACCAGGTCAAGCTTTCATAATTCCTCTGTTAACTGCTGTCCTGATTTATGCAATCCCAATTTATGACTCCAGTGGACAGGTGGTCAAACAGCCCAGTGTATCTGCTTTGATTTATGACTTTAAGGTTATTCATTCACTACAAATGCAACATGACACACCATACAGCAGTTAAGTAAGTTCCTTTTATAAAGAATGAGAAATGACTCAACTTTGCAAGGACAGATTTGTCAGTTTGTTAAAAAGATGGGAGCCTAAAGAAGCTGATTCCAACTTTTTACAGTATGTGTTCTCACTCTGTCTTATGACATTCCAAATTCCACTATTATCTTGTTTTTCAACAGAATATTTTACTAGTGTTTTTGTTTTCTTTCTCGGGTCTTTTGAAATTCAGAAACCCTCTCAATTACTTTCCTCATCTACTGGATGCACTCCAGTTTAGGACCAAATACTGTTCTAAAATAAGGATGGTAACTGCAGATATGTGTAGGATTCTAGTCCTAACACATTTCATGCAGGCTGATTCCAGAAACACTAGAATATCCAAATTTTCCCATTTGGCTCATTTCTTCTAGTGATCATCTTCTTAACTAACAGGAAAACTTATTTTCTGTTATTTTCAATATCACCACAGTCAGGTCTACTGCTACAGCCCTTAACAAGACATGGTGGCATGAGGGCTTTCCCATTTTCTTGTGCTCAATAAATAGAAGAAAAAAAATTCCAGTAAAATGCACAAGGAAACTCTGCTATTATTAAGAATGTGTTTCACTTTTTATGTTGTTTCACAGGTTTGCTCTGCTACCTGATCTCTAATTTCCCTGTTGCTTAGGGCAGTTCTGTCTGAAATGTATCTTAGGGCACCACAGGTTTAATAAGAGAGAGATTTATAGGAGCTGAGTAACCTCCACAGGCAGGGCTGTGCAACTCCCAGGAATGACATACTGAAGTGACTTTTTTTTATTTTTGCATAAATTAGACATGTCCTGCATGACAGGAAGAGCCAAGAGGAAAATTAAAACACCAACCAAAGCCTCCACACTATTTGCTTAGCCATATAGCCTTTTTCTTCACAGATTTTCCCTCCTGGATTTCAAGATGAGAATCAATGCCCCGTGGGGACATCAAGTGGTCACAAAGAATGCCCTTGCTTGCTAGGCTGGGTGTAAATAGATAAATACTCACGTTCTTCCTTGCTGTATTGAGGATGCCTCCTACGAACACTGGCAAGTGAATCACCTTCAGCTTTTTCAGTTTTCTGGACTTGGTTGTGTTTAGACCACAAAACACTGCTGCAGCAGAAGGTAGCACCGAGTCTGAAATCAGGGGATTCTCTTTGTTCCAGAAGAGTTTGTGAGCAGCTTGAGATGCCTCCAGATTTCCCATCTATCCATTTTGCAGAGTATCTAGGTACTGGGGAGTCAAACTGTGGCAGTAATTTTCTATCAGTCTGATGTCTGAAGCTAAAAAGCTGGTGTTGGGAGGTTTTTGAGCTTTCAGAATCAGAGTCTATATCCTTGTTTTGTGCATACTGTATGATCCAGTTAATCTTTTTGCTCAAGATATTTTTTACTTCTGCATATGGACTTTTAGAGAGCTTTGACCGTGGACAGTCCTGATTTGCTATTAAGTGGAATTTTTCAAAGCAGTCTCTGTGCCCCCTTAAAGATCTTGTATGCAGAAGATCCGACTTTGGTACTCCTGTAAAGACACAACAAAATACTGTGTACTCAGCTGACTTTTTAAAATCTTTACTCACAAGCAACCAAGAAAACAAAAACTTAAGTGATGCTTCCCTACTAACAGTCTTATCACTGAAGCAAATAAGGTTATCTCATAGTTTAAAATTTTTGAAGTTCCACTCAGCCTCGAGTCCTCGGCACATAAAGTGTTTTGCACACCACGATCTCCAGTGCAGGACTTCAGCATGTGTCTCTTGGGTGGTAACACAGATGAAGCAAACTGCTAACTCACATTGCATCACCCCTGCCCACAAGTGTAGAAACTGTAGAAGCAGAATAAACCCAACTGTGTATCAGCAAGTTCTACAGAATGATACCGAAGAGCATTTTGACAACACTCATACATGCTCCCATCTTCTGTGCATAACGTTATGAGCCATCTGCTCAAATAATACTGCAGGGTGCAGGCTTGTCTCCATCCAAGTGGCCAAACATAATTCAGATTTCAGTCACAGTTTATTATTCTGCACTGGTACAAGCCTGCAGCCTTGCTAGAGAAGCAAGTTCTACTACTGTCGACACTTGCCAATGTTAAACTGTCCTGAAATTCATTTCACGTGTGCTGGTTTGGGCTGGGATAGAGTTAATTTTCATCACAGTCTACTATGGGGCTGTGCTTTGGATTTCTGCTGAAAACAATGTTTTCATTATTGCTGAGCAGGGCTTACAGAGTCAAGGCCCTTTTTGCCTCTCACATCACCCTGAGTGGGATGGGGGTGCACAAGGAGTTGGGAAGGGACACAGCTGGGACAGCTGATCCCAACTGACCCAAGGGACAATCTACACCATATGGTGTCATGCTCAGCATATAAAGCAGGGGGAAAGAGGACGAAGGGAGGACTGTTTGGAGTGATGGCATTTGTCTTCCCAAGTCACCGTCACGCGCGATGGGGCCCTGCTCTCCTGGGGATGGCTGAACCATCCTGCCTGCCCATGGGAAGCAGTGAATGAATTTCTATTTCTGCTTTGCTTGTGTGAGCAGCTTTTGCTTTCCCTATGAAACTGTCTTTACCTCAACCCACGAGTTGAGATTCTCTCCCCCATCGCACCAGGGGGGGAGGAAGTGAGTGAGCAGCTGCGTGAGGCTGCTTTGCTGGCTGGGGTTAAACCACATCATCTAAGATGGATGTTTATTCTCCTCTTTGCTTGTCCTCCTTCAAGGACTATTCAAATAGCTACAGCAGGTAACTTAAACCTCGAAGTAACTGATAATGATTGACACTTTTAAAAAGGAACACAATCTGTGAAGATGTACAGTTGGTGAGTGAACACAGATGGTATGAGAAATAACTATTTCAGAAAGTTAATAGTATCCCAGTACAAAATTACTTTCTGCAACTTCAGTGGATATTTGTTTTTCTTCAGATTCACCTACACAGTAGATTCAGAATCCATGCCCACAGTATTGAGCAGTTTGACATTTATCCCAATACCCAGTATGTTACTTGGGAGGTTCCCAATATAATGAAAACCAATTCTGTCAAACAAGGACTTCATTGCAAATAACAATAATATACATGTGAACCACTGCTTGAAACTGTTCAATGCCAGAGTATTTAAACCAAAATATGATAATGTAATTTGATCTTTGAAATTAGGCAACATCAACTAAGCTGCAGCCATTTTACCTTTCAGCACATAAAAACTATTAAATTAAAAATCATGAAATGTAACAGGTAACAAAAGGTGATAACCGAGACACTAATGAGCAATTAACAGAAAGCTGCTTGTTAAAATTCTCAGTTATATCTGACTTACCCTCTGAAATTCTCAAGGTAAACTTTTAAGCCTCTGATCCCAAATGACTAACAAATGATACACTGCTTTTTAAAGTTATCAAATGGCACAAAATCCCAAATTACTCTCAAAACTAAGCTACAAAGGTAAAATTCTTAACATAGAACTAATGAAAACAAATCCAAGCACTGGGATCAGCCATTACAAATTGCTGATTTTCCACTGCTTGGGCAGCTCTGAAACTCAAGTCCATTATTGTTCCGGTTGAGTTTCTAAGAGCATACACAATTTACGGGGCAAAATGTCTAAAGAGTGGAAAATGAAAGAGAACAGCAGTGGAATTTATTTTGTTCTTGGTAGCAGGGGTAAAAAAGGTCACGAAAACAGATGTTCCTTCAGTTCATGAGATAACTATTAGAAGAAAAAAACCCACATATTAACCGGAGGCACCTTTTAGAGGAGGAAGTTCTGAAGCAAAGCATAGAGACAGAGGATGCCTTCACCAGGCACAGTCAAGATTCTCACTTTGTACCTCAAAATAGTCTTCAACCTCTTTCAGCAAACAGACATTCACTAACTTTTCTCAAGCTCTACATGATCTACTGCCTACTCTCAATGCTATCTTCCCTCTCTATATTTACAGAGGCTTAAAAAACCCCAAATAAACATTTCTAGTGAAAACAAGGAAAGACAAGTAATTTGTTTTCATGACTTATCAGCACTATTTAAATAGAGTCCGTCTGCTTAACCCAAGTAGCATGATGGAAACATTAAATCTTTAAGACATCAGGGGAGAGCAAACACTGTCAGGAGAAGTTATAAGGCAAATATATTCAGGACACTGCAAACCCTACAGACCCAGAGTGATTTGTTCAATGTTATTTGCTTTACCCGAGTGATTCTTCAACATTCTTCACTACTGCTGCTGCTCATAGTGTTTTCTTTTACTTACAGAAAAACATCAGATGGGCTGAAAAGCGCATTTTGCACAAACTTTCTATTCAGTAATGCTCAGGAACCCACCCAAACATTTGACTATAAGAATGAATGAACCCAATGTCTTCTGATCACAGGACAGAGTAATCCCACCTGAAGCAAGTATTTGAAGATTTGGGGAATAAAAGGTAAGAGAACTGCAGACAGCACAGTTAGTAAATCATGGCCAAAGGCAGTTCTGCACAACTTGTTTCTAGTTCACAGCTGCCAAGGGGTACCAACATCTGGTCTGTTCTCAGGAAACCACCTTTCTCCCAGCTCAAAAGTCAAACGTACCCACCAAGTTTTTACTTCCTTATTTTCTCCTGCACCCCCTCCTTTCTCAAAATTAGGGAAAGGACCACTGCCCCGTTTCTATTAAAAACAGGACAAAAAAAATAATTAAAAGTTTAATGAAGTGGTTCTAGAGCTGGTTCCAGAGGCCTAGGCTCTCACAGTCAGGAGCTCAGCCTGGCACACTTGAGGAAGCAGGTCAGGCCACATATCCATATGCATACACACCATTACTTCTGGGGCAATCACGAAAGAAACACCTGCATAACAAATGACAATATACTGCAGTATCACTTAAAACCCAGAAATTCCTTTGAGGCTGCTTCATTATTTCAATGAGAATAAATGCTAACACGTTCAATAGGACCAGAGGGTGAAACCACACAGAACAGCCAACACACCATTTGTTACACAAAGAACAAGTGCAGAATGACTTTATGAAGCCCCATCTGAATTTTATGTCCAAGTCATAAGCTCAAGGTTACTCAAGTCTTTCCTTCTGACAAATTTATCTTTTAAGAGTTCTGAACATGGCTAACTTTCCCATTCCAGAGGCATGCTGCTCAAAGAAATCTATATTATCAGAACTTAGTAATACTGAGTGCCTGAGATTAGCAATTATTACAGAAGAAAAAGAACACGATACTTCAAGAGTCTAATCTTTGCATTTATATGCCACATATTGGCCATAATGTCCCTATTTCTGAACA
Organism: Neopelma chrysocephalum; assembly: GCF_003984885.1. NCBI lineage: Eukaryota > Metazoa > Chordata > Aves > Passeriformes > Pipridae > Neopelma > Neopelma chrysocephalum. Next base: position 1,316,078 of record NW_020897715.1, read on the forward strand.
CAGAGAAAGTTATTGCAAAACACTTCCAGTATACAAGAACACACACACAACCCTTCTGACCAGAATTTATGCCCTTCCCCTTCTGTTATTCCACTGAAAAAACCCCAGAAGGGTCTTATCTAAATACTCTTCAATACAGTAAGGAACTGAAAATGTGCAAAACCAAACCACTTTTGTAGAGAATTGTTAACAGATCTGCGTCAGCTTTCACATAACTGGTTTGGATTTCTATTGTAACAAACACACACAAACCCCCCCCTCAAAACAACAGTCAATCTCTCCTTTGTCCTAAGGTGACAATTAGTGCTTTCCTACCCAGAGAACACAAATAACATCAGCCATAACCTTCTGGAAGAGCTGAGCATTGAGAGCAGCTGCTGTGCCAGCACAAACAGCAATCATGTACCAGTATCAAAGCAAGTAAGGGTATGATCCTTCGAGACAAATCCTTCTGTTGTGGGCAATACCATCAGCTTTATGAGGCAGAAAAGATGTCCATTTCTTTTTGGTAAGATTTCATACTCCACTCAAGATTACTTCATATCTTTCCCTTCATCACAGCTGCAGAAAAAGCCTCCAGCTGGTAAAGTGGTGTGGATCAAGTGATTTATAAAGACAACGCAGTTTTAGAACACTCATTACTTTATTCAACACTATACACAGAGAGATGAATAAAGCATAGTAAGAATTCTGGTACAATACAAGAAGCAATACTATAATTTTGATAAACAGCTACTGTCAGTTCCAGGCACTTTCAGAGGGTTTCAGCTCCATCTCAACATTCCTGTTTGCCAATATCCACCTCAAACTTTCTTATTTTTTGTCTCGTTCTTCAAGTCCACAATCATACAACTAATAGCATTCCCCCCCCCATATTTACAGATATGTCTACATTTCCTCCTTGTCTTACTTTCCAAGAGCAGGATTGCAGACTACGTCCAAGTATGTCCTACCCTTCATACTTATTTTTTCAGAGAAGGAAAAAAAAAATCCAACACTCAAAAAGCAACAAAAAGCCCCCAACCATCCAGAGTAGAAAAGTTTACTCTACAGGGGGAAAAAAAAAAATCCAGCAAAATTCACTAACATCTAGAAGACCATATCTAACTAACCTAAGACAGCAAATGCTATTAGGAAACAAGCTCATGCCAGATATCACTCCTCAAATGAACAAGATTCACAGGCTGATGCCAAACCTCCAGACAAATCAAAAAACAATATAAGTGCTTACTATCCATTATTTGCTTCTGATTCTAGTAGCCCGTTTGTCCTAGATGAAATAAGAACATATCACTTCACTCAGCAATATTTTTGTATGTTGACTTCTAGAACAGCACTTCCTATTTAACTACCTAATATTTAGACAAAAAAAATAAAATTGACAATTTCAATTTCTAAGCTTTGCAAGGTAGAAAGTCAACATGTGTCCTAATCTGCTCCTGTGAAGCAATTTTGTAAATGAATGACTAGCAATCAGGCAATTTAGTACACATTTTTGTAAGTTCTAGTTATTCATAACTGTAAAGTAGCAGAGAGCAGGGAGAATATTTACCATATAATCAGCTGTGTAAACACATCTCAAGAACTTCTACCCTGCTTTGAAGCATTTGTACTTGAAAGTAAATGAGTTTCCATCATATTAAAATTTTTTGGGTTTTGGATTTTCTTTTTTTTGAGGGGAAGAAATGTACAAAGGCTTTCTTTCTGCCTATGCAACTGATTCACTAAGAACCCTGTATAACTGTTCTTCATGATAAAGATACAGAGCTAAACTGAAATGTTTGCTCACATTTATATAAAGCTGGCTAGAACAGTCATCTTATTTGGAGATTATAATAATAATCAAGTCCAATTCAAAACGACTGTTCTTGAATACCAAGATTACTTCACATCCCTACACAAATGTTTTCATAGAAAAAATAAATCAGTGGTCATTAGCGTGCTTGTTTATCTACAACACTGGGGTTTTTTTCATTTGTTTGCTATTCTCTTTTTAAAAAAAAACCTTCTCATTTGGTCTTTCAGCTCCATCAGTGGAAATAACATTAAAGAAGGCCTGCATTCCCTTCTTAGCAATTTCTAATGTAATGCTGGAAACTAATTGTTTTTGCAATGGTGAATAACCTTAGCTTGAGCAGCTGAAGCAGAAAAAAACCCCCTGAATTTAAGATGGAGTGAACTAAAATTAAAAAGAACACTTCTAGACACATGAATAGTCAATTATAAGTTTGTACTACAACATTAATTAATTGCAGCCCCTTTAAAGAATTTATAAATACTTTATGGGTAAAATTTACACCTGACCACAGAGAAAGGAAGAGCAAAGCTGCCTTCTCAGTATAACGCTGGTGCCCACTACACACACAGCTCCATAAATGTGTAAAGTACATGTGGTTATTAAGGACAGACAAAGGGGAGTGGCTGCACTTCATAACACAGCTTTGTACAGCACCAGCAACACGGGGGAAATTACCTGTTTAAGTCAGAACACTTAGAAAAGATACGCCTACAGCTTTAGCTACTTGTGGAGACTTGCCCTCATAGCCAGTGAAGAAATGCTTCTCAGGCACAATTCTCCTCATCCTAAACAGTTAACTCCAGAAAGATTTGTGACAGACACTGATGCTTTTTGCCTTTAATCCCATAAGTAGGGAAGAGCCCTTGTGAAGTGCTTGTCTGTGGCTGCCCGATTTGAGCCCCAGCTTTCACTACATGTTGTGAAATGCTGCAGCTGCTGCTCCCCTCAGCTGTCCACCTCAGCGTCCCTCTGTAAACAGGGATGTTCAGCCAGCTCGTGGAACAGCTCCTGAACATCTGCTAGCCTCCACCAGGAACACAAAAATCAGATGAGCTCAAGTTTGGTTTACCTTGCGTGCAGGGCTGAGACATGAAGCATTTCACTGTCTGCTGCAGAAGACATTAAATGTTCATGTTTGTCTATCTTAAGCCACTGCTGCATATTAGGCTGCTCAGCAAGAGTGATGAAAGAGGGGGGTTCTTAGAAAAGTAGATTCCAAGACCTGTTCAAGATACATTAAACAAAAAGCAGCCCATGATGACCTAAGACAGCAAGTCATCCACACATCTAAATGACAAGGAGTGGGGAAAACTGATACCCTTCAGTTGTACAGTTCTGCCAACACTGAAAAACAGCATCATTAGAGACATATCTCCAATACATCTGCCTGACAAGACTTAAAGCCAACTGCTATTTTTAAGTGTATATACACAATTTCATTTGAGAGTTAAATCTTATGACTTATTAGACTGGCTAGAAGGCAAATGCCAATGCCATTCATTAACTTCCAAAGCCAGACACCTCATAAAGACTAGATATTATCTCGTTGGTAAATTACAGTTCTCTCCTTGCTCTCATATGATAAAGCCAGTACATTTCATACATCAAGTGTGCACACAAATCTCCCACTTCTTTTCTATCAGCTCATTTGTATTTTAGCACATAGCAAAGACATACTATATACGACAAAACAGAGATCCAGTTGGCCCTCTAAACGTGTTTTCAAAAATCATGTTCCTTATAAACTACTTTGCTATCTAAGAAGAAAGTTTTCTTCCATATTAGATAAAACAATACATTCTAACTACAGAACATGTTAAAGCTGTCCCATGCTTTGTAAGAAAAATCAGTCAAACTGACCTAGAAAAGAGTGTAATCATGAGCCAGTATTTCTGTATTCTGGATGATGCCAGGTAACTAACATAACTGCTCAATTATCTTGTTTGCATGGACAAACCTCCCAGATTTACACATAAAAAACGCAAAAATGTACTTTTAGAACTAGCCACACAGCTCCACATTACTCAGTGGTACTTGCACAGCACTTGAAAGACTAAGAATAGCATCTCCAACCATGTTTGGACTTGAATTCATAGTTAAGAGCTTTACTGGAAACTGTAGCTAGTTTCACATGTCCATTCAAGTTTGTAGAAATGAGTCATATCCCTGGGCTGCAAACACTACCTTGAAACAAGTTCTCATCTGTCTAGTCTAAAGGACAGCGCTGGAATTTTTCATGTTTTATTGCCAGGATAATCTACTTTACTGGTTATCATTTCATTTACACTGAAAAAATAAGGATGTGTAATATTCTGGAACAGAAATGAAAACAGCATTTCCCAATTCTTTCAACTACACCTTACAATCCATGTTATTTCAGCAAGATATTCTTCTGTAGGGTGTAAAGAGGAAAAAACTGAAATTTGAGTGCTTACAGCTCTTAACAACTAAGCTCCCTCCTCCTAACCCTTTCTTTTTTTTCAGATGAACACAGAGAACACAGAATGAGGATATTACACAAGATTTTATAGATCTCAAAAAAAAAAAAAGCCATGTGATAAGACAGATTTGTTTATAACATCTCTGGCTCAGCCTGGAGACTGGGATACACCAACCTGATGCTGAATTTGCCTCAAATGCTGAGTCTATCAGAACTTTAAAGGACCATGGAAATGTGACTGCATCAACATAAACCAGGGGAATAGACGCCCAGTACTAACACTACATGTTATATTACAAGACCTGTGACAGGAACTGTCATTTGCTATAGCTGTTCAACTCTAAACAGAAATGGAAGCAAGCCAGTTTGCCTGTCAGCCAGCATTCCCCAAGATGTTACTGTAGTTAGCAGCACCAGATAAGCAAAAGAGTGAAAACCACCTAAACCAATCATGTTTTCCACTTCTATTACAGTCTGTCTCCGTTACAGCCCTTGACTGTGAGGAAACTCGGATTTTTAAATAATTCTGCATTAAGAAATACCAGCATAAACCCAGTTTAGACAGATATATTATGACAAAAACCCAAACACCTCTAAGCAGCACCACAGGCAGCACAACCTCTGCCTCTGTGTGCGCCGTGAGACACAGGACAGACGGTCACGTAGAATCATGGAATGGTTTGGGTTGAAAGGGACCTTAAAGATCAACCCCCTTGGAAAATTGGAAACCCTACAACTGGAGTTTCATAGCAGCTTGTAGGGACACCATAGTGAAGCAGAGGATTTTGCTTTGTTGATATATCCATTTACAGACAGTTCTTGTACATACACATGCATATATTTTTGAGTGTCCATGTATTTCCCCCCTACTCTCCAGGTACAACTGCAGATCTGTTGTTAGTATTCTATCTCTGCTACCAGAGTTCAGTTAATAATTTTCTCAAATTCTAATGAAATTAAAATGAAGAACTTTGTCCCAGCTAACACACAACACATGATTTCCTGGCTTATGCAAACTAGTTACAAATGAATTCAAAACATTTCCTGTTTCAATCCACTGATCACTACTGTATTACTACACCTACTTGGAAAAACAAGCAATACACAATCTCTGGTGTTCACTTCACCTGCACAAGGCAAGCAAAAGCCAACCTCAAACTCCAGCAGATCCACACCACCAGGATATTCTAAGCACCCCTAGAAATTTAAAGACACCATACAGAATCAGCTCCACTTCTCAAAATGTTCAGAATTTAACACGTAAGTATTTTGCATATTTTAAACGTTAAGAAGCACATTAGTATTCTACTGTGTTAAATCACCTGACAGTGATCCTCCAGACACAAAAGCTACTTTGGCAATAGAAGTATTTATGTGTGGCTTAGTCCACTCAGCTCCCCTGAGCATGAATCCTCAAACTCAGTGAGCTGGATGAGCCAGTGCAACAGGTTAAAAATACTGTCCTTTCCAGAGAAAACATTTCCCCCACCTCTTTTAGACTGAAAATCAGCACTCCTAAACTCTCCTGAGAATGTTGCTCTTTCCTTGTTCAAGGAAGGTTGATGACATATAAAAGAGGAAAGTTTAAATCTGCATCTTGGCTTTAGTTATTGGGGGCCTAGTGGTTAGCATGCAGGACTCTCACCTCTGCGACCCAGGTTCGGATCCCAGCCACTCCCCCGGGCAGATGGAGCCCGTTAGCCCTGTGAGGCCATCCATCTATGAGAAGGTCACTCTAAACAAACCTACGTCCTGAGGACCTCACTGCCATTGTCCAAGCTTGCTTGGCCCCAGCAGATGAACCTTAGGATTAAAGGGTGGGCTCAGTTCAGCGCAGGCTGTGTCTCACCTAAAAAATCCATTGCGCAGGCTGGAAAGGTAAAAGACCTTTCCCCAAATCTTCGCTCGCGAAGACTGGCCATTATTTATATATATGCTCATGTTCCCTTTTCTTCTCCCTTTGCTACCACTCTTTCCATCAGCTTTAGAGAAACAGATCCTATAATCCTTATACATCCCTCCTGAATAAATTCTGGGACAGACACCACAGCTTATCTCCAAATTGCTCTCAAACCAGCAGTTTCTGTGAATTACCTGAACTTAGTAGGAAGTATAATCACAGTTTAGGCTAAGCTATCATTTTAATTCAGTAAAAGACTAAAAATCTAATACTAAAAAACTCATGATGAAGACCTGATATCTGATAAAAAATATAAAGGTTTTATGACACAGTAACTGACTTGCTCATTCAGTAACTCAGCAGTTACTCAATTAAGACAGATCACAGATTAGGCTTCCTGTACAGCAGTATTCTCTATAAAGGACTAGAAGAGCAATTTGATTTTTTCCCCCCAGTTATGTCTCATTACAAAGCTAATAAACACAATAAAGGTTACAAATGAACACCCCAAAGTCAGGAAGGTAAAGGCTGAGCCATGTCACAACACTGACACAGGAAGAAGTCTCTTGAGTCATTATTACAGATGGAGATGGTCTCCCAGTCACTCACTTCTAATTACTCCTCTTACTGACCCAAGACAATCAACATCACCACTGAGACACAAGCAAACCTGCACAGCTGTTGAACCTACAGATGCCAGAAGACACAAAGACCCACCAGCACTAAACGACACTGTAATTAAGTGCAGCTAAGTAAATTACATTTTTGTAGTGTTTTGTTCATATAAATTTGTGAAAGACCGCTTCAGAGGGGGTTCAGCTGGTTAAGCCCCGGGCTGGATCAGTTCTGAGCACATGGATTTGCTGTATCCAGCTTTAAGCAATGAGATGCTGCCATGAAAGGAAACAGAATTGTTCTCATCACTTTTGCTAAAGCACTAGAATATGACGCCCTTCTAAAAAAGGAAATTGGGAAACCTTTGTACACAGACTCATGAATCAGAATTATTTAGGTTGGAAAAGACCTTTAGGATCATTGAGTCCAACTGGAAACCTAACTACTTAAGCCCACTGCTTGCCCTTGCATTACACACCTCTAGTGCTCCCTCCTATCCTGACCCACCTCCTAGTCCTGACTGCGTGGTCAGGGAAGATGGAAGAGGTGCTACACATTCCCATTAAATCAGACAGCACTTAACACATGGAAGTTAACAGGGTGCTGCAAACAGTGGGAGTGCTCAAGCATCCTGCAAGATGCTGAGCTGTGACTAATAGCCTGCCTGCTCTGGAACAGCAGCTATTTCCTGCTTCTCTGAGGGAGCAGTTCCACATGGACATCCACACCAAAAATGAGCAAGCCTGTCCTAGCTGCTGCATGAATATCTTTTTAGAATAGCCTATTTTGCTTCCTGTGTTACTTAACTATACATGTACAGGTTTTAATGGCTTACATTTTTAAACATGATGTTAAATAAAAAGGCAAGCTATTAGTGACAATGACATTTGTAAGTGTGGGATAACACATCTACAGAGCTGACGCAACATACAGATGATTCTGTTCAACGGGAGCTACGTTATAATGCATCTGAACTTCATTAAAACATAAGCAGGAGGTCACTATGAAAACATCCAGCATAGCATTCTGCATTAGTGAATTATCCATTTCATGCTGTACCCAGGGCTGCCAAAAGACTGTTACTTTAGATGTATCAAAATCACCCTTTGTCACAAGAAAACAAAGGAATGCAGAGATATGTCAAAAGTAGGAACATGTGACCGCAGGTATGGTAAAAGAGCGGGCTTGTGCAGTAGTTCAGCTAAAAAGTCTCACAATGATTCTTTATAAAGTCACTGACACAGCCTCTGTCACCTTTAACCCTCCTGTCCCTATAAGCAGTGACAGTACATCATTTTAAAGTGGCACACAGGAGACAGATTATCAGAAATTGAGGTATTTTGATGTCACAATGATCAAAAATATGTATACTTTTCTTTCACTATCCAAAATAAAAGATTAAGAATATAGTGGTCCATGTAATTTCAGGGGAGCTTTCATCACTATTCTGTTCAAGTAGTGTCTTTTCAAAATTAACTGAACATGTAGAAGATTATGTAAAGTAGTCTGCTGCACAGATTAATTCTTTCCTATTTCAAGGCTATTTAGAGGGGGAAAAAAAGAGCTGTTCCTCCTAAAACACATGATAATTTTGTGAAGTCACAGTCATAATAAGTAACTTCAACAAATCCACAGCTTATCTCAAACAACAGAGCACAGGAACCATCCAGCAATTTTTTTAATGTGTTCTGTTTTATCTCTTTCAACACTTTTCAAAGCTTCAGAATGTAGTGGAAGTACCTAATTCTCATTGTGTCAATATGTTTTTAAAGCCTACAGAGAGAAACATCTTCACTCCATATTGAGCACTCTAAACCTAACATTTTAAAGCAGTAAGAAAACTCAGACTGACAGGTTGTGTTAGGTTAGGACAGCTGCTCTTGAGTTTTCACAGAAAGCTTGCAAATACACAAGCATGTCTCTTCTAAACAAAAACAGAAAGCATTCCAATTATTACTGAAGTACCAAAGTATTGTTCAGGTTAAAATGCACTGCCTCTTCTAGCAACAAAAATCTACTGCCATGAAGAAATGGGACTAATCACATAACACTGGTGAGATCTTCATATTCTCACACCCACATAAATCACTTTAGGTAGTCACATCCACATACGATTGGCAAAGACCACTCTATGTAACTGGAACAAATTACTTTGTTGCCCCAAAGTCAAGCAAATAACCCACAAATTTTTATTTGACTTAAAAAAAGGGAAATAGGTAATCTACTGTTCATTCATGCATGAAGAGCAACAAAATGGGTAAATTCTTTAGCAAAACAAGGTTTCAAATTCTAAAAATACTAATCTAAAACCAAAATGGTTTTACACGATCAGTCATTTAAAACACGGACAAAATTCCTACTTTACAATTTGCAGACTTCAAGAAGTTTGACAACGAACCCAGTTCTATCATATTACACATCTTACGAAAGCAAAAGGAAATAATACTTTGAGTACTTCTAATGAAAGTGAAACACTGATCTGCTTCCAAAAACACCCAAACTATTACGCTTTAAAATTTGTGGCTTAAGCTAGTTTTATACATAGACACCCTCTAACTACTGAACGACCCCCCTGAATAAAGGTCGGAAATTTAACATCTGAGATCTAATACCAGATGATGACATTAACACCAGGGCATTTCAGAGGCTCAGGGAAGGGGTGCTCATCTCCACATCAGGAGGAGCAGGCGTCAGAGAGCAGGCAGGGCACCCACCTTTAGAGGAGATGAGCGACAAAACAAACTAGTTCGGCCAGCAGGAAAACTTTCTACAGGTACGCGTTTTCAGAGCTAAGACTCGATGAGAGCTTTCAGCCGAGCTCTGCCGGCGCTCAGCCCCGCGCCGGGCGCGGTGGCCGGGAATGGCACAGGGGGGACCCCCTTTGACTCCTCACCTTCGATGTTGAGCTCGAAGCAGACGTGGCAGAAGGAGAGCGTCTCCTTCTCGGTGCCCAGCTTGCACACACTGCACACGTTGTCATCGTCCAGGTCGATGCTCACGAACTGCTCCTCGTTCATAGTGCCCTGCGGAGGGGGCGGCAAGGGACGGCATCGTTATCCCGGGAGCTCCCCCCGGGATCAGCCCCCGCCAGACCCCCCGGGCGGAGCGAGGGCGGGAGCGTCCCGGGAAAGTTTTCCCTTCGGACAAACTGAGGTCAGGCCGCACGGCACGGACCGAGACTTCTCCCTCCCTTCCCCCGGGGACTGCCCCGTCCCGTCCCGTCCCGCTCCCACGCAGTTCCACCATCAGCTCCACCATCGCTGCCCGCCCCGTCACCGCCAGCCCCGGCTGTACGCTGTACCCTGTACCCTATCCCCTGTCCCGGGCCCTACTCCCAATCCTACCCCTCTCCCGACCCCCGGCTCCGTGCCCGCTCACCGCCCCGGCCCCGGCCACGCTCCGCTTTGTCCGCCCGCGCCGCCGCCGCCGCCGCTCCGGGCGCCGGGCACCGCCCGCCGCTTCCGGCCGCCACCACGGCCCCGGCGGCGCGGGGGGAGGCCCGCGGAACCCGCGGCCGCGCCCCGCCGCCCCTCGGGGGCCGAGATCGCCCCGAAGCGGGCGGAGCAGGGCGGCGAGGCGGGAGCAGCGAGGGGATCCGGCTTTGCAGACCTTCCGGGCGGGCACGGCGGCGCGGGGCGGCCGCGCTCCCCCCGCCCGCAGCACTTGGGCTCTCCCGCGTGGGCGGGGCGTGTGCGAGGGGAAGGTGGGCGGGCGGGCGCTGTCGCGGCGCTGCTCCTGTCGCGACAGTGGTTGTCTGCTGCGGGTTCCTCAGCGTGTATATACACTTAATTAGGTGGTCGTGTATAAGGCAGAGGATCCCTGGGATCCCGAGTGATTAGGTTTTGTTAGGAGTGCCAAAAAAACCCAAACCAAAACAGCGCAGAGTGACGGAATATCGATTCCATTCGGGAATGGAAAGCCAAACACAGCCAGGTCTCTGCTTGCGCCTCGCAGATAAAGCCACAGCTGGTCACAGAATCACAGAGTGGGTCTGGCGGGAAGGAACCACAGTGGGTCACCTGTCCGTCCTCCCTGCTCCAGCAGGGTCATCCCAGAGCACACAGCACAGGGTTGTGTCCAGAGGGTTCTGGAAAATCTCCAGTGAGGGAGACTCCGCACCCTCTCTGGGCAATCGGTTCCAGTGCATGGTGTCTGCACAGTAAAGTTCTTCTTCGTGTTTAGGTGGAACTTCCTGTGCATCAGTTTCTGCCTGTTGCCTTTTGTCCTGTTGGTTGGCACCACTGGGAAGAGACCGATTGTATTGTCTGGAGAATTTCCACAACTGACGGAAATTACGTGCATCACATTCCTACATGTCAAAGTGGCATTATTTATGGGAGACCTAAGTAATCTTCCAGAACCTCCTTGGTCAAAACATGCCTCTGCTGTTTTGATTGTTTCTTTCATTGTGTTTTCTTGGGACGTTTTCATGAATTTTGTCAAAAAGAAAAGGATGGAATGCCATCCAGAGGGACCTGGACAAGCCTGAGAAGTGGGACCATGGGAATCTCATGAGGTTTAAAAAGATCAAGTGCAAGGTGCTGCATCTGGGTCGGAACAACCTTGATACCAATCCAGGTTGGGGGGTGAACAGATCCAGAGCAGCCCTGCTGAGAAGGACTTGGGGGTGCTGGTGGGTGAGAGGCTGGACATGACCCAGCCATGTGCACTGAGAGCCCAGAAACCCCCCGTGTCCTGGGCTGCATCCAAAGCAGTGTGGGCAGCAGGGCAGGGAGGGGATTCTGCCCCTCTGCTCTGCTCTGCTCTGGTGAGACCCCACCTGCAGTGCTGCCTCCAGCTCTGGGGTTCCCAGCACAAGAAGGACATGGACCTGCTGGAGTCCAGAGGAGGTCACCAAGATGATCAGAGGGATGGAGCCCCTCTCCTGTGAGGAAAGGCTGAGAGAATTGGGATTGTTCATCCTGGAAAAGAGAAGGCTTTGGGGTGATCTAATTGCAGCCTTCCAATAGCTGAAGGGAGCCTACAGGAAAGATGGAGAGAGACTATTTACAAGACCGTGCAGTGACAGGATGGGAGAATGGCTTCAAACTGACAGAGGGTAGATTTAGATTAGATATTAGGAGGAAATTCTGTACTGTGAGGGTATGGAACAGGTTTCCCAGAGAAGCTGTGGATACCCCGTCCCTGGCAGTGTTCAAGGTCAGGTTGGATGGAGCTCTGAGCAACCTGGTCTAGTGAAAGGTATCCCTGGCCATGGCCATGGCAGGGGGATTGGAACGAGATGATCTTTGAGATCCCTTCCAACCCAAACCATTCAACAATTCTGTGAAAAAAGAAATCCCAGACTGTGCTAGAGAGCCATCCTTCACAGCTCTTAGGTAGTGAGTTGACTTTAGATTTGCTTCTGTTGGGGATGATGGAGCGTATTTAATCCCAGAGCTCCTTGAAATCTTCCTCAAACTGTTTCTACCACAGGGTGAGAATGGGATTTGTCAGAGGGGTTGCATTTCCTTGTCCCCTCATCATCTGCTCTTTTGATATATATGTAGGATAGCAAAAGAGCAGCACCTTGACTTCATTGCAGATGCGGTATTAAGACAGAAAAAGAGATGTCAGCCTGGGGTGGAAGATTTAAAACCAGAAAGGAGAGACTGGACAAATGATGGTAGGGATTTATAAAATCTATAATTATTGAAGTATTTTCCCCTCCAGAATCTGATTTCTATTGAGTCTCAAGAGCCTATTGCCACAGTGCAGCAGCAGATGCTGTGAAATCCAAGGGCAAAAAAGTCATGAATCTTGTTAATAAATTATATGTGGGAGACAGTATGGCTCACTGTAACTGAGCTTCTTTTCTTGTCAAATATTGCTCTAAAATATAGAAGTCATTGCAGTGAAAATAGTGAAAGAGAACTAATGTTTCGGGCTCAAATTTATGAAAAATCCTGGCAAATACTGAGATCAAGATTTTAGAATCTTAACTGCTGCCTGTAGTGTGGTTTCTATGTAGACATACATAGACATTTCCTCCCAAGGCCCTTGGTTCATCAGTGCATGTTATTCTAGCTAACAGTTTACTTACACTGGAAAATTATTTTAGTAGCAAACAAATCTGTGTTTCTTTTTCCCTACTGAGTTTGCATTTTTTTTTTATAGGGAGGGTTTGGCAGTGGTCATGTTTCAGTAATTCGCACTGCTTCACCTTCCCCCAGCTGCTTGATCATGTTCCCACGCTGTTTTTTTCTCTGTATTTCAGTGTTTGTTACATGACACAAGGGACTGGATCACTGGATTAAAGAAAGAGTATTAATTCTACCTCAGATCAATTCACACTACTTCACACTGCAGCCCTATAGGCACTAGTGGGAAGGCAGCTGAAGGGGTAATGCATAGAAGAAAATGAGTACTCTGAACCCTGTATCATAAAATCATGGCTGGAGCTTCATCAGGATCTTCACTCCAAATACGTAAATGTTAGAAATGAAAGCTTGTGGCAGTGTTTTACGGGCACACTTAGTTCCAGTTTCCTGAGGAAAACATTTAGGGGTTCTAAAGCTAAAAGGCATATTTTACTGACAAATACAGTGTTAAACAGGAGTGCAGGGAGAGGTGGGGTTTCTTGGGCATTTTCAAAAATACTGCAGTGGAGATCCCCAGTGGAGATCACAAATTGTGTTGACGCTGCTGAAATCTGTGTAGGTTTCCATGCATATGTTAAAGGAAACCCATGAAATGAGAGAAGTTTGTAAAAATTTTGAATTTGAAACTCAGTCTAGGTGAAGTAGGTCTGCCACCATGAAAACATCTAAAAAGTAACCTATTGAAATCAGCCTGACTTCCTTCTCTTCCCTCTCTACTCTCTTCCTCCTGCTCTCTCCTGGGCTTGGGGATATTTTTCCCCTTGGTAGGTCAGATGACTGGGGCTTTTCCAGGCACTCTGGCAGATCTTCATGTTCCTCTGTCTGCAGCCAATAAACACGTGTATTTTCTCCAACTCTTCTGTGGTTTTTTGTATTATGATGGTTTCTCTCCTAGTTTCTTTTACTTGTTGCTGCCCTTTTTTTTTAAACAGATTTTTTGTTCCTGCTTTCTCTAAGCTTTCCTAGTTTATTTTGTCTTTCAGCCCTGAAAGACAGGTATAGACAGGAATAATTTGCTGTATCCCCTATCCTGTACCTCTCTTTTGTGATCTGTTATCTCTTCTTCTTACTCTCCCAGTCGTCTTTCAGCTTCACTCAGTAGGCAGCGTTTGCTATAATGTACTGTTTGAAATCTTTATTGAGTGGTCTTAGTACCCTTAGCATGTGGTATAAAACCTAATTGAAAAGAGGTAGTTCCACTTCCTCTCTCCCTGCCGTTTCCTTTCTGTTGGATCTGGTGATCCTATGGCTGCTGCAAGGTGAAATGAGTCACTGAGGTGATACAAAAGAAAAGAAAACAAAATTAAAAAGAAAAATCGAAACCTTTCTTAATCAGCTTGTTGAAATGTCTATATGTTCAGCTACATCCTTGTTAGATTTGGTGCAAGGGTTTTTGGGGTGGGAATGACCTTCCAGCAATCTGAAACTGCATCAAACTTCATGTACCCACCAGTTTTATCTCTTGCTCCTAGTCCTGTTCCTTTATCCAGTCCCTTTGCTGTATCTTCCCTCCAGGCTATGATCCAATGATTCTCTTTTTGGCAGCGGTGCCAGATGGAGTATTCCCTGCTTCTGTCCATTTTCCACCTTGCTTTTTAAATTTATTTTTGTTGGACTATGTGCTGAAAAGTAACCAGCATCAGTCAGATCTCTGTCCAGTTCACTGCGTGATTGCCCACACCTTCAAGAGAGCGGTGTCAAGAATCAATTTAAGCCAACTGCATGAATACGTGGGTAAAGACAGCCCTAGTCTTTCCTCTCCTGCCTTCTTCTGTTTTTCTCTTCTTCCTCTTGTGACTGTTTTTCTCCTGTCCCTGTCCTGTATGTTCCTCCTGTTCTGCCATATGAAACTACACAGTTTCTCCACTGCACCTTTCTGAGCAGTCCTGTCTGTGCTGTGGCACACCAACAGACTTTAGCTCTTCTACCTTCTTTTTCTTCTCACGCTCACTGAATTGTATGCCTTCATTAAACTGAGATCTTCTCCTGTGGAAGTTTAGTTTTGTTCATTTATCAGTGACAGGAGGTGTAGGGCTGTTCCTCACACTCAGTAAACTCAGCACCAGACTTGAAGAGACAATGCTAAGGAAAATTCTAAAAGCTAACCACTGGTCTAATTCACAGATGTAATTTCAGTAAAGCAGCTAGAAAAGGATGGGTTACTCATTGTTTTTTGTCTTCATGATTGGCCTCTGAAATTAAATACTGAGCTAGTGTGAAAAAATATTCTTTGGAAAGTCATGTCCTGTGTTTTTTTAGGTTAGAAAAACAAATCTAATAGGCCACAAAATGAAGGAAGCTGAGCCAACCTAAAATTACTCTTGAATCACAGCACACAAGGGTGGAGCACCAACAATTTGTGTCTTATAAACAATGGCTTATAGCAGGTTGCTGGCTACAGTGGATCAGAGACGTGATAGATCACAATGTGGGTGTTCAAACAAGTCATGAATGGGAGACAGAGGAAGGCAGTGACTTCTCTGCCTTCATATTCTGGTGAAAGACTTTCTAGTAAGTGGTTTATCCTGATTTTCTATTCAGAAGAAAACACACAAGATTTCCTAATCCAAAACACACATAAGATTTCTTAATCCTACCAACCTCATTGATTAATTGTAATGATGAAATAACACTTAATTTCTAAGTGGTGTTTATGCATTCCTTTTTCATCCATGGATTTAAATATTCTTTACAATGCCTCTTGCTCCTTTAATGATTAACAATGCTCTTTAAAGCTCTTTACACTTCTTCTTTCAAGGCTAACAGAATGTGTTGTCTGCTGCCACAGCCTTGTTTCTGGCACAGCCTCATTTTCTTTCTTGATCGTCACAGCAAGCTAAAGTTGTGGATGTCTATGTGTCACACAAAGTGCTGTCCCAAACTGAGCATGCCTTCCTCCTGCCCAAATCTCAGCCCTCCTAATCCACCTTAATCTCCCTTGACTTCTCTGTGTCGTCTGACAGTGCAAGTCATTCCATCATTTCCAAAATCAGGATTTCATGCTGGCTTTTGTGTTTTGTCCAACATGCCTTCTAATTCTTGGCTATATTTCTTAAAGCAGCTGATTCTTGTTAATCAGCTTTTAATCAAGATCTGTAATAAGTCCCCCGAAGTCCTCATAGCTGTGAGCCCTGTCTCTAGTTCTCTTATCCATCAGCTTGGCGTTGACTCATATCTTATTCTGGTGATTCACAACTCTCCATCTCTATTGCTGGCCTGTCTTTTCACACCCAGTTAAAATCAGTACCTTTTCCCCACCTCTCTGAGGGCAGTTACCACAGCTTACACTTGGCACAGCACATTCAGATCCTGTTTTTTTCTGTCACAAACCTCTCTTTCTCTCTTTTTTTCCTGTAAATGCTGCACTGCCCTTCCAGTCATTTATGTCTTTAAATCGAATACTGCTTGCAGTCTCTCTGGAGTTATACGTGAGGAATGTGCCTATAGTATCTTGTTTCTTCCTATATGTCAATTGAGAAATCCAGCCTCGTTGCCTGTGTCAGCGCCCCTGTCACTTCACACCTCAGCTACTACCAACTTCTCTCTGCATCTCCTGCGACTTCCACAGTGTTCTCCGAAAGCTCACTCAGAACTGCACTGTGAGGATTATCTTCCTTGCTGACACAATGTCTATGCCTCCCTTCTGGCTTTCCGGTTCATCAGCATGAAAGGCAAACTCATTGTCCTCTTCAAAGGTTCTGATCAATTGGCTCTGCACTGACTCAGCTTTATTGTCGCGTTGGGCACCAGCCCCCACATACTCTGTCGGTAACACTGGTCTTCACTGTCTCATTAGTGTATTTCTCACACAATCACCTTTGGCCTTTTTACAAAGTA
The DNA here is from genome assembly GCF_003984885.1 of Neopelma chrysocephalum. Classification (NCBI taxonomy): domain Eukaryota; kingdom Metazoa; phylum Chordata; class Aves; order Passeriformes; family Pipridae; genus Neopelma; species Neopelma chrysocephalum. The sequence continues at coordinate 1,332,769 of NW_020897715.1, forward strand.
CCTCCTCCTTTGCTGGAAGTTCCTCACAAACTTTAAAAGAATTAGTTTGTGCTGTTAACTCGCTGTGCTGTTAAGACTTATTTCTGCATTGTTGCCTGGAGCTGTTGCTCAGAGCTGAACATGTAAAGTGCAATCATTGTGCTCTGTGCCCTCCATTCTCTTCACCAACACTATTTATCCAGTTGTTCTACTCCTTGTATTTTTGCAGCCTAAAACCTCCAGTCTTCCTTTTATTACAAACACTTATGCAGTTGTTAACAAGCCTTATGGCTGTCAAACTGTGTTCTTCTGTAAACCATCTCAAGGAGTTTGCAGTCTCATGTTGCTTGAGTAAAAGTTTTGTGAAAATTTTGGCTAATTGGTATATAATATTACGTGAGAAATTTTGGGAAGAGCTGCAGTGCCACTCGCTTCTCAAATGTGAGGGCCATTGAGTACCACAGAAAGTCCTGATTTTTGATAAGGAGAATCTTTGTGATAATATGTTGTAACAACATCAACACAGCATTATGAAACCTGCAGCATTATGAAAGTTCTATGATCTTTATTGGCTTTCTACATGTTGAAATATCAACCTGAATAGTACAGAATAGTACAGAATAAGGTAGTTACTGTCTGAGAGAGCAGAGAGATATAAATCACTATCTACTCTATAGATTAAGGGGTACTTCTGAAATATGTTGGTGTTTCAGTATCTTAGCAAATGCTCTATACTTACCTAGAGAACCAATAGCATCAGTTGTGCTATCAGAATACAGAGTACGCTGTTCTAGTACTACAGTCCTCTGTAGCAGCAAATGCAAGGACAACAGCATCCTCATACTACTATTTTCCCAATTTTTTTTATCCTAAACTGTTCTTTAACATGGAAGGGTCTGATCCATTAAGTGTCCCTTCCCCCATTTATTTCCTAGAGTAAAAATTCAATAGAATTAAAAAAAAAAAAAAAAAAAAGTTAAAATCAACTGCTTGTGTAAAATTACACAAACTAAAATCCTTTAGCGAAAGTATCACCTTCTCCTTTGAATGACATTGTTTGAATTATGTCTTCTCTACCCTACTCTGTATTTGAATGACAATAATTCTCCAAGTGGTAGGATTCCTCTGTGATGGTAATGCTTGCCTCAAGAAACACCCACCTGCTTGAAGTGCCTGAATTGTGCACTGCAACACTAATTCCAATTACTGCTGCAGCACAGTCATCCCCTTTGGAAACTCATCTATCCAGTGACACTGCTGCTACTTATGCCTTTTGTTGCTGTCACTGTTTATGTGTTTATACACACAAACACACATATTTAAAAGTGCTTCAATGAAAAAAGTCAATAGAGCATCAGAGGGAATGCCCTTGCAAAAACAGGCAGCACTGTGCAGCAATATGAAGGCTTTTTGTCTATGTATATGAGACAGTTTTACTGCAGCATGGCTGTCAGGATCCCTTTGTCCAGGTTGTGAGCTTAGCCCTGCATTCCATCTCTGATGGGTATGTTTTAGTGTATTTGCACTAACTGTGCATCCAGAAACTGCCTACATCAGCAGGAAGAAGAGTTAGTGCCATACCTCAGTGTTAGAAAAGACCATTACTAATTCAGCCTGGATGCCTGAACATTGGAGCAAATGGAAAATGAGGGACCAAAACCCCATTGTAGGATGTGGGCTGTCAATTTTAGAATCATCTGGGCATGGCACATTCTGCAACAGTTCTAATCACACACACACAGTCAGGGACCAGCCAAGTCAGGAAGTTACCTCAGGAGATCACCTGGTCTAAAACCTGCCCAGAGCAGGTCAGCCAGTTGGTTCCATTACTGTACTGGTGCATGGGGTGATTCCTTCTGGGGTGCAGGACTTTGCACTTCTCTATTGAACTTTGCAAGCTTCCCGTCAGCTCGTTTCTCCAGCCTGTCAAGGGCCATCTGAAGGGCAGGACACCCCTCCCAGTTTTGTGCCAACAGCAAACTGGCTGAAGATACACTGTCCCATCATCCAGCTGGCTACTGAAGATGTTAAATGGTCTTGACTCTGCATCAGCCCCTGGGGTGCACCATTAGGGATTGGTTTCCGGATGAACGGCTGCTGATCACAATTTTTTGAGCTCAGTTCCATCAGTTTTCAGTCCACCTCACATACTTTTATCTAGTCCATTATCTGGGGATATTTTCAGAGACAGTGTTGAAAACCTTGTTGAAATCAACATAAAGAACATCTCTGCCTGTCCCTCATCCACTGAACTAGTTATTTTATTGAAGAAGGCTTGATTTTTCCTTCATAAATCCTTGCTGGACCCTGTCACCTTCTTGTCCTTCATGTGTTTGGAAATGATTTCCAGGATCATTTGCCCCATCATTTTCCCAGGGATCAAGGTGAGCTTGACCAGCCTTTAGTTCTCTTTATGCTCCTTGTGGCCCTTCTTGAAGACAGGAGTGACATTTGCTTTCTTCTAGTTCTCAGAAAACCCTCCTGATTGTCACAGTCTTTCAAAGATGATTGAGAGTGGCCTCACAGTGACATTATCCAGCTCCATCAGCAGTCATGGATGGATCCCAGCAGGTTACAGGGCCTTGGGTATGTCCAGGTGGATCCCATCAGGTTATAGGGCTTTGGGTATGTCCATATGCTCCCTAACTTGACACTCTCCTCCATGGAGGGTTAAGCCCTCCTTGCTCCGAACTTTCCCACTGGTCTCCTGGGCCTGGGATTCCTGCAGACTGGTTTTTACTGGTGATCAAAGGCATTGCATACCACGGCCTTTTCCATGTCCTGGGTCACTAGATCCCTTTCCTCATTATGTAATGGACCCACATTTTCCCCTGGTCTTCTTTTTGCTGCTGATGTACCTGTAGGAGCTCTACTTGTTGCCCTTCACATCCCTCACCAGACTCAATTCCAGATGGTTGTTGGGTTTCCAAAATCCATCCCTGAACATGCTAGATTTCTGGCTATCTTATAGATTCGATTTATCAGCCTCTGAAAAATACAGGTGGTGCCCCATGCAGCTGCCCAAAATACACGTTGTCTCTAGTAAACTTAACGGAAAGCAAAGGCTGTGTTTAGTTGTGTCTTTTTACTTAATTAAAATTAAAATGACACATCACTGTATGTGCAGGCTGACCCTTAGTCTACAAAGAGTGTCAGTTAACATTAGGCTCATTATTGACAGTGGCCTAGTTTCCATTGATGGAGTCATTAAAAGTTTTAGTCCACAAAGTCAGGAAAAAGTAGTGGCTGATAGTCCTGAACTGAAATGAGGGGAAAAGAAAAAAAGCTCAAACCCAACCTGTTTTGTTAATCCATCCATGTACATGAAAACAGCACAGCAGGATTGGGGAACTAATCCCATTTCAAATCAGATGCCTGCTGGTTCCATTTAATGAGCATTATGTCTGTTTCTTTTTAACCCTAAAATACCTTCATACATGTAACAGCATTCTTTTTTTTTTTAATTATTATATTTTTTATCTATTCTGATAAGGAACTTGTTTCTATAACAGGACCAAAAATGGATTGCTAACTACCATTTTTGCTGCCAAACCACATGCTGAACTTCATTAATACGGAAATATCCAGGAAATGGAATTAGCAGAGTTTTTGAGCATTGCTACTAATGAAATTTCCTACAGATTTGTACCTTGTGAATAAGCTCTGGTGTGTAGGAAGTAATAAAGTAATGGAAGATTGTCTTAGGAAGATTGTCTTAGGACTGAGACATTTAAAACATCTCTCTTCTCACACATTTCTAGTACTTAATAAATATTTTATACTTTCACACTGCACTTTTTTCCTGTGTAGAGGCACTGTCAAGGTCTCTTCACCCTAAATGCCCACTTTCATTAAATTTGCAAAAAAAACGTTGGGACTTTTGTCTCCTGCCAAATAAGGCTGAAATTGGAGAAAGGTTTAAAAAATATTGACAGAGGTTGAGGAGGGGCATTTTTCATTACTCTCTGCCAAAGGCCATGTCAGCAGAATGAGTGAGTGTGTCATATACCATTTTAATTTAGTAATGTTTACATCCCTTGATATCAATGCTCTCACAGAGTCCAGGATAATGAAGAATTTGTTATCCAATTCTATTGATTATTGGTATAGCTTGATACTGCTCTGGTAGCTACATAATAATATTAGGGGAAATAAAAATATATTTATGTAAATTGTATTATTCTATGTGGACATCAGCTCTCATCCTAGTACTGCTTATTCTCTCAGAATCTACTATATTGTTATTAATTTTCTGTCTGCTTCATAATTCCTGGGAAAAAAAATCCTCATTCCCCAAAATGTCTTTATCTTAGATGATGTCTAGAAATATGTTAAAATAAAATAGAATATGTTAAAATGGGTGGAGAATTAATTAAAAAATTGTTACCTACTTACACAGTTGTCTGTGTAAGGCAGTAATAATTTGTTCAACTTCCTCTTCAGCCCTAGACATCCTCATCATCCTCTCTTGATTTATTTGTTTAGATTTCAAGCCAGTGCAGCCTGTTCATGTTTACAAGCAGCCAAAAGTGTCCCCTCAATAGCAAAATATTTGCAGTAGCGGATTTGCAAAATACATGATGTCCTAATAAGACCTGATGTCATGAATGGGAAACTTGTGACAGTAAATATCAATTAAATAAGACCAGTGCATTCAGCTGGTTCACCACATAATTGTCAGCAGACCAGTTCTTACATTTTTCATGCATTTAAGACTTTGCATCTTGGGATCAGTGGCTTGCATAAAGATATTCATCATCATCCCAAATCCTTACTAGTTTTCCATGTAGTTTGATTCTTCCTTCTTCCATGCAACAGCTTAAAAGGCAAAGTGTTTCAGATGGAGGAATCAGGAACATAACAATCCTCCATGTCACTATGATATACATTATAGCATTGAGAAAATAATAAAAGTTTGCAAATGCTGTGTTGTGATTATCAGAAGACTTGAAGGTGGCTGGAACTGTGGGAGGTTTCTACCTGTAAATATATGTCACACATAAAGTTGTATTTCAGTAAACAAAAGCTATGCTCTGTGGAGCAGAGCAGCCGAAAAGACAGACTGCGCAGTAGTGCTGACCTACTTGAGCAAGCTGTGCAGTGGCTGGCATGCAGCTCTGGCTCTATTTCAGTAAAACAGTATGTGACCTCCCAGATCAGAATGCAATTTAAAACATGAAATGACCAGGCATATCTTTTGGCAATGCAGTTATTAACTTCTGACTTTATCTGCAGCCCACAAGGCCACCTCTTACATCACAGTGATGCAATGCCTACTAATTGAAAGTCAATTTTGTGCCAGCCAAGGGCACTGGCTGCAAAAATCAGACACAAATGTGTGCAGAGGGGAAGATATTTTCATTATTTTTTCCTCTGACTCCCTGACTCTACCTGCCATTTCTCTTTGCTACTCTTTATCTCTCCCACCAGCCCACACGGAAAAAACCCTCAAGGCATAGCTTTATTGGGAAGTTAGAAAAAAAAAAGTGGAATGATATATTCTGGCCACAAGGAATGGTCTTACTTTTAGAAACTATTTGAAGTTTATTCCTTAGGATGTTTCTTGGCAGAGTAAACTAGTGAAGAGGTGTGTCAAATAGCACTGCTATTCGTTTTTTGAGGGGAGAGGTAATAACTGTCTTGATGAAATCTTGAGGACCGTGAAGAAAGTCTGAATGAAACTTCCCTTTCAGTGCAGGTTTACTTAGGTCCTGTTTATATTCACAAGACTTATAGGATTCAGATCTAACATTTCACAGCTCTGCCAGATGCTCTGTCAGCTTTTAATATTTCTGGTTAGTGCTTTTTAAAAAAAAATCTATTTCACTCATTCACCAATATATTTATCTAGGGCACATTTTTGTACCGCCTATAAAAATCCTAGCAGAAAAAGATTGTTGACCTTGAGATTTTCTGGATCTTAAGCATTTAGAAATCTATTTCATAAGTAGAATTAAATTATTACTGAGTGTAGGAGAGGCCAAGGTAGCATGTTTTGCACATAACAGGATCCTAAACGCAGCTATTCCTGATTGCTCACATTGGGAAAACCACCCAAGAGAAATTAATGCCAAAATTTAGAGGGGACTGCCTGACTGAATAGAGGTAGGAGGAACCAAAATTATTAGAAATTAGTTGGAAGGACTAGTAAGATATAGCTGGAAGAAAGTGAAAATCACAGTCCACTACTGGGAAGTGACTTCTATCACGAGTATCCCAAATTTTGGTGCTACCATATAGTCATACATCCCACTTACATAAAACTTCATTAATTCAGTGGGAAGATTCCTATTAATTTCAGTGGGTTTTGGCCCAAAGGGTAGCAGTCCATTCGATTGTTACCTTTCTCAGTTTTCTGTATGCTCTCTCACATGCACGTGAGGAAACTTCCTGTTTCTTGCTGCAAATCACCTGGCTGCTCAAACAGTGTGTTAATGCTCACCTGGCTGCTCAACCAGAAAATTGGAACAAATCCAGAAAACTGAGATGGTTTATTGTACAAAATGCAAAGAACAGTGGTATCCAAAGCTTCTTTATAGCTGTAGCAGACACAACACTGATTCATATGTCATCTGAGCTTTGGAGAACTCCAGATCTTCCACATCTCAGTAGTGTGACTTTGGCTTATCTTTACGTTTCAGAGCATGAGTAAGGCTTGTGAGTATTTTATTTTTTGTCACTTTCTCATCTCATAACTATGCTTTACCTCTTTACTTTCTTTAGGCTTGTTACAGAACTTGTCACCTGAGGATGAAGTTCAGCAAGGGAAGTGTTAACATCAAGGGTATCCTGCCTGACTTGCATGCTGATGTTAATGAAGCTGTGAATCGTGTCATATTAGCCTCATTTGCTTCCCATATGCTTATTCTCATTTCCCCCTCAGAAGCTGCAACTCCACTTTTCATCTTCATTTGTATGCCCAAAATGCAGCCAGCTTAATTACCAATTATAACCATACTCATTTAAAAGCTAAATCAACTGGAAACAATGCTAGAAAGTGTCTCCCTTGAGGAGAACTAAAGACTTTGTGTTAATTTTCTTCACATATTTTGATTAGTATAAAGCACTGTGTAACTTACAAGTTAATCTCCCCAAATGATGTTAATTTTAAATCGAGATGACACATGGGTACTCATGGGATGACAGTCAGAGCAACCTGTCTTCTCTTCCTCCTTCAACTCTGACCTACTGTGCAAAATTATCTCTCCCTGGGAGACTGTCAATGAAGCACTATAGCACCCAGCTCTGCCAGCAGCATTGTATTTATGGCCACCTTTCCCTGCTTTATTTCTTAACTGTCTGACTTGTGCTATTTCCTCGAGTTTGTAAGTCCCTTGTGGTTTTCTTCATAATGCATTTTCTTCCATTCTAGGAAATGAGAACTCCATAAACTTCCAGGTAGGTTTCATGGGACTCATGGAAGGCATAATAGCTGTTTGGCTTGATATACTAGTGATTGCCACAGAACATGCCTCCAATCAATACTGCAAAACTCTCAGACACTCTTTAGCTCCTGAGTGAATTTACAATTCCTAGTGACAATCTCCATTACTGCAATAAAGGCCAGAGGAACTATAAGAAGTGAAAACTAGATTTGGAAAGCTGTCATTGTTATTTATGGAATATTTGCATGCCATAATTTACTATTTGGAACGTGCCAACCTCTGCATATGGGAGACTCAAGACATGTTTTCCAGCTGTTCTTTTTTTGCAAATCAAAAAGTACAAGGTGCTGAAAATTCTGTGCTTTTTAAATAAAACTAACAGAAAATACAGCAAATGCTTGGAAATGAGTGTTATGCTCATACAGTGATGAATTTGGTGCATTTTACATTGTGTGAGCAGAACCTGAGACTGAAGTGGTTGTTGTGTGCCCCACACATGCACAGAAACACATATTCTCCATACAGTGCCACCTGTACCCATCCTTCATCTTCTTTTGAGAATGAAAGGTCCCAATCTTGCTGCCATCATGGGAAAAAACTAACAGAAAGCATTCACAGCTCCCTCATCTCATATGGTTCATAAAAGTTTTAGCCTCTGACTCAGCAGAGAAGTCCTGCTTCCACTTCCAATTTCATACACCTAGAAATGGCTAAACACAACTTCACAATAAGGTTAACATGTTACTCTGCATTTAACAATCCTTCTGGTTTGTCCCTCTTTGATTATTTGACTTGTAAGTGTTTTATGGACCTCCTGTCTGGCTGTGATGGATGAATAAACAATAGTTTTGCAATCATTGCAGGCAGAACTAGGATTTTGCCCTTTATGTCTCTCTTCCTATTAATTATGCTGTCCTTTCTCTGAAAGTATGAAGGCAAGTTTTTGTTCTGTTCAGGTTGCAGTAGGAAGGCCTGAGGGGATATGATTGCCCATTTTTAGTACACTGAACAGATGAATGCAAGGGAAAAACCTCAAACACTGAAGAAAGGTGGCAATGTAAAAACAAACATCTATAAACTACCACAGTACATTTCAGGTTGAAACTTAGTATAAAGTTCTAATAATCAGAAAAAAAAAAGTTACTTAAAGCAGTGTGATGAGAAACCTAGACAGCTTTCAGATGAGATTTTCTCAAGTTTATGGAAGACATGCTATAAATACCTGTTGGAGCAGGGTGTTGGATTCAGTGACTGAAGTTTTCCATTCTTGTCTTATTTCTGAGGTTGTTTGTCCTTAGCATCATCATGGAGGGATATAAATCTATTGCAGTGAGTCCAAAGGAGGGCTACCAAGTTGATTCGAGGGATGGAGCACCTCTCCTGTGAGGAAGGGCTGAGAGAACTGGGATTGTTCAGACTGGAAAAGAGAAGGCTTTGGGGTGACCTAATTGTGGCCTTTCCATACCTGAAAGGAACCTACAGGAAAGATGGACAGAGACTTTTTACAAGAGCCTGTAGTGACAGGACAAGGGGGAATGGCTTCAAACTGAAAGAGGGCAGGTTTAGATTTGACATTAGGAAAAAATTCTTTCCTGTGAGGGTGGTGAGGCCCTGGAACAGGTTGCCCAGAGAAGTTGTGGATTTCCCACCCCTGGCAGTGTTCAAGGCCAGGCTTTGAGCAACCTGGTCTAGTGGAAGGTGTCCCTGCCCATGGCAGGGGGGTTGGAATGAGATGATCTCTCAGGTCCCTTCCCAACCCAGGCCATTCTGTGATTCTATGATTGTGTCATACATACATAAAAGACACAAATGGAGATGAAGCTACAGTGCAGGGTATACATGTTTCCCTTTCACCAGTTTTGCATTTTCACATTTTAGCCTCACTTTTCTCACACCATCTGACATTTTTATTTAATTCTCAGTTCCTGGGATGTATGTGACATTGTTTTTTCTTTTAGCCAAAGGGCAGACTCACAAAATCCTAATGAAGAGCATGAGTGCACTTCACTAGTTGGAAAACCGACAGGCAAGGGAAAAAAAAAACAACTTTTGACCGTATCTAGATGGAGATTTTTCTCTGAAGGTCTACATAGTGGCTTAAAATATTGGTTTTGGGGGAATTTCCGCTCTGGCAGTTACCAAAAGGAGCTGGTGCTTTTGGAAACACTACGTGAGAAATTCATTTATGCACCTCTCACATTGCACTGGAGGTGGTGGTGTGGTTCACTAGTCATCTTCTGGTCTTCTATTTTTTAGCATGGAGAAGTAAGCACTGTAATCCACGCATAGAGTTCGGCACACAATGTTTCAGTATGATTTGAAATAAAGAAATTTACAGGGGTTTTGCAGCAACACTGGCATTACCCTCACCCATTCCTCACTCTGCAACAGGGCTTGGATCATCTTACTGCTTAGTGATTTCTATAAGCTTTCTACTTCACGGTACTCAGCACCTTGTATGAGGATTAAATTCTGAGAGCACAGCAGGTGTGTCCCTAAGTTTAGCTGCTCTATTTATAGTGTTTTCCTGTGAGCATAACACTGCAATTGTCACTCACAGTCTTCCTCCAATTCTGCATGACACCAGGATGGGGGCATAATAAACATCCTTTTATGAGTATGGCCTTCTGGGTGAAATGAAAATTAATTGCCGAAACAGCATCACACGGAATTAAACAAACAAACAAACAAAAGGTTATTGTGAAGGAAAGTTAAAGTTAATGATTATGGCATCAGGAAACTCTGAGACGAATTTTAATATAACGTTACATTTTATTTATTAATTTATTTATTATTCTATTATTTTAAAGTGACAAATTTACATCAAATTGCATGAGAAAGTGATGTAAAAATTCAGCAAGGCAGATTTTCTACATGATGTAGTGAATAAAATTAAGAACACAGAAGCGACTGTTGCATTTCAGAATTGGTCATTAACTTCCAGTTAACTGTCCAGTTAATTGGTAGTGTAAGTTACAAGAGTAGATAGACCAACACAGCTGTTTATTTTTTTCTGAAGCTGGTGAAGTGCAGACTGTGGTAAATGATTTTGGGGCAAAGAACTGCAGCAAGAGACAAGAACCTGCAAATCTTTTTTCAATTAATGTTTTGTGTACAGGAAACGTTAACACTGATGTGGTTGGTGATACCTATTTGCAAAAGAAGTTTTTGTGGACCCCTTGGAAGCATCTGTTGTTGTGCAACGTACTTTAGTTCTGCATCAGACACAGGTGATGGAGGGAAAGGCAGCAGAAAACAGTTAGCAGAGCTCAAAACAGGAAATCTTCTGTGCACGGGCCACGTCTTTGCCCTCTGAGGAACCTTTACAACACCTCAGCAGTGTGAAAAAAAATCAGTAAAACTGAAAATCGGGTCTGCTTTTTCAAATCATATTTGCTGCTTAAGGGGAGTGATATTCTATTGGTTTAGACCAAGGTGACATTTTGACAACTTTCTTCACAGCAGAGGTGCAGAAACATAATCTCTTTTAGATAAAAGCTTAGATTTTTGAGCACTCCTTTGTAAGAGGAAATTAAGTCTGCAGCTAATTTTACTGCAGCTAAATTAAAGAAAATGAGAGGCTCTGTCTTTTAAAACAGAGGTTGACTCAATTTTTTTTCCCTATAGTGGTGACATAACATTTACGTTTCCACAGATAATGAAGTAGATCTTGCCATCAGACCAGCCCCACAGGAGGCTCATTCCCAAAGCTGAAGTATTATTTTTCTTTCCATCTGCTCCACACGGAGCTTGAGGTAAGCTATTCTTAATGTCTTACAGGGATCACCATTTCTTGAAATCAAATGTGCTTTTAATTTCCTTTTTTAAACAGGAAGGATCTTATTACTACCTGTCATGGCTTCTTTGCTACAGCTGCCATTACTGCTTTTAATTGGTAATTCACTAGTTTTGGAGATGAAGTTTTAGAGCCCATAAAACCGCAGGGAGCTCACTCTTAGTCTAAATGGACCTTCTGAGGATATGGGAAGACTCAACATGTTACTCACATCTCACAAAAGGCCATGAAAAGAAGTGTCTATTACTTTTAAACAGTTTCACAGTCAACTGCTCCTTCCCATAATTATGTTTATTTCCTCTTAGTCCTTAAGTACATTCCAGGTAGGAAATTAAATGCCAAGGAAACGCTCGGCTTTTTTCTGCCAGGGATCTCTCCCAGACCAGTTCCTTTGCCCTCGTCTTCCTAAAGTGTTTGTACAGCTGCCTTAGTCTCTGCAAAGGATTAGCATAAAAATCCGTATTAAGGGACAACAGATCTGTCTTTCAATTATGGAAATGGGATCAGTAGGATGCAGTTGCAATGCCCTCCTGATTCAGAGGTCTCTTGAAGGGCGGAGCCTTTGGTGAGCTTTTTGCCCATGGCTCTTCCCCAGGTGGCTGATGCTTGGTGGTGCTTCCCTTTGGAGTATCCACCTGGCAGTACCCGAGGTGCTGTGCCATGACACGGAAAAGGACTTTTCACAAGGTCATGTAGTGACAGGACAAGGGGGAATGGCTTCAAACTGAAAGAGAGTGTTAGATTAGATACTAGGGGAAAATTCTTTACTGTGGGAATGGTGAGGCACTGGAATAGGTTGCCCAGAGAAGTTGTGGATGTCCCATCCCTGGAAGCATTCAAGGCCAGGTTGGATGGAGTCCTGAACGACCTGGTCTAGTGGAGGGTGTCCCTTTTACATGGCAGTGGGGTTGTAACTAGTTGAGCTTTAATGTGCCTTCCAACCCAGGCCATTCTAGGATTCTGTGTGTCAAAGGGAAGATCCCACTGCCTGATACAGAGCAGCAAACAGCCAGTGAGTGCAGTGGGTCAGCCATAGAACTGCTAAAAGCAGCTCAGGCAATGGCAGATTGAGCTTATGGGAGGTGTGCCTTAGGTCTGGGTGTGAAAAAAAGACAGGCTTACTGGCTGGGCTGATGGCAGAGGAAGTTACGGGTACAGGAGCACTGGGACAGGAAGATCAGTTGCTGTTTCCATGGACTCCTTAGAGTGTGATCATATTGGATACACAAGCTCTTATATACTGGAATACTTCCCTGTGCTTCAAAACACCTCTGGCCGCACCTGAGCCTCCAGAGCCTTTTCTGGGCTTCAGTAGCCTGCCTGCAGCCCTAAAGCAATCTGGGGACAGCTCAAGGCTTTTGCTGCTGTTTCTTCCCTGGGCATCCTACATCCCTTTGTATTTTAGGCCCTTAGTAAGGCTCAGACCTGACCTGTGTGGTCTGGGATATAACCAAACATGTAAAAAACCAGAACCATAGAATCACAGAAAATCCTGAGTTGGAAGGGACCCACAAGGGTCACTGAGTCCAACTCCTGGCCCTGCTCAGGACCATCCCAAACAGTCACCAGTGCCTGAGAGCATTGTCCAAACGCTTCTTGAACTCTGTCATGCTTGGTGCTGTGACCACTTCCCTGTGGAGCCTGTTCCAGCAGCCAAACACCCTCTGGGTGAAGAACATCCTTCCAATATCCGACCTGAACCTCCCCTGACACAGCTTCAGGCCATTCCCTTGGGTTCTGTCACTAGTCACCAGAGAAAGAGATTGGTACCTGCCCCTCCACTTCCCTTCACGAGAAAGTTGTAACTGTGATGAGGTCTCCCCTCAGTCTCCTCCAGACTGAAGAGACCAAGTGCCCTCAGCTGCTCCTCCTGTGGACCTAGGAAGTCAGTCTGAGTGAAGTGAGTGCAGGTGGTCCAGTAAGTTCTACAGTTCCCAGGGGAAATCTCTGATGTTGTGTGGCACCTCTCTGAAACCAGGGAGCAGCACCTGCAGGTGAAACAGAAGAGTGTGGCTGACTGGGAACCTGCAAACACTAAATGTAAGGAAATGTGAGGAGGAGGGCTGCAGTGACTTTTCTTGCTGTTCTATGTCTCATTTCCATGCCTCTGAGACCTCTGTTAGACTTTGCTTTCTGTTTCATACTCAGGCTGGCTTCCTAATCGTGCCAGCCTTTTAAATGCCTTTCTTTTTTTTCCCCACAGAAATTCACTTACAAATGAAATATACATATATATATATATGACTATGGTAAAGAAAACAGGCAATTCACAAAGGAAATGAACTATTTCCCTTTCTCCATGTTACCTTGTGTTCTAAAGACAAAAGATTTCAGTGACTGTAACCCAGTGCAGTAGTTTCGTAAAAACACTGTTACTAGTAACTGGCCACAGCAACAGGATTTGTCTTGATTTTGCAAGACTCAGGATGGAAGTTTGTCAGATTTTGATTAAACTTGTCTTGGCCTGCCTGGAACTTTGTCTCTACGTGTTTTAAACGTAGCAGCAATCTTTCTCATGACCAGGCAGCTATGCCCATGCTTTTTGTCCTTGCTTATCTTCGTATGGTTTGACTGTAATTTTACTTAGGTAGTAGTCAAAAGAAGTTATTCTGCACAAAACAAGGTATTTAAGACTAACACAAAGAAATGATAGAACAGCAGAGGCCTTGAGAAGTGGAGAAGAGGACACTGCTTGAAGCTGCACAAGCATGGGATGGTCAGAGTTGGGGCACAGGGTGGCCGTGGAGACCCCAAGACTGTGCACATCTCACCCAGCAGACCTGGAGCTAAACTAAACTGGTTTTAAGATAGTCATAAGCACAAAGGAAAAACTATGTAAAGTACAGTGTATATAGTAAATTGAAATGTGTCATGAGCTGCAGATCAATGAAGAAAAATCAAGTTTGAAAGTGTTAGCAAACATATAAAAATGACTCTCAGCTGATCCTAAGGGGAGGAAAAAGACACCATCAACATCAAACTCTTCCTGAGAAAGGAGTCAGAATATTGATGGCTCACTATACCCCTCCACTCAGACTGAAACCACTGACTTTGTAAATCAGAGGAGCAGTGGCAAGGGAGAATAACACTGGGTGAAAAAAAAAAAAAGGGTAGATTTTAAAAGTGTGTTTATAGCATTTTTAACTGTATTACATTATTATTATCATCATCAGGTAACTACTAACTGAGACTAAAATGAAGAACAGTGTTGAAGTCTCAAATACATGATGCTTGGTGAAAACCAGTGCTCAAGCAGAAGGGAGACCTTAATTCTCCCACTGAAGAAAATGCAAGAGAGCAGAGGTGTTATCTGTTTCTTTTGACAGCAATCAGTGCACTGCTGCAGCACACGTGGACTGGCACAGGGAACTGGAAAGAAATGGGAGAGACATCGGGGATGTAGTAGTAAGGAGAGATTATCTAAAGAAAAAAGACATATTTCTGTAGGAAACTTGGCTGGAAGTTCTCTTGGTCATGGAAGCATTATTCTCATGAAACTTTTGGATATTACATTACATCACATTAAGTTATTTAACTTAAGAAAAAATTGCTGTAATTTCAGTGAAATTTCAGTTCAGGCCCTGGATTTGAAGGAAGCTCAAAGATACTTTAATTTACAACATCAACTATATGGATTTTATTTTATGTAACCCCTTGCTGTTTTTTTCATAAGATGAAGAACTTCTGAATATAACAGAGTCATTGACTTGTATCCTTTGATTTCAGTGACTTCATACTCATGCCATAATATTGTTTAGGATTCATTTTTTAAGAAGACTAATAATGGGAGGAGGGCATTTCCTTAGGAAACCTGAAAGTACATTTCAGCAAGGATGCTAAAAAAAAGAATATCCTTTGAAGTGTAGCTGAATGCCCCAATTACTGTAATTTTTGTAATTACTTTTTTCTCTTTTGAAATTGAAGTAGATTAATTGCAATTTCTCCTCACTGAAACAGTAGGAAGAGAAAAATTTCATTTTGAGCATAAACTCTCTTCACACAGCCGCAGCATAACCCAAAAGTCTGAGGGCAGGATTTTGCTCTGGTATTGGAAATACCATTAGAAGTGTTTGCAATATTATGCCTGTGCAGAAATGAAAGTCACTTATCAGGAATTTAGGTCTTAGTGCCAATGAGAAGCCTTCTGCAGGACTGTAGGAGTAGTCCTTAATCTCCTACAAGGACGGGATAATGAGCCCTATCTATCCGATGAGTTCAACAGCAGCAGGCCCAGGCCCAGAGTCCCTTGGCAGAGAGAGATACTAAATTGATTTCTGTGCCTATGTCAAATAGCCTCATTTGATTCCAGTGGGGATAATTTTTCATTCAAGCAAAGATCTTGGCTTGAATGCAAATGTTCCTTCACAGGCATTCGATGAATGAAGGCACAGCGATGCACACACGGCCTTCATTAGTTCATTACTAATCATCTAGTGGAAGATACGTGAATCTGTTCTGACTTGTTCTCATGCAAGGATGTCACCATAGCAAAAATGATGCAAATGCAAGCAGAGATTGATCCAAACTATCCAAAGAATTGTTTTGGACTGTGTAGTACATTTGGAGCAATACCGCTCTTGGGGTTGAACATTGCTCATTTGCTGTTGACATAACTAAATTACATTTTGGCCGTTCAGGTACATTATTTCTGCACTGTGAGTTACCTTCCAGTATATTGCAGCTGTGATTAGTCTGGAGAGAAATGCAAGACCTCTGTAAAAAGGATTAACTGTGGTATACCTGACAGCAAAAGCAAAGTGCTCTTTCCTCAGTATCATACTTCATAAGAGGGAATATGTTACAGCATCCAGGAATGGCCAAGAGCTGTGATAAAGCTACATGCTAAGGGAGAACCTGTCTGTGCCCAATTTGCTTAAAAAAGAACGATAAATCTCTTTTTTAGATCCATTTGAAATACCCTGGTGAGAATGCACTATTCCAAGAGTATATTGGGCAAGATTTATAAGGAGAAGGAATACATTAGACTTGGAGAGCTTATAGGTGTGGGATTTAGGCCTTTTTTTTCCCTAGCCATATCAGTACATCTAATAAAACATGGCTTCTTCTTTGTGTCATTATTATTATTATTATTATTACTTCAAAGAAGTTAAAAAGTAGAAACATAAAAGGGCATCTGATTGTACAACATGTAGTAGCACAACATGTAACCTTGAGAGCATCTGGTCTCTCCCAGAAAAATCACAATCCAGAGCTGGGATCTTAGGCTTCCTCTGTGATGCATGAGAAGAATTAGATACAGAAGATGATACCATTGTGTGCAGAGCAGGAAATGGACACAAAAGACACTGGAAAATAAGCAGGTCTGCTCTTGTCTTGGCCTTAAACCACTTATTCTGTGTTTCAAGGGTCTGATTCTTCCTCTTAAAGCTCTCTCTAAGGGCTCTATGAAGAAGAGACTATTATATAAAGTGCATGTAAGGAGATCAATATAGTTAAGTTTCTTTTATTTAGTAGATCAATATTTAAAGTTTTCACCAAGTTAACAAAAAAACAGAATAATTTTCTTCCTCTGCCTGAGAGGATGTAGATTTGTAACTTTCACCTCTTGCAAACCATTTAACAATCAGACCAGTCTAGAACAGAGGACCCTTCCTGCCTCTCCTTGAAAAGGCTTCAATTTGCAGGAAAATAGAGCAAATGTAGGAAATTATAACAAATGTATTTGTCCCAATAGAAGGGGACAGTTTCAGAACACTTTCCTGCATGGAAAAAAATATCTGAATTTCTGTCCTTCAATATTCTGTGTGGTACCTTTTGATATAAATCACATAAATTGCAAATGAACTGTGCCTGAAGCTGATGTGATCTGTAATGCTGTGAGATCACCACTTTGCATTTGGCAGCTGAGAGGAGGAGTGGAAAACCACATCACAGAATCATAGAATTGTTAGGGTTGGAAGGGACCTCTGGAGATCATCCAGTCCAATCCCCTTGCCAAGGCAGGATCACCTGGAGCAGGTGTCACAGGAATTGTCCAGGTGGGTTTGGAATGTCTCTAGAGAGGGAGACTCCACACCCTCCCTGGGCAGTTCCAGGGCTCTGGCACCCTCAATGTAAAGAAGTTCTTCCTCATTTTGAGGAGGAACTTCTTGTGTTTTAGTTTATGGACATTACTCCTCATCCTGTCACTGGGCACCACTGAAAACAGTCTGACACCACTCTCTTGGCACCCACCTTTGAGGTATTTATGTGCATTACTGAGATCCCCTCTCAGTTTTGCCTTCTCGAGACTAAACAGGCTCAGCTCCTGCAGTCTCTGCTCATAAGAGAAATGTTCCAGACCCCTCATCATCTTTGTGGCCCTCAGCTAATATGGTTTAGGCACCTTTGGAATCGGGTACCCTGGTGCTTCAAAAGGCTATTGAGCAGAGAATGTAAATTTTATTTATATGTAATATTTCTCTTAGGTGTCAACATACCTGCTTGTATCACCTCTTGAGCCACAATTGATGTTTCACTTTCTTCAGCATCCTCAGCTGAAGTGTCAAATACTGGCTCTGCTGAATTGCAAAATTCCCTTGGTTTTAATAGGGCTGAGAATTTATCTCTAAAGCAGAAAGAATGAGGACTAGAGAGTAAGAAAGAATGGCAATCAATTTGAGGAACAAGAATAAGAGCAGCAGTGAAGACAGACTAGGCCTTTTCTTCTTTCAGAACAGCTAAATTATAAAATTTATCTCCGTCTGTAGGTTAGCTCTATGTATAGATCCATGGGCTTTATGATTTCTGCTAAAGCCATCCCAAGTAGTCTTCTGACTTCTAGTTCCATTTTCAAAATCCAAAGAAAAATAGCAAATGAAATATTCAAAATAAAAAATATAGATAATTACAGCAAACTTGATCAAGACACTTCATTACATAATGACTTAATTTTTTTCAGGGACAGAATGATTAGGTCAGATGCTTTACACTGTACACCAAATGTGAGGAGGCTGGACAAAGGCATAATGTATAGTAAAGAATGGCATATAGGATATACAAAGGATATAGAAACTTCCTGTCCCCGAAAATGAAACATAATAGTTTAAAATTAGCAAGCTGATTACACTTACATGGTATTTTTTACATGGAACTCTTTGCCAAAAGATATAGTAGTGTGCAGGCATTTATACAACTTATTTAAAAATAAGAGAAAGATAGCAAAACAGAGAGATCCATGAGTTGCATTAAAGGAGATTAAAAAAACAAACAAGGCTCAAACTCTTTTTGTGCCTGGGACATATAGACTCATACACAAATAGTCACTCATGCACAGGTGGTCAGAACAAACCCTTGCTGGACAGGTTACTGATGACTGAGGTTACAGAGACTCCTCTGAGGCCTCCAGGGCCAGGTAGTGCCAGGGACAGGCTGTTGGACCAGATGGACCCCATGTTTGATGTGTTATGGCAGCTCCTGCACACTTGGAGCTAAGCACTGACACTATGATATGAAAGGCCCATGGGGACATTAGTTGGCTGTTTTGACAAAAGTCCCAGTTTTTGGATATGTCAGAGTGTGCGCTTGGGAACTGGACAAACAATGTTTGACATCCTTGAGGGCTCATTAAAAGGGCTCAGTGCTTTTCAAGTTAAGCTTTTTGTATTTCCCACTGACAGTGCAGCTCCAAATGCTGCTGTCTAAACTGAGAAATATCAATCCAAGCGTGGCAAATATGTGCTCTCTCGTTTCTTGGCAGTGATTTGGGGATCCAGGCTAAATCACTACCAATCAGGAAAAAAATTACAGTTTAACATGTCTATTGCTGCTTTTCTTCTAGTTTACAGGCAAACTTCTTAAAGGTCATCTTATGTATTTGTTTCATTTAGGAGCATAGAAATCTAACACTACAGGGTGATGGAACCCAGAGGTGAGTAATGTAGTTGTTCAGATGTAAAACATCTAGCAGTGCTTGTCAGAGTGATATTTCTGTACCAACATCTGCAAAATTAATTCGAGCAATGTTCATGTTCCTAAGAAATAAACTGTGTCCCTTCAGTGCCTCTATGTCAATTTGGTAAAAATAACAAGGGAGGTGATCACGGAATCACAGAATGAGTTATGTTGGAAAAGACCTCTGAGATCGTTGAGTCCAACCTTTGACTGATCGCCACCCTGTCAACTAGACCACAGCACTAAGTGACATGTCCAGTCCTTTCTTGAACACCTCCAGGGATGGGGACTCCACCACCTCCCTGGGCAGCCCATTCTAATGCTTGGTTTCCATGAAGAAATTCTTCCTGATGTCCAGCCTGAACCTCCCCTGGCACAGCTTTAGGCCAAATCTTCTCGTTCTGTAATTTGTCACCTGGGAGAAGAGGCTGACCCCCACTTGTCTACAACCTCCTTTCAGGTAGTTGTAGAAAGCGAAAAGGTGTCCCCTGAGCCTCCTTTTGTCCAGGCTAAGAGCTCCCAGCTCCCTCAGCTGCTCCTCATGACATGCTCTCCAGACCCTTCACCATCTCTGTTGCCCCTCTCTGAACACGCTCCAGCACCTCAATGTCCTTCCTGAAGTGATGCTACTGCACACCACAGCTTTTATTCTGATGGGTTCCCAAAGCCAAATCCCATCATTGAGTTTTTTAACTTTGATCCCAAATGCTAGAAGATATTTTTCCATCAAAGGGAGATGTGCAATGGGGTAGAGTGAGGAACTGGCATATTACTTCAATGAAAACAAAACACACAGCCACTGTATTGTCCTGTAGGATGGCCTCGGACACCACATGTTAAGCATTCACACTGAGAAACTAACTCCTAAACAATGTCATTTTGTTTCTGAACCCTTCTACCAAGTCTGTGCTGTCAGCCCAAGCTGAAGGCCAAATCACAGCTTTCTACTGTGAACAGAGAAGCTCATGAATAGATGGAAATGTTTTCCATGTATCTTAGTAGAGGTATCTTAGGAGGCAGTTCAAAGTGTAGCTGAAATATTAAGGGACTAGACTCATATGAACACACTTGGACATGTAATATTTTGGAATACATGCTGAGGTCTCTGCTATGTTGACAACACTCCAGAAGAGAACTGGTGAGGGCTTTAAGACACGTTATATGAAAGAAAGACCCATAAGAAACAAAAAAAGTCCCTCCTGTTCAAGCAGATGAATCAATACAGTTTGTGACTTTTCTGAAGCTTGGCAACCAAACAGAAAAGCAGATTTTTAAAGAGGTATAGCAAATGCAGCTCAGTTTCTATCATCCTTCTTTGAGGAGTGATCTCATTTCCATTGCAATTCACAGAGTATTTGTTTGCATAATATGGAAGACTATATAAGCCATAGCCCTTTCTAACTGGTGTACTTATTGACTGAAAAAGTGATTTGATAGCACTCTGAAATATTTATGATGTGTATTTCAGTTCTGAAATCAGTGTTGCTTTAAGTTACTTTGCCTCAACTTATTAACAAAAATGAGAAACACCAATTGTAAGAAGCTGAGCTAGACTGAGCGACGTCTTGACTGAACTATAGCAAGATGTATAATTTCTGATTTACCAGAAGCAGTAAAGCAAATATTCTTTCATTAAAATACCACATAAACCCAAAGTAATTAGATGCAAATAAAAATTGTAGTCTAAGCCATTTGCAGAATCCCCTGTCAGTCTAATTTTCCTTAAAAAGCATGTATGTATAACTGAGGATGTTTTATAATCCTGAGTGGATTAAACCTTTTATCTCAGTGTGCCATAATGTCTCAATTTCTTACTTTACATAAGTACAACAGTATGAATAGGAATTTTTAATGCACATGTATTAAAATAAACCTGTACATTGGTGGTCATGGGATCTCACAGCCTTTGCAAAGTGGAGTTATCTGAACTCTGGTGAAAATCATCTATATTCAATATTTTCAGGAATTTCATATAAATGTATTTTTCAATGGGCAGGGGACTTTCACTGATTGAAGCCTTCTTTAAG
Source organism: Neopelma chrysocephalum (assembly GCF_003984885.1). Taxonomy (NCBI): domain Eukaryota; kingdom Metazoa; phylum Chordata; class Aves; order Passeriformes; family Pipridae; genus Neopelma; species Neopelma chrysocephalum. The sequence goes on from NW_020897715.1 coordinate 1,353,849, forward strand.
GAACATTTTAATCTGTCTTCCATTTTTAAATTGGCTCTCCAGAAAGTACTTAATGATGTATTGGAACAGATTGAGCTAAGATATTTTTAATTCTCAGAGTTTTAAATGATCCATTCTGTGCTACCTGATGAAATGTCATGTGAAAGGTGGGCCTGGGCTCCTGTGCTTCTGTTGGCCTTTTTGGTCTAGGTGTGGGATGGTCTTAATTGCAATCTGTTTACATCTCTTTTCTTCTTAAAACACCATGGAAGAAAAACTCAGAATATCTATTCTATATGGAAGACTGACTCCAAGCATTTAAACTGTGATGTGCTCGAGGAGAAACTGCTGGACCAAGGTGGAATGAAGCATTTCAACTTTTTAAAATTTGGTTTTCTCAAAAACATTATCATTTCAGGAAAAAGAAGAAGAGTGATGCTTTGATTCCTCGTGATATTTTGGGATGAAAGGAAGACTTTTTAGTGGAATTTTCCTTGTAATGTATAATGAAAATTTGACTAGCTCCCTGCAATAGCACAAGTATATAAAATATGGGATTTTAAATTTCTTGCTGCCCTCCTGTGGGTGAAATGAACAATTACTTCAGCAACAACATGTGGAAAAAACAAATCAGGGAAATAACTGACTTAGTGGAAGGTTAATTCCGCATAAATTAATAAGATTGTTTGTCTTGGGACCCAAATGTGGATTCCCCTCCTCAAGAAAACTATTGAAATCATGCAAATCAGGTTTAATCTCTGCCACACTTTTCTGTTTAACGTTGGCAACTGTTGGCTCTGAAGATAAAACTGATAAAGTCTATTAAAATCCTTAGAAGAAAGCCAGAGAGAAGTGCAAAACATTTTTATGGAGCACATTGATGCTTGTGGTCAACCAACATGTTTCAGGATGACAGAAAACATGGGACTTAAACTAAACAGCCCCTAAAACTGCTGCCATACAGAGTAGGGCTGCCATACAGGATGTTGAATAATTTCCTGTTCTCCTTTTCTGTCACCATAAAGGAGGATGGATGGGTCGATTAGAAAGCCATCTTGAACCTTAGATCCAGGGAATTCCTGGGTTTAGAGCTCCTGACAGATTGCTTTGTCACAAGAAGATGAAGAGAAATGGCCTAAGAAGTTACATGTAAAATTAACAACAGAGAAAAAAAAAAAAGAAAGAAGCAAAATCAAACCAGAAAGAAGGTTTTTACCACAGGCAACTAACCTGTCTGTGAAAAATAGCAGCTGTTTCTCTTTCTATCTGTTAACCACTTAAGTCCCCTTTCCTAAGACAGCTTTAGTTCTACATTTGTTTTTTCCAGCCCAAAAAATCTTGAAAGGCAGCATTGCTCATAATGCCAGTGAGTAAAAAGACAGGACTTTGCACGATGGCAGGAGCTGCCAGAGCATCTCACGTCGTAATTCTAAACAGCACCTATGAAACAGAGTAAAGTTCTTCAAAACAGACGACTCAGGGAAATCAGTTTAATTTATTGCCAAATCCAAAGTCAAAGTAGGATACTGAGAAACAATTAAAAAAAAAAAACAACCCAAACTTAAAAAACCTTCCTTTCACCCCTCCCTTCTTCCCAGGCTTAACTTCACTCCAGATTTCCCTACCTCCTCTGCTTGAGTGGTGCAGGCAGGTGGGGAGTGGGGGTTGCAGTCACCTCATCTCAGTCTCTGCCACTCCTTCCTCTTCAAACTCTTCCCTTGCTCTAGTGTGGGGTCCCTCCTATGGGATACATTTCTCCACAAGCTTCTCCAGCATTTGTCCTTCCCATGGGCTGCAGTTCTTCATGAACTGCTCCAGCGTGGGTCCCTTCCATGGGAACATGGAAGTCCTTTGGGAACAGACTGATCCAGCTGGGTCCCCTGTGGGGTCACAAGTTCTACCAGAAAAAAAAACCCTAATCAAAATTAACTCAGCAGCAATTAAATAGTTAGTTGAGCTTAATTAATCCACTGTATAGCATCTAATCTGATCAATGTTTCTTCAATCAAATCAATATCAAGTTTCCTCCTTCATTTAATGAATTTTGATCCCTTTAAACACAAGAAGAGTATGTTCATTCAGTTCTGAATTATAATAAGATTTTGATTTTATTAAAAATGACAATGTTGAAAGCAAAAGAAAAAACAAAGTAGAACTTTAATCCACAATAATAACTCCTGAATCCTGCAATATTCAAGTAATTTTGTTGACTCTTAGTCCTCTTCTGTGCTTTGGAAGATGTGCTCTGCCCTCTGCTGATTATAGGGATAAGAAGACTAGTTACTTATTTAATTCCAGTAAGAGAATAGATTGCATTTAAGTAGTTCTTTGGCACTATAGCAACCCACTTCTGCTAATTTAAATTAATGTAAAGGGTTCACTCAGTTTACTCAGTGAACAGAATAATTTAAGAAATACTTATCATTATATATTAATGACCAATGAAATTTAATACTACTCATTATTTCTTCCTCAGTAGTACTCAGGAGCACTGTGTTCCAACCAGGACATATTCCTGCTCCCAGCTTGAGCAGTTTACACAGAAGGAATGCATTTCTTGCAAATTCACACCGTCAGTACCCATGTAAGTGACCTTAATTATGCTGAAAATGTCACACTCTCTAATATCCTCTATATTGCAATATCCCTGTGACCTGAGGAAACCTTATTGTTTCACATCCAGAAAGAGAGATGTGGAATGGATCAATCTTGTCAGACATGTGCCTCCTAAGAGTGAGGCTGTAGGCTAATCCTCCAATCATTGCACATCTTTCTTTTTAGTCCAGTTTGGACTGATTAAATCTGCTCTGTTTGCAGATTCTTTGGTCCTTCTGCTTTTATCAAGTGGTTCACTTCCTCAAGGCATTCCAGCTGTAAAATGCCAGTCAGGTTCTCAAATATATGAATATATTTGGAGCTCCTGTATCTGGTTCATCAAGAGTCTGGCACTGGTTTATTTGCTACAAGATTTTCTTACTTTGTTTTCAGTGAAACTGTATGTTGGCCAGGCCGGGGAAAGCTTCCCATACTATTCCACATCTGGTATTTCTCCAGAACAAGAAATGCAAGCATGTAAGAAAACTGAAAGAAAACAAAAGAAAACTTTTTTGAGTTACCGCAAATGTTGTGATATGATTCTTATCTTAGCTGAAGTAGTTCAAATATTAGAGGTATAAAGGTGTAGAAGTTCCCAGAATTAAAATCAGATTAAATATTTTGGGATGAGATGTCTGCACTACAATCCATTTCTGGCATCTTTACAGGTCAGATGCCTGCGGAAAATCTGGGCATTTCTGCTCCTTTGAACAAAATTTGCACAAAGATGCAACATCGGGCTGGATCAATGGGCCAAGGCTGTTGAATAAGGTTCAACATGGCCAAGTGCCGGGTCCTGCACTTGGATCAAAACAACCCCCTGCAGCACTACAGGCTGAGGGCAGAGTGGCTGGAAAACTGCCCAGGGGAAAAGGAAGTGGGGGTGCTGGTCAACAGCAGCTGAACATGAACCTTCCAACCCTAACATGAAGGGCAGTGGCTGTCCCCCTGCAATGGGCACTGGTGAGGCCACTCCTTGAGTGCTGTGTCCAGGCCTGGGTCCCTCACTCCAAAGAAAGACACTGAGGAGCTGGAGCATGTCCAGAGAAGGGCAACAGAGCTGGGGAAGAGTCTGGAGCACAAGTCTGATGAGGAGCAACTGGGGGAGCTGGGAGAGTTTAGCCTGAAGAAAAGGAGGATCAGGGGGACCTTATCACTCTCTACAGCTGCCTGACACGAGGGTGTAACCAGGTGAGGGTCGGCCTCTTTTTCCAGGCAACAAGTGACAGGACAAGAGGAAATGGCCTCAAGTTGCACCAAGGAATGTTCAGATTGGATATCAGGAATTTTTCTTCAACCAAAGGGTTGTCAAGCACTGGAACAGGCTGCCCAGGGCAGTGGTGGAGTCACCATTCCTGGAGGTACTTAAAAGACATGTAGACCTCCCTCCTCCCCCCTTGCCTCTCCTGTCTTATAAAAAGTGAGAGACTGAAGTTCACTGTAGTGTGAAGAAGTTCATATCAGGTAGATGTGGCACTCAGGGACACGGTTTAGTGGTGAACTTGCCAGTGTTAACATTAATGATTGAACCTGATGATCTTCAGTGTCTTTTCCAACCAAAATAATTCTGCCTTACTAGGATTTTATAATTTAAAAGGTGCTGGTCAGTTACCAAGAGGTCTGAAAGCAAAATGCGAAGCTTTTTGTTATCAATAAAAGAAGATATCTTGAACGTTTATGAGATAGGGAAACAGATGAACCACGTTTGTTTGTTTGGTTGTTGTTTGTTTGTCATAACGAAGTCACTTATTGTACACAGATGTTGCTATTCACAGCGCAGCCACAACAGAGCAGAGAGCGTTTCCCAAGATTGGATAGATACTGCATAGAAAGCTTCCATACGAAAATCTGCCTTCCTGCACGGTTTGTCCGGGCGCTAAATCAGGGACCCGTCCCTTCCCATCCCGTCCCTTCCCATCCCGCCGCCGGCAGTAGGAGGCTCATCCCGCAGGAGGGCAGCAGGACACCGCGTTTGGCTGCGGCTCCGGCACCCGCCTCCCGGGAGGAAAAGGCTCCCTGCTCCCATGTATTTGGAAAATCTTGCGGTTTGGCGGATTTTCCAGCCCCATTTATAAGTTCTGCTGGGTGTAACAGCTTTTGTGTGCGGATCAGAAGCACAGCGTGTGCGTGTGATAGTCCTGGTTGGTGATGGACTCAATGGACGTGGGTTGATTTAGCTCGATTTGCATCCACGATTTGGGCATGTTTGGATATGGGGTTTCTTACACGTAAAGCCAACACATTTCTGCAAAATCTGCTGTTTGGGTGGTTTTAAAGGAACTTCGAGGGAAACTCTTCCCATGTTGCAATATACTGTAACTGCAACTGTAATATTGAATAACAAATTCAAAAGCCTGCTAAACCTTGTGCTTCAGCAATCAAACTAATATTGAATCAGCAGAAACTGTGATGATATACATATGAGGTGATGATATGCATATCAGGTCACGAGAACTGACCTACATGTGATTCTTGCTTTCCTCCAAAATGACTGATACTGATGACTGTCAGGAATTGGATTCTTGATCAGACAGATGTGCGATCTGATTCACTGGGGCAAATTCAGCACTCCTGTTCCCACAGCCATTTTATAAACTAATTTACGATGTTCCTGTAGCTTACAGAAGTGAGACAGTCCATAGGAATCAGGCTGAGTCAGCCTGGAGTTTCTAGATGGTGTTATACCTGTGCCAGTTAAAGGAAGGACATCCCTAGAGTATGGGTCGTATTCCAGGGTGCTGAGATTGTTTCTGCCTGGACAGGAGTGACCACATGGAGAGTGGCTGTGGGCTTTTCTTCTTCTGTTCACATTCACTTCCTCCATTTTGAACTCCCAGGTCATCCTTGCAGGAATTATAGTAATTTCCAGCAGGAAAATACTGAGCTTTGAAACAAAAATCATATTTGAAAAATGATCCACAATTCCTCCCTCCACCTCTTTTTTTTTTTTTTTTTTTTTAAGTGCACATACACTGGACTATATTTCATGTTATTGCCACATTTAATGTGTTTACCAGGAAAAAAAAATCCTGAGCTTTTCCAGCAAGTACATTGCACATAGTGTTCCCGGCTGCTCCCGCTTCAGTCTCCGATGCTGGAAATCAGCTACAAATCCTGACTTTAGCCCTTCAGATGAACTTCTCAGTAGTCTTAACATATCTAACAACAAAAAAAAAATATTTGCACAGTGTTACCAAATAGGAATTAAGTCCCTAAATACCTTTCAGGATCTAGCTTCTAAGGTATATCTGCACAGAATTTAAGAGCTGTGCACAGATCATCAAACTGGTAATGATCAAGCTAATCTTGAAACAGGAAACAATCTAGCTGAGTTCATTAGACTAAATACTTGCCCTAATGGTTGCAATTAAATAGCTTGCAAGCCAGCCTGATACACCTATCTGGCTTTGTGTGGTGCACATCCTGTGGAAGTACTGTTGCAGGTAAATGCCACCTCAGAGGTCAGGGACACCTTTCTGTGCTCCATTATATATATCCATTGCATTATGTAGATGGAGCCTTGATTCCAAGTTTGAGGATCCTGATTTTAGCCTTATTGCTTTACAGTTCAACTCCCACTTGGGATAAAAACTTCTGTCATTACAGCATTGTTCTCTTTCTTCCATTATGAACCAGCCTTTCTAGGTAGGTAATTGGAAATCATCTAATGGAATCAATCAGTCAGGTGAGGTGCAGCTGAAAGGGAGAAGAGCTGCTTTCTCATCCCATGTCCCTTCCCTCCTTCAGGCTCCATGCTCCTTTCTTTTGTCAGACGCTTTCCTTCAGTGTGCAAAGGGTGGGTTACATCTTCCCAATGTCCAACCTGAATTTCCCGTGGTGCAGCTTGAGGCTGTGTCCTCTTGTCCTGTCGCTTGTGACCTGGGAGAAGAGGCTGATCCCCACCTGGTTACACCCTCCTTCTAGGTAGCTGTAGAGCTACTACAGGTAGTTGTGAAGCCTCATGGCATACCAAACTCACACAAATATTTCGAATAAACTTGAATTATCAGAGTGAGTTTATGCTGGATCAGAGTTTCATATCGTGTCATTGAGGTGTTTTTGATGCAGAATAAAGGATTTTTAGGTGGGAGTTATTGTATTCTTGCTGCTGCTTTATTGACTGCAAACCCACGCGGGGCAGCTTATTGTGCTGGAAGAATCTGCAAAAGCCTTGATTAGAAAACTGATAGCACGTTGTAACAGACACCTTTGAGATCAGTGTTCTTAGTTAAAGTAGGAATGGCCAAAGTTCTGTTCGTCTACCCAGAACTTACATTTTATTATGTTTTCATATAGGCACTGTATGTATTATTTGATTATTAAGTGGACAGGCACCTGACTCCCAGCTCTCCACCCCAGATTTGTTTATGCTTATCCATATTATTAGTTCATCCTTAAAACTGATCTATTAAAATTAGTATTTTTTTGGGCTTTGTTGACCAGGCAACATGAAAAAGAATGAAAATGGGAGGAAACATGTAAGGAAGAGACATTTCATACATGGCACTGAGGCAAAATTGATACTACAATGAGTTATAATCAGGAGTTTTGTTAAGTGAAATAGTATTTGAGAATGACAACCCTGAAAATAAATGGTTTTGAACTGCCATTTATTAGTTTTCTTCATCTTTTCTCTGTTTTGGTTTTAATAGCAAAGGCCATTTTTCCTCACTTGTTGCCAAATTCTTATTCCCTTATGATCAGAAAAGTAATATCTTAAAAGCGGATTCATGTCTGGGCTAATGCAAGTTTAAGAAACTGCATATAAAGCTATATAACCCTGTTTGTGCTTTTACATAAATGGATGGCACTCCTAAAATAGATAGTAAGGGGGTCCTTGAAAATCATGGTCACACATTGCAAAGGATTCCCGGGAAGGAAATGCCAGAAAATGTTCTGCTAGGCCTGTGCCTGTCAAGTTCTGAAGAGTAACTGAGCAGCCAGACAAAAGGAACTGCAAATGAAGCACGAAACCCCTCCCTACCCGCCCACCTGCCAGGGGCTGGGTGCTGTGCTGAGGTGCTAATTGACTGTGAGCCTCCTGCCTGACGTGCCGGCACCAGAAAGAGGGAGATGTACTACACAGATGTGTTTTGGGTTTCATTCAGCCATCTTATTATTTTATGAGTTACGAGGGAGCATCGTCATTTTTAATCTAAGGGGAAAAATCCTCTCACATCTGCTAGGCATTTGTCATACGAATGAGAAAAGACAAATCTTTTCTTAGCAATAGCATGAAATCGCTTCCCCAGATTCCCTCTAGCTTTAAAAATAGCTTTGTGCTACGAACACCATCACATCAGACTTGGCATCAGAAAAATTCTATGAGAAACGAAGGAAGATTTGGTCAAAAAAGGGTCACTTTTACCCCAAAGCATAATTTTCTTCATATTCTTTCTACTTTTAGCAGAAAATAGGGAAAGGATAATCTTTTTCTGTGAGATAAAGATAAATAAAGACACCTCAGCCTACTCAGAACTGTAAAAAGAACAGTAGGATATTTAAAAAATGAAAATCCTTTTAATATTCAATATTCATCAAGTGAACACTGTGATACCTTTAAATATGTTCATATTGCTCATGCTAGATTATAGAAACACTTGTCCTTCAGAACAGTGCACAGATGTTTCAAAAGATTCAGTTGTCAGCTATTTAAATGATTCTCCAAAAACGTAAACCCCTGAAAAAAAATTGCCATTGTGAGGCATGATGAGTAATGTTCTACGTGTTATTTTTTGTCTAGGACCAGTGTACCTCTTCAATTCACATTTTCACCTCAAATTTGATAATTTTTTTGGCAAATATTGGTAAGTACCATGCTCCTATTGCAACAGGATTATTTTTATCATTGCTTTGCAGCATGATTTTCACAGTGTAATTAAGATACGTGATTTATCTGAAAACATTTTTGAGATTTTGGGTTAGACTTTCAAATAACAGAATCATAGAACTGCCCAGGTTGGAAGGGACCCTAAAAATTCCTCTGGTACAACCTTTCATGGGAAAATGAGCCTACATGAGATTATTGTCACATCTTTAAAACCTGCAGTAATGGGGACTCCACCACGTCCCTGGGGAGGTTGTTCTAGTGACTGACTGTTCTCAATGTATAAAAAACTCTTGTATCAAAATGAAACCTCTCCCTGTTGTCCTTTGTCCCCTCCATGTGGGTCCTCATGAGGAGGATGCCTCCATCCTCTGTGTAGCCACCCTTTAAGTACTGGAATTCTGTGATGAGCTCCTCTAATGCCTTCAGTCCTTCCTCATGGGGCAGCCTTTTGATCATCTTCACTCCTTTGAACCCACTCCAGTCTGTCCTTGTCTTTTTGAATTGTGGGGATTGGAGCTGGACACAGAGCTCCAGGTGTGACCCGACAAGTGCTGAGTAGAGTGGGATGATCCCATCTCTACCTCTGTCAGTAATGCCCCCGTGGACGCAGCCCAGGATATGATTCCCCTGTGTTGCTGCAGTGGTGCACTGCTGACTGACCTTCAACTTGTCAGCTTGTTGTGCACCAGGAGCCCCAGGGCCCTTTCAGCAAAGCTGCTCCCCGGCCACAGAGATCCTGACATAACGTGGGGCCCATTCACACACACTGACTCTCAAAGACAGACCACCAGGCCCACAAAGACTCATTTTTCTGTCACTTTGGTTTTTACAGTGGAGGCACATTGATAAATAGTAATCATTCAGCCAACCCTTGCCAACTGATGTTAATTACATTTAAGATTAAGTATCATGAACCATTCCCTTATTTTAATTATAACTTTAATGGAAAAATCGTGCTGGTGATTTTATTGCCTTTATTATTTACTTTAAGTCACTCACTTTGATATACATTACAGCCATCTGTTTCATTTATTAATTTCCCCATGCTCCTTTTTATTATGCCTTTTTTTTTTTTTCAGTTTTGATTATCAGTTTTACTTGCTCACTGTTACTATAATCAAAGAGAGTAAGTACAACAAAAAGATTTTGGGGTTGTGATGCTCTTGCTGTTCTGATGCCCTCAAAAAAATCCATAGCTGTGAGACAAAATTTGATTAATCTTTAAAAGGCCTGGGAAGATTAACCTGCCCAGGTTGGGGATGTTCAGATAAGTGAGCCTTTCTCTTTGTCTTAACCCACCTGTCTAAACCTGGATGAACAGGCATGCCTCCAGTTGCAATCCACAGTCCCGAACTCTTGCCTTTAGCAGGTCTCTTTTTCTATCCCCTCAAAGCACAGTGAGAAAAATTTCTTTAAAGTATGCCTGGGTAGTTGGAATTTATATGCTCCTGTGTACAGCACTGACATAGCCTGATTTAATTTCCAACATCATTCCACCTCCCAAGGTCCCCATACACCTGATATCTAGTGCACCTGGGGGATCACATAAATGCCCGAGGTTTTGGTGGCCTCATTACCTCCAAAAGGCTCGACGAGAATTCAGTTCAGGTGTGGATCGTGACTGGCAAAGTGGGGGAAATCTCAGCTGACCAGTTAGAAAAGCTGAGGGCTGGTGTGTGTCACCAGCATTGGTGCACAAAAATGAAACTGTAAACTTGGGATTTGGCAGGATGCCTGCTTAGAGGATAGGTGTCTGAGCTTCTACAAAGACCACAAGTCTCTTCTGCACAGAACTGGCCTCATAATTTCCTGCACTGTTATTGCTCATTTTCATCCTTTGGAAGAAATTTTTATTTTTGTTTTATTAAATTTTAAATATTTTATAATTTGTTGGTGGCCTTCCTTTGGAAGGATCAGAATTTTGGAGCTATGTCATATTTACTTTAAAATTTTGACCTCTTTTTGAGATCTGAGTTTGCTTTGTGGTTTTTTTTTTTAACTAAAGAGTAGAAAAGGCATAATTGAGATAATTAATCCAAATCTTTGTCAATATTTACTAACTATATATAGAATTAATTTAAAATTGCAGATAACTTGACTGCGGCAGGTTTGCAAGTCATAAATTATCTGACTCTCATGAGTACATGAGTATAATTATGGACTGTATGGAAGTTATGCTGATCTTTTATTTATGATTACAATATAAAAGGCAATTTTTCAGCCCACTTTAATTTTTAGTTCAGTAATTTTATGTATGTATGTGTGTATATATATATATACACTTTAGCCTAAAAATACTTCTGTTGGAATGGATATTAGAAAAGGAGGCAGTTTCTTGCTGAGAAGCAAGAGTTATCTAACAGTTTCATTTCATCACATGTGTCTGGAGAAATATACATTATCTTCATACTCTTTTCAATTATATTGAATAGATAAAAATTATAACCAGGTGGGAATTTCTGTCCTGCTTCCATCTGGAAAGCATAAGATATGATTTACTTTAAGAATCTTACTGTTATTACTTTTATTCTTTGCTTCCTTCCTGCCAGTCTAGATATACTGACTTTTACAATGCAACATTTTATTGAACTTGGATTTGAAATTATAGTTGTAGCTTACAAATTCCCTACAATAAAAATTAAGATCTGAGATAATACTTAGGAACCTATTAAAAGCATACCATTTGTATGGCACAAAATGAGCAGCAATGTTCTTGGTGTCCAGACTTTCCATTAATAGTTTCATGTAAGAACAGTGATAGGTAACGTGATGTCTTCTGGTTTTCAGCTAAAGCATGTGCTGAATAAAGCCATTTACTTGCCTTTATGGCTTTGCCTGACCAGTGAAAGATATCTGAAAAATATTTCCATGTAAGAGAAATGGTGTGGTGGGCTGGAACAGTGACCACTGCTGAGCTGCAGGGAGAACCTCACTAGGACCCTGTTCCAGAGATGGCAGAGAGAGAGAGTCTTCGTTTTCAAACACATCAGGTTAAAAATGTCAGAGGCTGCTGGATCTTTTCCTGTAAGAAGACTCTTACATTGCTTGTGTAAATATGTAAGTGAGCACTGCAATCTTTTCTTGGACCTCACACTCTTCAATTAGGTTAACAACAAGAGAGCAAATGATTTTATAAATATTAAAGTTAGGAACGTCAGCTTGGTATTAATAGAAATTAAAGATGAAACTAAGGGGATTGAACTCAGATGTATTGTATTGAAGTCATTGTATAACTGCTTAATGAATGGGCTTGAGGAAGTAAGATTTCTGCTAAAGCAGACCCCTTAACTACAGAACAATGTAGTAGAGAATACAGTTTTTTCAGTCTGAAGTGTCTGGAATAACAAGAGGGCTGTGTTGTCGCACAATGCTAATAAAATTTGTTTGCCCTGGGATAAAACATAAGGGCAAGCAAAGGGTGCAAAGCCTAATGGGGTCATCTTGGAGGATTTTAGTGGAAGGAGGGACCCAAATCAGGTAGACCTGATGCTTTGTATTGGAAATAGCCCTTGGGGTGTGTGTTTTCCCACACATCCCCCCGCACTGTCTGGAAGTGTGTTGGCTGATGCAGGCAAAGGCTGGGCTGGGGAACACACAGACAGTGAGCAGTCTGGATAATCGCAGGCCAGAGCTTCAACCTGGGCCTGTGTCTTTATTTACTAGTACAGACATAGCCTAAGGGCCTGATTAGCTCAAAATAAGTCTCTCTGGTGTGTCCAATTTTCTAGGTGAAGGAGACCAGATGACTTTAAGAAATGCTGTGCTATCGCAGAAATGGAAGTGAGATCTCGTGTGTCTTCTGATCTCCTCCTGTGTATTCCGTTGTTCATAAATTTTGCTGACTTGTTCTGTTATGTTTTAGTTTAGATCCTCAAGGATGCTGCAAGATATGATATGAGGTATGTGTGAAGGAGGTGCTCTTGTGGCCTGACTATGTGTTGTGTTGTGATGGAAGGGGGATTTGATAGTGCAAATGGCTTTTCCAGTCTCCTGTCTCTAAAGCCTCACGCTGTCTGATCCAGAGCAGGTCCTTCAACCCCCATCTTAATTTACTTTTCTTGCCATTTGGCTGTTTGGCACATGCATATGTGACGGCAGAATATCGTCACTTTTGTATTGAGTCTGCTTCATGACAATTTCTTAGAAACCTAGAAACTCTGATGCTGCCTCTTTTCTTGGGAGATGGTGTGAGGGAGCAATTTGAGAAAGCATCAGGCAAGAGATATGTTTGAAACAAACTAATTCCGGGTGAAAAAAAGATTAGAGGGAACGATCTGAATGATTTTCAGGCTGATGATTACAAGAAACCGCCCTGCTCTGTCTCAGCCATTTCGCTTCAATTTTATGGGAATAGAAGTGACAATAGAAAGAGTGCGAATTGCAAGAACCAATTTTTCTGAATACTTTTAAAACTGAACAGAAGTGTCTGCAGTAATTCTTATTGCAGTGAGGAAGGGAAAAGAAAACTAAAAAGCATGTCTATAAAAGTGTGTAAAAATTGTCCACATTACGGGTGAATGTATCAAATTAGCGTCACAGTCTAATTTTCATTCCCTTGAAAGTAATTAACCTGTTAATTACCCTTTTATTGTGGTTATAGAGACAAAAGGAGCTAAGACTTTTAAACACATCTCATTCTTAATGCCTTTTATTTTATTTTTATCCCCGCCTTTTGATTTTCTCTGCAAAGCACTTTAAAGCTTATCTGCAAAGCATTTAAGTGCTTCTGTTTCAAAGGCTTAAGTAGCCTTTCACTGGCTCTGTGCTGAGACTGAATTAATTTGCTGGTGGTACCAGACCCAGAGATGTGTCAAACTCCTTGATGCTGAGGAAACTCACTGCCTGCAAGAAAAATCAAAAAGGAAACCCCTTCCACTCCCAGCATTCATGGTAAGAGAAGCTCTTGCCTGTGAAAAACCACAGTACCTTGCTATCTAAACACCATTCATTATTTTTAGTGAGTCTGCCTCTGATGATTTGAGGCAATCTGCCTACAGAGCTTATGAACTTCTTGTGAGAATATGAACTATGTATAACATGACCAAACTGCCAGCTGCATTTTGGATACACAGCCTTTTACCTTCTCTGTTGTCTTATCATCTCACATCAACTGAAATCCCAAGGTGGCATTAAATAAACTTGGTAATTTGGATGCAAGAATCCTAAGCAATAAGGAAGATGATCTGGAAAAGGAGCAGTCACTGAGAAACACCTGACACTGACAGGGACCTGTGACCTCCCTGGGAGGGACTGAAAACTGTGACTGGAGAGCACTCAGCCCCTTCTCAGCTTTACCATGGGCAATGAATATGCCCAAGGCCCCAAAAAGGAGGATGTGCTGGGGCAGCTTAAATTTTCTGAGCACAGTCTTTCATTTGCATGTCCTTTAGCACGATTCATGACAAACAGAAGTGTTTGGAACTTGCAGACAACGGACCTGGAAGGCACTGCCTGGTGCCCAGGCCTCTGTGAGCACTGAGCAGATGGGAGGAATGTTTGATCACTGCGTGCTTTTGCTCTGGCAGTAATGCTGAAAAGGACAAATCCTATTTGCTCTGACTTATCATTACAGTCAGTGTCTCTGACTCTGACTGACTCTAATCTATTAATTTTAATGGAAAAGTAAAAATTGATTTAGTAGGACAATAGTATTGATTATAGACAAGAAAGTCTTGTTCTTCATCATTTCATGAAAAAAATAATCTCTCCAAGCAGCCTTCCCAACTCCTGCATCACTAGGATTCAATTTTATGTCCTAACAGTATTTCTCAGTTGTAATGAAGGTATATTGTTTCTGGTAGTTGTCTTGCTCTAAGAGACAGAGAGCTGCAGCTTTCAAACAGGACCAACTGGGCTGGGTCTCAGAAAGTTTCTGACTTTGCAGGAGTTTAGTCACTGACCCTGAGTGAGCGTTAAGACCACTAAATCTAAATGTGGTATGAAATAGAATTCAAGCACCCTAGAAACACACTGGAAACATACTCTTGTTCCTTTCAAATAATGGGAATTTTCTACTTGGTTAAATAAGAATTTTGCCATGAATCCTCTATAAGGGTTATGTTTTTCACATTTATTTTGTAGTAACATTATAAATGAAAAAAAGGTCTGTATTTGTGTTTGCATGTTTTATAAATTAAATGTGAAGTCTTGAGTCTCGTGTTCCTTTTTCACATTCCTTTCTTAACAGGTCCTTTCAATGAGGCCCTTTTTTTTCTATGTTCTTCAAGTGCTCATTTGCTCTGTTTTATTTTACCTCCATCCATATTAAGACCAAGGAAAAATGGGAATTACTGCTAAACAGCATACTCAAAGTTTGATTGTCTGTAACTTTTGCTCCTTGTCTTTCGGGTATAATAGAATTATATGTACCTTTTTGCTGACGCCTGCTGTTACCATCTAATATATCTGCCAAAAATTATGCATTTATGCATAAGAAAATTCTTTGTTCTGGTGTTATAGGGCAGTGGAACTGACATCAAAGCCATGATATATGGCAAAAGAAAACAAACCGGTTCTCAGCTAATTTGACTGTCATAAAAAAATCCAGCAACATTTAGGGGATCTTGTGGCATACCATTTTCAGCTGAATGGGATTACCATCAGAGGCAGCTGGAGGCCCTGTCTCAGACCCCTTTCAGCATAAAGGCACAATACATATGTCCTTTGGGCCTCTGTGTTGTCTTCCTTGTACCAGTACCATTAATCTAAGTGGGTAAATATATAACATGCACATCAAATGAAGTCACCAGGGACAGTGGCCAGACTGGGTCTTACTGAATAAATTCTCATCCTCCTCTGACTTGAAATACAGCAAAATAAACTGCAAAGGCTACTTAGGGCTTTCAGATGGGATTCATCAAACTTACTTTAGCTTGTCCAAAAGTTAAACACCTGGTTGTAGATAGTTTTTCAGCCTGTTGAGGGCTAAAATGAATCACTGTCAAGAGGTACATGTACCTCCAGCAGGTGATTCATCCCTTGCCAAGGTAAGTACGTGATACAGATGTGATGAAGTGCTGCTGAGAGGTTCCTGACTTTCCCCAGGCTCTCAAGGGAACCCAGAAAACTAATGTTCTCTCATTTTCAGTGCACCTTTAGATGTCTAAAGTTAGTGAGATGAATCTCTGCCAAATTGACTTAAGAAAAGCACAGTAATGATATTAAATTACACAGGCTAACTCTTTGCTTATGAAACCCAGAGGTAACAAGAAAATGTGTTGTTCACGAAGGTCTGTCTTTTGCAAGGACACTGGGCCCTGCGCGAAGCTGTTAAGCACCTCCAGTCTCAGAGTTTCCAGGATCAAACCCTGATGAGCCAGAAATAAGCACGGCCTCAAATCTGAAATGTGCAATGTTCACAATGCAAAGTGGGGTTAATGTGAAATTTTTGTGATCACTGAAATGAGAAATCTATGTCCGTGTATTCCAGCCCCATTTATTCATCATTCACAATCCTTTAAAGCACTGTTATTCTAGTATTCCATGCTCAACTGTCAAACAGAATGTAAAGGCATGTTCCTATGCACAAAATTTACTGAAATTAGGTTAAGGGTATGATTTGCTACAGTTCATCAGAACCAGGAAAGGTGGAGTTAAGATTGAAACCGCACACTTGATGTACTGTGTTCTGCTCAGGTACTGAGACTCTCTGGAGGATGGTTTCCTGATTGACCACAATGGCTGTACAGAGAGAGAAACAGTGAAAATGAACAACCAGTTACACATATGTGGTCCTCATTTGACTTTCACATACCTCTTTTCTGTCCCAAGCCCTTACAATTATTCTAGCATGCTGTAAGTTTCGGTACATATCCTTTAAAAAAAATCCTCCTACCTTGTCAGAGAATTCCCAAGCCCAGTCTACATGGAAGTCCAGATAATTTTAAACAAATATTGTTTACACAACCAACCAAGATTTATTGTAGCTAGGAAGTTGAAAAGACCTGCTGTGTTCTCCTGTGCTCTGTGGCTTCAAGCATGATTTGGGAGAGGTCTGACTTGTACAGCATCCTGCTGTCAAACATGTAGTCTAGCAGTATGATACAGAAGGTGATGATTTTGTCACTGGAATAGAACCAAAATCTCCATTTCTTTACCTGTGCAGGAGGACTGTGGTTGAATTTCTGTGAAAGACAATAGTTGCTTCTTGTGGTATTTGGGGGAAACAGCCAGTTGACATTTTTTGAAATAACATTTTCATTTTGGAAAATGATGTTTTACCAAGATTTGTTAACCATCCTTTGTTGAAATGTATCTTCTGAGAGGGAAAACTCCTAGTTGTGTGACTCAGCATATTTTCTCTAAGTATTTTCGTTTAGTTTTGAATTTTGTTTTTTACAAAACTGAAAAGATGTGTTGTCATTATTATCTATATCAGTACTGTCATACCAGTTTGAGTTACTGCTAACACATATCTCCTCCTTTTTCATTCTTTTCACTCTAGCCTTTGGATTTCATGGCATTAATTCTTAAAGGGAAACGTTCTCGCACCTCTACTCTTGTTGGACAAAGGGACCCAGTCTTCTGGTGAGTGAATCTTCTCCTGGACAGCAGGAGAGAAGCATCCAGACAGTTTCCCTGCTGAGTGATACTCAGCTTCATTCTTCTCTACATCATTTTGATACACCCCTGGTGTACCATGCTAACAGAACTACTTACAAGTCAAACCATAAAATAATTCAAACCATAAAACCACATTGTCTGAGTGCTTGTTTTTCAAGTGTAAAATCTTCTCATTCTTCAGTATGTTTTTAAACCAAAGATGATGGGGAGAAATGTACTTTACAACAATGTTTTCCCATCTTTCAGTTCCCTGTAGAGATTTCTTACCATTACAATCTATTCACAATCTCTTCATGCTGGTTCTTGCCAACTGACAGTTGCTTTAAAATGTTTTCTGTGCTCTTACTTGAAATGAAAGCGACACATCCGTGACACATCCGCGGTCTGACCAACTGGCTGCCACAGGACTCAGGCTGACAGCTCTTGTTTCCATTGCACCTCACTGCAACACCAAACTGCATTCTGCTGATCACACTTGGTGGGGACAGAAAATCCTGTTGCCCAAGTGCTCTGGGAGGGAGGACTGCAGCCTACAGCTTCCCATCCTTCTTCACTCCCTGGATGCACACATGGCCTTGGCCGGGGACACAAACACTGCAGCTGCACGCTGTGGATCTCACTACAGTGGATTTTCTCTTAAACACCTCAACCTTTCTAAAAAGGAAAAAAAAAGGGTAATGTTGACCATCTCATTTCTTTTTTAATTGTTGCTCGTCTAATTGTACATAAAGTGAGGTGAAATGGTTGCTCACAGGCTATCAGTGTACATTAATTTTCTCATTCTTTGTTGAACCCACACAGAATTTTTTTAGACAGCAAGAGTGGGAAATGTTAAGGAAAAAAAGCACCCAAACAGACACAGCCACTGTTTTGGTGAAAAAAGAAGTAATGTTCTTTAGTTTTTTCATAGCTAAAAGAATCATACTCGTGTTTCACTAGAGAGTTTTAATTCCAGAAGGATTATCCATTTATTCAAACATTCACCATCTATGGCTACCCTTTAATGTTTTTTCGTATTTTATTTCCAGTCTGATCTTAAGATTTGAGTCATAAAGATTGTGTAAAAGGTAGAAATGACAAAGTTGATTAATGTCAAAGTACATTTATAAAAGGACGTACTTCCATGAGAGGAACAAGACACCCATTATTTTGTGGATTTGCCCAGTTTATTTGATTTGGATATCTGATAGCAATAAATTCATTTTTGTTACTTTTTTTTTTCGATACAAGCAGACCAGAAATGCTACAATAACCTCTCCTCAAGTATATCCAGGCTTCTGTTCACAAGCAATTCCGAAAGCAGGATTTCAGAGGCTACAGCAATATAGATTCATTGTGTGACACCAACACTGAAGGATTTGTCCTGGGTCTAATTGCAGTCAACATCCTTCATACAGAAGAGATTCTGAAGTCATGTGACTAGATGAGTTTTCTATTTTCTTTTTTTTTTAATGCATCTTCTAACCTTAATGACTATCAAGGACAGCTTGACTGAAGTGAACCTCAAGAATATAAGTAGCAATAGACAAACAAAGGCACTCAATGATAAATCTTTTAAAAATCATGTGTTTTTATTTTTAAAAGCCAATCTTATGTTTTGTGGCCTGATTTCTGATATTTGGTTGCTAAAGATGAGCAAGAAGGGAAGGTAACCAAAGGCCAACTATAACATCATCTAATCAAAACTAATCTCCCAGACCTGGCACAGTCTGGATTTGGGCCAGGACACAAAAAGAAAAATGCTTTACTGGCAGTGATAGATGACCTCAGCTGTCAGTGGGCAGAGGGTAGACATTTCCTCCCATCATTCTTGATTTCTTGAAACATTTCTTTCTGATGGCCATTAGATAATGCTGTTTCACCTGAGAGGAGTAGCAGGGCCCCTGACTACAGCACAAAATGGATGAAAACCTACTGACAATGTAACATTTAAGAAGTAGTGAAGGGAAACCAAGTCCACACCACTGAGCTTTTGCTATCTGAGTCTCAGAAAGAGATTGTTTTTCATTGTTTGGATGAGAACTGTCCATGGATGAAGGGAAGTCCATCACCATGATTGAGATGATGCTGGCTGGGGGAAGGGAAGTGCTCAGAATGGTTTCAAACAGTGTTGAAATCTGTTTTTTAAGAAAAGCCACTCCATTTTCACAGTTGGTACTAGGGTTCCCATACTTTTATCTTTGAGTAATGCCTTATTTAGTCTTTAATGGTTTCAGAAATTCAGTACGATTCTGAAAGAGTTAATCTAGACTAAATCTATTCATTTATTATTGATTTATTTGGTTAGTGTGGCCTAGAGCTATGAAAAATACATACACAAGAAGTCTCCAATACTTCATGAAACTGTGACCAGTGTGGTTTGTTTTATTGTTTCTTTTCAACACCTTGTGTTGCTTCCCACAAATACAACAGGCAAACCTGCCAAAATTCAAGGATCTGTTTGTGATGTAACAGGTTCCTCTCAGAAGAGCATGTCCTACAAAGAGGGTAAGAATCCACTTTTTCTGGGTGCAAAAGTCTTCTGGAGGGCCAGATCAGGTCTGTGGACTGAACTTCTTCAGGGCCATAAGCATCCTCATAATCTGCAGCAAAGGGCAGTTCCTTGACTTCTGCTTTTTGTAGCCTCCTTCCCTTGGAGAATAAGAGAGACTGACAAAGATGTCACACAAAAGGATTGAATGCTGTACTGAAAATATGTACAGACATAATGTTGTGGGTTTGATAGTTCACCAGTTTTTAACTCCCCAATGGATATTTAAGCAAGCTCCTGGATGGTTATTCACTTCTATCACAGTGTCCTATTCCTTCCTTTTAAAATAAGTGCTAGGAAGATGAGAAAGAGATTTTTTTTTTCAACCCGGAGTTAAAATCACTGCAGAGTATTTGAACTGAAGTACAAAATGTTGGCTGAGCTAGAAAAGCTATTAATTTATTTGGCACGCTGACTGAAGAAACCATTGATGAAGACTGTGAACTGACATCTGAGGTGAATTTGGACCATTTCTTTTTAGGAAAGCACTTTTTTGTGCAAAGTAATGGCTGCTTTCAAATCTGACGAGGAGTTAATAGCAGATACTTAAGGTCTTGGCAGTGAATTGGTATTGTTTTCATACTAAGAGGTTTTGTGAAATGGTTGAACTCATTCAGGAGGGCATTTCCCAGCCCTGAGCAACAATTGCAATCCATGAACCTACAAAGAATAAAAATATCATTACTGTATTAAGGATGTGTTAAAGTGCAGGGCCAATTAAAAATGTTTGAATAGGGGCAACTACATCTTGAAGCAGAAGTTTGGTATTTTAGAGTTTAGAAGGTTAAGATTTATACATTTAAATTGGAATGTTTTTAATATTGAATTTTATAACTGTAGCCTCAGAGCTTTGCCTTTTAGGTTAATGAATGTAAAGAAAAGTCTGTTTTATATTTTTGTGATGTAACTATTTAAATGAGCCTGGAGAAGAGAAGGCTCTGGGGAGACCTAGTTGCAGGCTTCCAGTACTGGATGCGAACCTACAGGAAAAATGGAGAGAGACTGTTTACAAGGGCCTGTAGTGGCAGGACAAGGGGGAATGGCTTCAAATGGAAAGAGAGTAGATTTAGATATAGGTATTACAAAGAAATTCTTTACTGTGAGGGTGATGAGGCTCTGGCACAGGTTGCCCAGAGAAGTTGTGGTTGCCCCATCCCTAGAAGTGTTCAAGGCCAGGCTGGATGGGGCTTTGAGCAACCTGGTCTGTGGAAGGTGTCCCTTTCCACAGAAGAGGGGTTAGAACGAGATGATCTTTCAGGTCCCTTCCAACTCAAACTGTTCTATGATTCTGTGAGTCTCATTAAGAGGAGACGTGATTCATGAAGTCAGAATGCCATATTCAATAACTGCTGAATCACAGTAGGAGACATATATCTATGTCTCTATAGGAAAAGAGCCTGAACTTGGTTGCATATACACAATTTTTAGTTAGACCTCATGGATAACGTATGTTGTCCAAAGATATTTGCCTTGGCTATGCCCTCATTGTCAGTGAAATCCAGTTTAGTATGAACTCTTTGCTGTACCGTGCTGATTGACAACTGGAACTATGGGAAACAGTCTTCAAATAATTCTTAAAATCACTGCAAAATTTCAGTTCAGGAAAAAATCCTATTTGGGTGAAAACACATGTTGGTGTTTCTTACAATATTGAAATTTCTTTCTTTTTTTTTTCTTTTCTATTTTTTCTTAGCTGTACTGCATCAATGCAGCCTGAGAAGTTATCCTATTAATTTTCTGGAGATGTTTTAATGAAAATGTAAAGTTGAATTTAGGATGGTATGAAAAAAAATTAGTTATTTCAGTAGAATATTCTGAAACAAGAAGAATATCCTATGTGGAAAAGCCTGTTTTGATAAGATGACCATGTTCTTAGGTAATTACAATTATTGACTTCTAATTTTTGCAAAAAATTAAGATTTTTATTTCCCCATACTCTTTTGATCAGCTCTAGGATGTATTTTTACTTTTTGCTACATGTATTTAAAGGAAGTATTGCATGGGAAACATTAGAGTATGACACATTTTTGAAAATTGAAATGACAAGCATTAAAATTTTATCAGAGCTGTAACAAAAGGTAAGGGTAACCCCCAGCCAGTGGTCAGGCAAGAAGTGTAATCAAAACTGAAGTGTATTTAATCTCTGTTGCTGATCACTGCACAGTTTTAGCCTGCTTTCATCAAACTAATTGATGGCAAATGGAGCAGATGCATGATGAGATTATATCCCCAATTTATGGCACGGTTATAAGAAAATATGTCTTTTTTTTTTTTTCCATTACAAGTATTGGAAATTTAGAAAATGCACTGGATTGGAATTGAAGCAATCTCTTCTACTTGTCTAATGCACTGCAGATTTTTATTATTACTATTCTAAGCACTTAATTTATCACAATCCATTTTAAAAAAAATTAAAATAGTTTAATATTTGATGTATTTTATAATTAAATCCCTGGCATTGACACTTCTTATGTTTGTTTTTAGGCTATGATTTAGCATATTTGAGGTATTATAAGTGGAAAAACCAGCAGATCCAGAATATTACACACACTGGAAAAGGGAAATTATGCAAAGAAGAACTATCCAGAGTTGTTATAATGTCCAATGTATTTAATCTTTCATTATAATATTAATTTTTGCATACCCTTGTTTTGACATCTGAAATAATGACAATACCTCTTTCATATTTTAATTTCTTATGAAAAGAAGTTATTTTCAGGCAACATGCCTTCAGCTTTCTGAGGCTTGTGAAGGAAATGTGTTTGTAGTGTGTCTATGGCAACCAACTCCAAACAAAACGCTGAAAGGGAGCAAAATTTTACTCCGGTGGCAGCAGGGGATGGATTTGTGAACAACTGTAGCCTGAAGCACGTTTTCCCTGTGTGGCAGCCCAGGGGAGGTGGCGAGTGTTACAGCAGGAGTGCCTGGGATGGAAACTTGTGAAGGATCAGGGCTGCCTGCAGAGGGAAGTACCTGAGCAGGAACAGACAACACAATTCCAGCAAAAGGAGCTCCCATCAAGAATGATCTAGCCTGGGAAAGAAGGAGACATGACCAGGGATAAGAAGCTGTCCAGAGAGAGAGTTTTTGGGTAGGGATGAGAGAGAAAGGGGAATAGGAGCAGTTCTTCTGGGTGCTTGGATATAGGAGAAGGATGCAGGAGGGATGCTGCATAAGGAGCTGAGTGGATAAGCAAGAATGTGCGGTGACACATTTGGGAAAGGAGCATAGGCTGAACTGGCTGAGCTGAATGTGCCTGAAATTAGGGTTTGGATCATGACCTGGGCAGAGAGACTGAGGCTACAGTGAAAAAAAATTAATATTAGGGACTAGAAAGGGAAGCCAAACAGCTTTGAAACACACAGTTAGGTGAGGAACAGAATTAAGAGAGTGGTGCTCTGGAACTAAAAATAAAGAAGTGATAAAGTCCAGGAAGGCAGAAACATGGAAAAGCAGGTCTGTTTACTGTAAAAACAGACTTACCAGAAAATTAAATATGGGTCTTCTTTCATATGACAAAATCAGGGCTATATATATATATCCTTCACCTTCTAAGTCTTGTAACCCAACTGCATTTTAGCACATTCCACAATTGACAATGGGCAGAAATAGATAATTGTCATATCTCAGCATCTTTCAGATCCCAGGGAATATTAGTGAAAGCCACTGCTGATGTGAATGTTTACTCCCAGGATAACCAGCCTACTGCTAGTCTCTTACTCTACTGTGTAACTGGCATAAATCTGTGCACTAAAAGGTTCTAGTGCTGCTTAATACTCAGGTATTAAAGTGCTGTTCAACAGTGGAATTTTTTTTTAATTTGCCATTAATAACAAGCTGTCGCTCTCACAAACAGGCACCTACTCTACGCCGTAGAGAAGCTCTAACCTTGTAAATTCAGCTCTAAAAATGTAAGTCAGCTTTGGCACGGAGGTTGCCAATGGCACATGAAAAGCCCCTAGAAGGTGACTATACTGAGGCAAAAGTATCTGGCATATCTCTATTCAGTACCACTGAAATGGCTAGAACTATTCATCACAAAAAATCCTTCATAGCTTATTGATTGAGGTGAATTAATAGGCACTTGCCTGAAAGACAGACCTAGTTCAGACTGAAAATATAGGATATTACAGTTTTAATAAGGTTACATTCTCTGGTGATTTCACATTTTTCCCCTTCTTCATGGAACCTGTCAGCTTCTGCACTCAAAGCCCTTATCCTTTCACACATTGTTATCTTTATAAAGGAGATAAGACAATATATAAAATCCACTTAAGTAAAGGTCTCCCTTCATCCAGCATTACTGCTGAGATCCTTACACTGGCAGCAGTTTACCAAAGCACAGGCAAAAATCAATTTTAATTAGTATTTTTGGCTTTAATGAAAAGTGATTACAGAACTGGCATTTTAGTTAATACTGTTGAGATTTATGGTGGGGTGATGCTAATTAATTTTCTGTTGAATTGCTGTGGGCAATGAATAACTGCAATAAAATGGCAGATTTGCTGATAGCAGGACTATATCAGCACTTCAGAGCTTCTTAACAAAAGGGAGCTTAATGGGTAGCAGGTATAATTTACATTACTTCTCATAAACTGCACATTATTGCTTCTTTGTAAAAGTATTATGAAGAGCCAACTTTTTGTATTTTATAATGAGAGCAATGTCTTTTGCCACAATTTGCTGTCAGCATACACAAGCCTCCTGTAGAATGTGATAGTATTTTTAGAACCTCTAGATCGGAAAGATTTTATCGAGTCAGAAAATTAATCTTCACTTAAATCCCTTCCTGTTATATATCGTTGTTATTCTGTCATTAATTTTACTGCTTTTCTTGGTAGAAAGATACAACTGAATAAAGCACTTGCCTTTAGACTTCAAGCAGTGAGTGTCAGAAGAGCTATAATTTATTGAGTACTTGAACAATGCCTAGTTCTATAGGGATCTGGTTCCCCTTCAAGCTTCCCAGTGCTATCCTAGAGCCTGCTGGCTTTGGGAGTGTTGGACTTCATCTAATTTTCTCTAAAACACAGTAGAACCAGTGCAGCCTCACAGTCATTATTTGTGAAACATGTACCAAACCCCACTTGAGTCAGAAGAGAGCCCTTCATACACCCTGCATCAAATTACACCTGCCCAGTGCTGTAACTTGTGGAGCTCATGTGCAAGCACAGGAATCCTGTTTTTCCCCCTAGAGCTGCAGGAGGTAATGAACATTTACTGAGCATTTGTGTTACTGAGCTCCAGAAGAGATTCACCGGCCATGGGTGGGTTGGCATTGTGAGCAACAGGGGATGCATCTCCTCATAAGTGCAGGACAACATCCTTTCTCACAGGGAATGGCATCTACTCCAAACTTCATGGAAATATTATGATATTATGACAGCAGCATCTGCTCCTGGTGAGGGAAGTACTGCCAAAACTATTAAGAAAGCGATGAGTAAAAGTTCCTCAAATAGTGAAAATTCCAGCTGGCTTGCCTTTCCTGGTCAAAAGCAGAGGCAACTTCTCTTTTAGGTTTATATTAGCTTTAAGCTTTCTTTGGTAGGTATGAGGAAAGGAAATTTCAGACAAAAGGTAAAATTCTGCTTTGAGCTTTTTGGCTTCAGTGTCTGAGACCTTATAGAATGCACTGAAAAATAAAAATTTCAGAGGGAAAACGTCTGCATTGCCATTACTTAGAAGGAATTAATGTTGTACCTGCAAAGGTAGGTCCAGCTCCAGATGCCTATTTCAATCACTTCCCAACCTTTCTGATACATATAAAGAAATATAAAGAAATTACATCATAAACTGCTCACCACAAACTGTGTCAGAGAGGAACACTGGACACTTTCCATGTCTAATAAACTAGCAAACATGGTTGTACCTTGTCCAAAGAAGGCAGTTATTTGGTAGTAGTAATAGTTACAGTTTTAATTGAAAAGAAATATGTGATTTAATTATAATTATAAGGACATCTTAAACACATAGTCTTCTAAAGCTATAAGGTGTTGATTTAGCTATTGCAATATGTGTGATGGTAAATTCTTGGAGAGAATAAGATGATAAAGAATGACATCAAATAGAATTAAGAAGGTACCTAAACATATTGGAAAATCTTTCTGCAAGTCCTAGGTTTGAAGCAGAAGCAGATGAGATATATCTTACATGCACAGTTTTTTACAGTGATGACTGGTTTTATTCTGGTTTAATAAGGAAATTACATTTATGTGATTACTCTATGTATGCAGGCATATGTGTGTCTATTGCTACTCTCCTTTTAAATATCTTTAGAATCTCCTGTCCAGTTTTGATCAAATCTGACAGAGGAGAACATATTAAGTTATTAAGTTCCTACAAGTGGCTGAATAGAGGCAAAAGATGCTACTTGTCTACAATCAGTGACCCTGCTGAGGAAAAGGCTCAAGCATGAGCTCACCCTTCAACAGGCATCACAGAATCACAGCAGAGAGACTTTGAGATAAAAACCCATCAGGCATCATTACTTTTAATGCTCACAGACTGACTTGGTTCTCCCCTCCTCCCTCCCTGCCCAGAGAAGTGAAAATTGACTGTAGGCTGTTTTCTACTTTGTTTAAATAATATCCATTTGCAGGGCAGATGACACATTAGGCGCTACATTAGTCTCCATGACTGCCACTATAATCTTGAGGGCCAGATTGTTGCTAGCTCAGGAAGGATGCACAAATGGAGAAAGGTTTTGTGTGCCATCCTTCCAGTATGTCCTTTGCTACAGAGAAGTAGCAAAACAGCTCTTATTTGGTCATGCAAAGCTGCTTATTGTTAGCCTACCCATGGTAAAAAAAAAGGAACAGGCTACTTCCCAGCTTCCCATCCACACTGGCTTGCATTCAGGAGAGCACATTATTAAGCTGAAATGAAACAATTTTATCTTTCGTCTAAAGAATACCATCAATGCATTTGCATTTAGCAGTAGAGAATCCTTCAGCAGCACAAATTACCAAGGCTGTGATGGTACTTGTGACATAGGGATGCTCAGTCATCTTTTTCACAGGAAAAACCATTCCCTATTGTATTAGGTATAGACTCTAAGGAAGGTGTAAAAACTAGAGTCTTCCTCAGTGACTGACTAATAAGCAACTCAAAGTATTCAAATTGTCAAAGAAACCTGAAAATAAAAGGCAGCTCACAGTAACATTGTCACCTAAAGCTGAATGTTAAATTTGATTACACTAACATCACTAACAAGCTTCCTAAGTACTTAAGCTACTTTTAGATGGTGGGAGATAATACAAAGCTGGTGTACTTAATGATTTAGATTGACATCCATTACCTCATCTAGAGTTCCAGACGTGGCACCCAGGAAACTATTTAGTTTACCTCAAAATACTTTTAGTCTCTGGTGGGTCTTGGACCTTTAACAAACACACTGTAATGGTTTTGGATGAGATAATTTTCTTCATAGTAGCTGGTGTGGGCTGTTTTTTGGATCTGTGCTGAAAACAGTGTTGATATCACAGGGATGTTGTCATTATCACTGAGCAGGGATTACATAGAGCCAATTCTTTTTCTGCCTCTCACACCATCTCACCAGCAAGGAGGCTTGGGGAGCACAAAGATTTGGGGGCAGGCACAGCTGGGACAGCTGACCCTGGCTGACCAGAGGGATATTCCATACTGTGTGGTGTCATGCTCAGCATATAAAGCTGGGGAAAGAAGAAGGAAGGGGGTTACATGTGATGGAGTCCTGCTTTCCTGGAGATGGCTGAACACCTGCCTGTCCATGGGAAGTGATGAATGAATACCTTGTTTTGCTTGTGTGCATGGCTTTTGCTTTCCCTATTAAACAGTCTTTATCTCAACCCACGAGTTTTCTAGCTTTCACTCTTCCAATTCTCACCCCCATCCCAACACCAGGGAAGGGAGCAAGTGGCTGTTTGGTCCTTAGTTGCTGACCGGGGTTAAACCATGGTACACAGAGAAATTGTCAGCATTTCTCATAGTCATCAGGCTTACACAAGCATATCATCCAAAAATGACAAGTGTTTGACTTCTTTTGGGCTGTTTTTCCATTTTGTCAGCAAACAGTTTAGTGTGCCTAACATCCCCAAAAATCAGACTGCATGGAGCAGCTCCCCATCCAACCCTAAGTAATCTGACCACTGAGATTGTATTCACAGCAGGCCCAAGACCATTCCCTCCACATTCCTGTGAAACAGGCTGGAGAAGAAAATAAATGCTGGGTGCTCATCTCACACAAAGCGGTTGAGGTTTCCAGCTGTTTTACTGCAAACCTCACCTGAAGAGACTTAAAGTTTGACTCCCAGTAGGTGTTGTTTTTAAGCACAGCTTTGTGTTTGGCCCCATACAGGAGGTTGTTCCCACTGCAATGAGTCTTTAATTTAAAAAAACATCTCTGACCACCCATGCCTCACTGTGCTTTTTTAGTTGCTCTTTAGCCATCCTCCTCTTGTGGTGGCATTTCCTTGGCTCTGAAAAACAACATTATGTTCCAATATATTTTCTGCATGAGAAAATGCCACCCCACTTGCCAGTTTTGCTCCCCTCCAGCTGGTCATGTTTCTCCATGCCTGTCACAGTCTACTGTTGTGCAGGAACGGCCAGATTTGAAGAGGAGGGAAAACCATTTGGCATTAGCTCCCACCTCAGCTCCCAATTTTTCTGATGAGTGAGTCAGTGAGGGCACCTTTTGCTCCCCTCTAATGTGCAGCACGTAATGGACCACGAGACTCACAAGAATGAGAGATGGAAAAAAGCCTTAGCACTGGAACTTCATTAAGTATGGGTTCAAAGTGAAGCCAATGAGAGCTGGTGGATTTAGGCACCTTGTTCTGGCCTTTTGTGAGTTAGAGCTTTGGCCTGGGGAGTTCCTTCTTGCTGGCTTTATGGTGCCACAGCCCTTAGTATAATACTTTTCCTGAAGTCCAGAAATTTAATAATGGCTCTGGAGCTGAACCCTGGAGTTCTACAAGGATGAAGACCTGTTCACTCTCTACTTTGCATTCAGCACAATGATTTCTCATACACACTCCTTTGTTTAGAGCCCTTCAGCTAATTTTTGACCTATATGATTCTGTTCCTACCTAAGCCAATTAAAATAATTCTTAGAACAGGATATCATGACACACTGATTAAATGCTTCTCTTCAGATGAAAAAGCCACAGTCTTTGCCTTCCCTACTAATTTCATAACTCTGGCTAAGAAAGCAATCCAGATTTCCTGGCAAAATTGATGCTTTACAGATTGGCCTGAATGTTTCCAGCAGTCCTGTTACCCTGTTACATATAGGGCCAACCTGAAGAGATATAAATGTTTTGCATGGATAGTGTGTAGCTGTGCAAAACATACTGGAGTGCCTTAGGAGAGGAACCAATCCTTGAGTGGAAATGTTCACTTTTTTCAGTGGTAGCAGATGGTGGGTTTCACCATGTGCCATCTGCACTGTTTTGATGAGCACACTGGAGGATAAGGAAGTTGAAACTAATCCTCCATTCATGTTTTCCATCTTGTTCTCCTGTCTCAGAAAGAGGATCAGCAGTGCCCATGACTCTTGCAGGTGTCGGAAACTGCTGTTCAGAGAGAGTGCAAACCACCCCTGGCAAAGGGTAAAAAAGTGACAACCAGTTTACTATACACAGGGAAAAGAAAATGTACTCTGTCTTCAGGAACTGATCAGGAATCAAAGATCATTAATGAACTATGTAAAAATATCATTGCACTTCAGAAATTTCATTTCCACCTCTCCTTGGCCCCCAGGAGATGGCCAGGTACTGTCTGAGGAACTGCATGCTTGAAGGAGTGGCCTGTCTGGTACCAGTCCCAAATGTGGACAGGCTCTTCCTCCCCAGGCTGACACCATGAAACCTTGATCTTGGGTACCTGCAGCATTTAGAAACACAAAGCTTGGTGCTGTCCCATCGGACTATTTTTCCTCCATCATGGATTTTTACAACGTGCACTGAGCTCCATGTTGCAGCTGAATCTACATGCTGCTGTCAAAGCTACAACACTATCTATGTCTGAGGCTAGATTTATAAAAATGTTTCATGTATTTCCTACAGTCCTTCCCCATGTACCTCAGTTCTGCCCCCCAAATTTCAGTTCACTGACACCTGGTTGTACCAATTCGATTTTTTATTGATCTGTTAACCACATCAGGTCATGGATGTGAATTTCACTGAAAATCAAAACACAGCCAGCATGTCAGAACATGCTAGGTAAAGTAATGAATAGTGCAGACACCTTATAAGTCTGTATATTCCCTGGTCTTCAGTCTTCATGAAGACTTCATGACTCTATAGGATCTGAAAGCAAATGATATTTACATTAATGACTTAATTTAGTTTTAAATCTATTACTAATTTATAGTAAAAGAACAGTAGATCATGAACAGGTGTCAAATAACTTGAAAATGATAAACGAAAAAGGAAGTAAATTAAGCATGTAGGTGATCTAAGGAAAAAAACCCCAGTTTTTAATTTTGAGCTTTTTCCTCGACATTTCAACAGGTCTGGGGCAGATAGCACATGAATATATGTGCATAATATTTAGTGAGGGACTTAATTACATGAGTTCTGATTTTACCTGTGGTAATTGCACACCTGCTATCTGTCATTTTTGGAAGCAACAGGGACAATTAAGAAGCAATGGATGCATCTACATGGCAGCACGATGGAACCTGAATTAATGCTGAATTAGTTATCTCAGGTGCAGAAAGAAGCTCAGCAGTTCTGCTCTGGCTACCCTTGCTGAGAGTACCACACTGCTTCAGGATCCCCAGTGCCTTCAGAGGGCACTCTGCAATATTCTGTGCTTAGAGCCAGAAAAGAAATCTTTATGTAGTGATTCTCTGACTACTGTGTTGAATGATGCCTTATCCATTAGGCATCAACTATTTCTCAACTGAAGGCCATAAGTGCTACCCTGCATTTACTGTAGATTAGGTCATGAAGGGAGAAATGTTAGACAGATTTTTATTATTACTGTAATACGGATATTTTGTGTCTTGAATAAGAAAATAAGAGTGGACTGCATAGGTCCTATGCACTTACCTTTGGTCTGAAATTGCTCATGCTCTTCTCAGCTAAAAATATTTTGGGGAAATGTTTATAAGGCAACCAGAATGAAGTAGTTGTTTATAACTCTTTCAAATTTTGTGTTTGCACTATAATACTGTAGCAAATATGGCCCAGACTTGACCTATGCAAAATACCTAATGAGATCTCCCTTAAATTTTATAAATAAACTTAAAAGGAGTGAATTCTTAGCTTTGAAAATCCTCAAGCTCTTCTGTATTTCCAGTGGAGATTTAAATTTTGCAGCCGCACAACAAATTAAATGAGAAAGTAATCTGCTAGTGACCTGCTCTGTTTCATCTATTTAACTTTCTATCTACCTCAGAAAGAAAGTTTAATTTGTTTATATATATATATATTCATAGCAGTGAAGATTGTAAAATCTGTTGTATCTTCATGACATATAAAAAAAAGTAAGTTATTTAAAAATTAATGTAATTTTTAAAGTGCATTTCTACCCCCAGCAAGACTAGATGGCCATTGTTCAATTTTTGGTAGTAAAACTGGTTTTATAGAGGAAAAGAGATTTTTCATTGCAAATGACCTTTTCTGCTCACAACAGTGCTATGAAACTGCCTAAATACAATTATTCATGGACTTTTGGCAGCAGAAAGATTTCTAGACATAGGAGTGAGGGGGATTTATTAATCCTAGCCCCAGCATTTTAAACAGATAGAGGAGGTTTGATACCAGAAAGTGCTGACTTTTAAGCAATATCAGGCAAATGTTAGACAGTGAATATCAAATTAGCTCGATGACACAGCACAGATCCTTGTGGACCAGCGTCACATCACGAAACAGCACAGCACTGACTTCTGAGCAACAAAGCTGAAATCTGATGGGCCTATCCATCACCCCTGAACACGTGTGGACTGGCACTCTGCCTCTGTGCTGCTTTGGTCCTGCTTGGCACAGAAACAGGGCTTGCAGGTGCTGCCTGAAGCTGGTCATTTTCCCTGCATAACTGCTGCTTTATGAACACTATAAACCTGCAAACCTGTGGCTTCCCTCTGGGGGATTTTTCTAGTCCTTCCAAAGAAAACCTTTTTTCACTGCTTTCTATGTGTTGGTCCCATGTGATCTGAATTCCTGTTTTATCATTTATGGACCCCCCAGAGCTAGGAGATAAACAGATAGGACAGATATTTTTTCCTTAGCAATTTTCTTACCTCCCTCACTCTCTTTTTTTCTCTCCTGTCTTCCATGTACAAGGTCTGCTGAAATTCATTGTACTGTGAAGTTCACTGAAATTTGAATTTTATACTCATACACACTGACAAGGTGTTTTTCTGGGGTAAGCTGCCCATGATGCATCTACTGTTATTACCTATTTCTGACAATTATTCCTTTTATTACAAAATCCCTACAAAATGGGAACACGACTGACATAAAAATGGGAAACTTGAAATAAAATTTACCTTCAGGGATTCCAGTACTACCATATCAACCATCATGAAAGCCTAAAACTACATTATGTAGTCTATTGGTAAAATAAAATTTTAGTTGCAATCTGTTTGTCATGACTTCAGATTTCCTCTGCAACACCAAGACTGTTTGAGTGTATTTCTAAGCCTGTCACTAAAATGTTGGGGAAAAGTCTCCAGTACTAAATGTACGTATTTAAATAGTAAATTAACAAGCCTGACAAATTGAAAGGATGATCTGTGATAAGGACAAGATAGGTTTCAGTCAGAAGTCAACTGAGTGGGAGGAAATCTTTCTTCAACATCTGTTTGGCTCGTTTGGATTAATCCTCTCCAATTATTCTGTACTGTTCCTCCAGGGAGGATGAACGGGTGGAGAAGTGTGTTCCAAAATCAAAGTGATTGATCTCATGCATGCAGGAGTTTGGAAGGTCAGCTCAGTGAAAGGAAGACTCATGAGAATATGACTGACTGAGCTAGATTTTGTGTGTACTGAGTGTGGAGGAAAAAATACATCAGGTCCTTCATCTTTCCTTGGCCACAGTAGGTGACACAGTCAGAGTAAGTGATGAAGTGCGGGAATATTCCCCCCCATATCCTCCTCACTATCTCCAGGGCAGTTGCCATTAATAGGTCCATGGCAGCCAACAGATCTCACAGCACTTGGCTGCCCACCTGTGTGTTTTGAATAGGTGACTTTCTATACTCTCACCCACCATCCTAGAGGTTATTGCTATCACTTCATGTCTTTATCATGCTTGTGCTTAAAGGGACTGCTTATAGGGTTGATACATCTCAACTATGTGGACAGGAGACTCTGCAAATACAAAGGACAACCCCTGATCTAGGGTTTATTGATGGTATTATCTTCCCCCCCAGTGAAGGGACCCAATTGGAAATCTCTGGAAATCTCATAGAGTACTCAGCTTAATGTAGTTCTAATCTAAATTAACTGCTAATTGAACACAAAATTATATTATTTGCCTTTTGCTTTGTAAGGAATCCAGAAGAGTTTAAGTAATCCATATTCTATAGTACTATACAACTTCAGTAATTTTTACATGAAGTCCTTGTCCAAAACCTTCTAATTTAGTCAGATGCATACGAGGTTTCTTCCACCTGTGTCGCAATCTTTGGTCAACAGAGTCCTTCCTTGAGTGAAGTGCTTTGTGGGTTCTCCAAACCAGCAGTTTTTCTAGCATGCCTTCCTTCACTGAAAATGGAAGACTGCTTGTATGAAACAGCCTCAGGGTCACATATTTGTAAATATGCACAAGCTATCAAGGTAGAGAAGCCATTTATGGATTCTGTCTGCCTTGAGTGTACTGTGGGAAGTCCACCACCACCTATGGCAAATGCCTACCACTGATGTGAATCATCATATCTGAAATTCCAGACCTCTCTGCATAAAGGAATTGGGACACCCAGAGAGCTGTTCAGTATAATCCAGGAGAGCACTGCAATAAACTGATGAGCCAAAACCTCTTCTAGTCTCCAACTTCATTGTTTTGAACTCAGCAAAATGCTAAGGGTCTGACAAGATTTGTAACAAGTTCTTGATGACTTTGTATTTACATATTCAGTCACTTGATTTAAGTTTTCAAAATCTGTCTAAATTCTTGGAGTGATAATGAATTATGATGAGAAATTATTTCTTTAAAATAGGGGAAATAACTATGTCTAAATGTATGAATGCCTGCAGGGTGATTTTTTTCTGCTTGGCTTCTGAGTTTTAGAGAATTATTTTCATTGAAAAAGTCACAGTACAATAGACTGGAAGTTTTATAAGCATATCAAAGTCTTCAGTACTGGCAGCTATTCCACTTATTGAGCAAAACATAAAGATGTATTCAACTGTCTACTGCCATAGTTCTCAGAGAACTGGGAAATAGGAGCAATACATAATTAATCTTTTGCACTGCAGTTTAAAACAGCCCATACAATTTAATTTTTATTTTGTTTGTTGCTTTTCTCTCCTTTTTTTCCTTTATAATGTAAAATTGTACATTGCCTAAATAAATGTAAAGTCTGGGTACAAGTGGGCTTTATTAGCTGGCGGAGTTATTGATATTTCACTACTGCAGGGCTTACAACCTGCAAAATGTTTTATCGTTCTATTTCAGTAAATCAAGGCAAGCTATTTCTGGAAACATGACTTTGTAGAGCAAAGGAGGAAAGTACCTCTCTGCTTCCACATTTGTGTTTTCAATCGTGATCTTCTGGCAGGTGAGGTTTGCTCTCCGAAGGGCCGGTCAGTGCTAACTCAAGCTGACAGACGGCTGCAGTGCTATGTGAACATTCCCTTTTTCCTAGTATTTCCAGTCCTTGCTGGCTGAAAAAAAGAGGAAGCAGTGACAGTTAGGATGACCATGCCAAGAGATTTGGAGCTTATGAATGTAGAGCTAAGTCTGATTGCCAGCAAACCCATATAAAATAAGTGAAGCCAGAGACTAAACATCTCTTTTACATAGTGCTGTGACAGCTATGCAGAGAGCTGTGCTTGAAGAAAAAGGACTTTCTGGGAGTTAAATGGCACAGTGGATGAGATGAACAGTACTCACCTAATGGTATCCCCTGAACATTTGGAGATAAATCCCATGAATTGCAACTGAGAGCTGCTTTTCAGAACTTAGCATCTCTGTGGTGGGAACAGGATTAAATCAAAGCATAATTGCATTAGAGTTACTCTGCAGCTATTTTACAGTTTTAGCAAGAACTTTATGGAGGATGGGTAAAATCTGAGTCAATACCTGCTATGATAAAGCAAAGATATCACTCAGAAGAAGATATACGTTTAAGAATAATATCTGAGCCAAGGGTATGTGGACTGTGTTAATAAATATTGCTGATATTCTATCCTATCTCCATTGCCTGGCCTCTAAATCCAGATCCATATTCTTATTGATTTTATAGAAGAGATAATTGGTTCTGTAATAAAGGGTAACAGCAGCAGCTCTTGCTGCCCAGCATTGCCAGCAAACAGCTGAGTAGGATCCGAGTTGGACCTCTCAGCAATAGAACAGCCAAAGCTGCCTGGGAAAGGTCAGACAAGCACCAAATACAACCCCGAGCCTCACTGAAGTTGGCACTGAGAACAGCACAGGATTGTGACATGGGGTGAAAAGTTACTGTAGGTAGAGGAGGCTGTGAGTGGGTGGGAAAAATACCTCCTAGAGCAAAAACAGAGGGAAGAATAAGCACAGGAGGAGTTCACTCTGCAGAGCAAAACGAGGATTTGATACTGGGAAGAATTCTTATGTACGTGTGTGTGTTTGCGTGTGTACGACTGTGTAGTAGGACAGAGGAAGCGAACAAAAAGCCAATACAGGCTATGGATAATGGAAAGACCAGTTTTAGATGTGCTCAACACATAAAACATACATTTCTAACTGTAGTGCTTGTATTCATTTAGTGCTTCTTTGTGCCTGTGGAAGGCACTGTCTCTTACCAGAAATGCTGACCCAAGAGGGCAAGGGAAGGTAGAAATAAAACAACTGGGGTGAAGAGGGAGGGGGAGACC
This sequence comes from Neopelma chrysocephalum, assembly GCF_003984885.1. Taxonomy (NCBI): domain Eukaryota; kingdom Metazoa; phylum Chordata; class Aves; order Passeriformes; family Pipridae; genus Neopelma; species Neopelma chrysocephalum. The sequence goes on from NW_020897715.1 coordinate 1,389,349, forward strand.
AGGTGCACCCAACTTCCATCTCTGCTCAGCTGGATACAACATCAGTAGGATGCAATAGTGGCCATATGCAAGTCAATGAACCTGACTATGGCAAAGCTAAGTCAATCACACAGGCAGATAGCACTGTATTTATGAGAACTATTTTATACATGGATCTTACAGTGATTTAATTATTGCTCCAGCTTTAGAGACCAGTCACTCAGAAGGGAACATTGCTGCTGCAGAATGCAGTAGTTTCTGTAACAGGCTATCATTTTTCCTTTTAATGCTGTCTGAGAAACTCATCTTTAGTCAACATTTGAGTAGGAAAACAGCTGTGGTAACTGTGTGGTTTATGTTGGCAAGCAGTTACTTCTTAATGCTGATGAGGGTAGAGGTTAAAATCGAAACATCTATTCGAATTCCAGCCATCTATTATGAAGCAGAATTTATTGCTCCTACATACTGTGAAATTTGGCTTGGCAGAAATTACAAAAAAAAAATAATAAAGATCAAGAACTGCTGTAAAGATGTGCCAACTCTCCTATAAGGAGGGAAGTACCATTTGTGGAAAATACACCGGAAATGTGGTGAAACGAGTTACCACTACAAGAAGGCATAGTAAAATTGGTAAAAAAGTTACTTAAGCTGCCAGTTATAAAACAGCTCCCTGCTACCTACAACTGTCTATGCCAAAAATGTCATGTCAGGAAAGAAATCCCTAGGGAAGGATACTTTATCATAAAGGACCAAAAGAAATGGCAGAGGAAGTGCTCATGAGGAAAGGGCATCTTTCAGTTGTGCTTATCATATGCCTCTGCTATGAAAAAACAAAACCATTTAATTTTTGTAATTGCTCATGCCGAGCAGAGAGAGATGCACTTTTAGGAAGAAGGGGGAGAAGCATCCTGCATTCCCACGGTACCTGTGGGGTACGTGCTGATGGCATTTGAGGAGGAGGAGGAACTGTCCAGATTATGCTCCATGGTTCTCTTCCCCACAAGTGGCTCTGTACCTGAAAAAGCCTTAAAAGAATGAAAAACCTCAAGCTAGAAGAAAGGTTAACAAAGCCATCCTAACACTCACTGTCACAACTTCCTAAAGTGCAAACGCTATTGTCTTTTTAAAATCATTATACGCCTTGTTATGCACAGGATCCCTGCATCAATCTTCTCTTGGGTCAATGTGTGCTCCTAAAAGCAAGTCAACCAGGAACACTGAAACTAAAGTGATCTTTCTCATCACTAATTTTATCTTCTGTTTTAAGTGTCACCATTTATATTTTTTCTTAATTCGGTGAGTGAGAATTAGAGTTTCACAGCCATTAATAAACTTTAATTCTACTCATATGAGAAAAGAGGTTCTTATTAGTCTCATTTTTTTTAAATAAGACAATAGAAGCTGAGAAAGACATTGATTAGCTATCAGCTTTAGTTTTCAGATGACACTCATACCCTGAGTTTTCAAGGAACTTGGTAATATTAAGTCCTTTGTGTGCAGGTCAGCAGAGCATCATGAGGTAGGACTTCTCAGAAGGTCAGTTGGTCCAGGGTTAGAAATGCAGCTGCACACTGCTGTCAACATGGTACTTTAACATTTAAGGTATGTATCCCACTGATTTCACTGTACATCAATATTACAATTATGCATCCCATGAACTCCAGTTGCAAAAGTGAGTGCTCAGCACTTTGCAAAGCTAATATCCACACTGCAAGCCAATCAAGCAGAAAATGAGGAGGACTCCAGTGGTCAGTGATTGTGAAAATGCTCCTTTGAGTAATTCCCCTAACATCACACAGAAACACTTAGGATGGATACTGTTCTTTCCTTTCCTGAAGTCTGCTCTGTTTATTATATTCCTTTAAACAGTTGCAGAAAGATTGTCCAGAATTTTGTAGACATAACTGCATATCACTGTTACTCAGAGGAGATCTATTCTGCACAATTTAAAGGGAAGACTACCTATGGAAAATGGTTCTGTCTGAGTAATTTAAAGAAGTGATGAAACATATGGATGATATGTGAATAAAGGTTGCATGAGCAAACTTAACTGGAGTATTCTCTCCTTTCTCCAGCTGTTTTCAAACCTTAGATGAGATAATTTCCCTTTCATTCTTCCTTTAATCCCCTCATCTCCCTGGGGTATTTGATAAGGGCAGATTGTGCTGACACCCACCCATGTCTTCCTTTAAGCTTACATATGATCAGCAGACAGCCACCTCGATCATGCCCTTACCTTCTAGTGTAACACCAGTGAAACACTGTTCTGGTGTGGACTCTCCCAGGTGTTGGGTCATGGATGAGGGCAGCTTGGCTCTCACAGTCATCATTGCTGTCTCCTTTTAATACTCATTCATCCTGCATGTCAGCTAACTGGGAAAAGGTTGATGCCCTGTCAATTTCTTTACATCCTATTTGGAATATTTACTGATGTTGGAAGTCCTACCTTTTTGAGGACAGCAAACAGCAGTGACCTTGAAAATGCAGAAGATTTTCTTGTGTGTCAATACCCACCTCTAAGGCAGTGTAACTGAGATTCCTGTTAATAAATCCTTTATGGTATATTTGAACGACACTGAATGAGTAGTGTATATGTGAGGGAGATCTATTTTAGAAAAATTTGGTTGCAACAGAAAGGAGGTATGTGACCATTTTGCTTATTTTCTATAATAATGTAAAAATATCATGAAGAAAATATAGAAGAAAGAAAGATAAAGAAAGGGTAAGAGTAGATAGTGGAGAGGAAGGATATCACCACCTGTGGATCCAGTGAAAAGACTTGATTGTTGCAATTTTGATGTCCTTGATCAGAGTAATGGCTGCAGTCTTGATCTGCTGGGGGTGGGGGTCCATGAAACAGTTTGTCAGATTATATGCATTAAAAATAGCATGGGAACTTCTAGATCTCTCCCCAGGAAGGGGATTCTTTATGTCTTGTGCAACAGGATGGGGTATACACAGTCTTCTGATGGAGAGTTCCCTGAAAAAGAGTTGGAGGGTGCTTTGGGGTCCTTGGTGGTCCATAGACCCCTCTAGAGATATGACCACCATTTAACCCAGCTTCTTACTTTGTGTTATGGTGAAAGGGGCAATTTGGTCTCGAAAAAGCATTACCCCACCTCCACAGGATCTGCTTCCCACCAGCTGTTCCCCTTGGTTGGTTTGAAACAACTTGTTTAAGACATCACATTCCTAATTGTCCTGGATGCAATCAACCCCAGAGCAACCTAGATAATGACTAGGTTTGCCACACTTGTGAAATTGCTTTTCCAGCATCCAGAATAAGGCACAAATTAGCTTGCAGTTGAGAAGCTTTTTTCTCCAACCATCTCACAGACGTGAGTGTCTGCTGTGCTGCCCGGCACTTTCAAAGGAAAATGGTGAAAACAGAACCTAGGATGTGACAAAAAAATATACAAATAGAACTGTGATTTTGTGAAGAATAATAGATTATGCCCTATAAAATGAATTGCTAGAGACCTCAGCTTCAGATTTCATATTATAAAAAGAGATGCGCCTCTGTTAAAATAAATGCAGCTTGTTAAAAGGAGAGAGGTGGATACCACCAGGGCTAAGAGACATTTATCACAGAAACTCACCTGATGTAGAGTGGAATTTAGCAATACTTGTAGACAAATTTAATCAGATGCAGAAGTTAATAACAGTTTGAGTTCTTTGGATTGAAAATCAAGCTGAGCTTGATTTTTGTTTAAAAGGAATCTAATTTTTAACCACAGTGCAGTGGTACCTTTTTAAAATAGATGCAAATAAGTAGCTTACAAAGACACACTGTTGTTCCATATTTGTCAGATTCTGTGGCTTCAGTTAATCTGGGTGAAATGTATTCAAGAAAGCTGCTGTAAATTTCAGTACAGGAAGCAGAGTTCAATCTGTAAAGAAGTTATGAAGGCTTTACTGACTACTACAAAAATCTTTTAATGAAGGCTTTTGGTTTTGACTTTTAGGTTTTGGGCTTCTGTTGTTAAAGAAAGCTATGAAAACAAGCCATCATGGGTAAAACAAAATCCATGTTAATTAGAAATATTCATAAGCTTTCACAGTAGTAGTAAAAAATCCCCCAAAACCTGAACAGGACTATTTTTTTTCCTCAATCACAACTGATCTCATTCTGTGAAAATGTTACAAATCTTGCACATGGAGAAGTGTCGTGGCCTGAGAATTTCCAGATGTTTTCTTGGTCTTCATCAGTTATTTCTGAAATACAGAAATGACTTTTTTACTAGGTTGCAAAACTCTTTTTGTCTGTGCTGTGCACATCTCTAGCACTGACCTACACAATACCAGCAGACATTAGACAAAATTGGACTCAAGGAATTGCAATAGGACAAAGAGATGGCAGGTTTCTGGGGAATTTCAGCATTTCTTTTCTGAAGCAGACTGGCAGGTGATTTCTGGTCCCTGCTCTATCAAGACAAGAAGCATAGACACTGTTGATGCTCCACAGATTTGAGCTCTCCAGAACTCACATGGCTCTATAGATTTATTACCTCTTGCTATCAATAGAGCATTGCCTATTGAATTCCCACTTGGTTGAGCCACAGGGGCCAATAAGTTTAGCCCCAGGAAGATTTTTCTAGGGCTTGCTTTTTGGGATTGGTTTCTGGGGGAGTGCAAGGAATTGCCACCTGTCAAGATCTGTGAGGGTGTGAAAAAGCCAGCTGAGAGGTGGAGCACAGCAGCTGTGTCAGGCCAGAGAGCACCACTGAAATGTGGCTGATTTGTATGTTGCTAGAACTGGAAGACTTTTTAGGAAGAAGAATTGTATTACAGGGAATGGGATTACAACCAGGAAGGAAATTCTGAACAAATCTGTTCTGATGCAATGGAATCTTTAATGAACAGGGTAATTAGCACTTTAGGCTGACATTCAGTCAAAAAGTTTATTTCACCTCAGCGACCCCTAGAAAGAGGAACTGGAAGTGACCTAGAAGAATCAGGGATTTCCACTAAATCATTACTTCTTGTGGCACTTTGAGAGGACATAGGTAAGCCTAAATTTTGCCTACTGTGCATTTGAGGTTTAGTACTATGCTCTGGTAGGGTTAAAGACTAGCAAAAAGGTTGAGCTATTTCTGCTGTAATGTTTTTTCTAAATATGCACAGAAGAAACTTGAATTTAAAAAAACCAATCCAGCTAAAAGGAAATGATGAACCATACCAAAAGATAAGTAATTGTTTCATCGACTTTAAAAAATGAGGAAGGTGGAGATTTGCCTGCTCTAGGAATCAGATTACCAAGGCAGTAAAATGAGGAATTAGGAGCAGAATAGATAAGAGTTGAAGAGACTATTAAAAGATTACAGAGGCTAGAAACTGATATAATAGAACAATGACTACTCAACCTATATCTCACACTCCTAAAGCAAACTAGGAAAACGTGCAACAAACCTTTCATGGATGTATGAAGTATTAGGCTACTGGTTCTGAAAAAAATATTAATCTGATTGAAAACACTTTGCATTCCAAGAATAAAAATTCTAAATATAGTCTTTTGGCTATGAATGAGAGAATTTTGGATACTTCAAGAAAACAAATGTACTCACAATGCCCAATGGACAAGAGCAATAATTAGTCATTCATATATGTGTGTACACGTGTTCATATCCACAAATAAATGTGTGCTATTTTTTGAAGCCTTCAAAAAAAATAATTAGTACTAAGCCTTAACTTTAAAAAAAAAATCATTCTCTAAATTTTATTAGGAACTTTGTGACACATAATATTTTTCTTAAAGCCCAGGTTATGGGGTCAAATGATTGCATAAAATAAGAGCAGAAAGGGAAGAAAAAAAAGACTCTAACCCTCTTGGATATAAGCAAAAAGTTGAAAGCATGAAAGGAATGTAGAGTAAAAGCTCAGAATGTCAAAATGATCCTCCTTAAATAAAAATATCTCATCACTTCAGTTCTAATATGATTATTTTTGCAGGGCTTGCCCTACTTTTTTTTTGAACTTTTAGGATTAGTTATAGTGCAATCTGTTCACCCCTAGAGCCATTTTGATGACATAAAATGCAAATGAGATTAAAGTGCTTTTGTGTGTGCCTCTCTGTGACCCACTGAGGGTTTGATAGAGTGGTAACTGTTTCGTTACTGCTCTAGACCTGGCTTTACAGGTACTTGTTTCTCCTAAAGAGGAGGAACACAGAAAAAAGAGGAGGTTGACCCATCTTTCTGACTGGAGGGCTTTAGGAAACATCAGCGTCTCCTGGCACAGTATCTATTGTCACACTGGCAGTAACCACAGACAATCTAAACCCACCACATTCTCTTTAGGTACTGACTAAAATATAGTTATTAAAGTAAAATTTTTGTGTTTTAGTCCTTCGGGATATGGCATTTATTTACCTGGTAAATGTTCTGCTTTTGTGCAGTTTTGGCATTTCCACCCTGCTTTTCCAAAGGGATTCAAGGGAGGATTTTGAGACATCCCTGATGACAAGCAGATCTGGGGCACCAGCACTGTAGGCCACGTCCATGGTCATGATTGTATCTTTTAGTAGCAATACTATTCATAAGCAGTACAACATCAGCACAGAACATGGAATCATAGAATATCCCGAGTTGGAAGGGACCCACAAGGATCATCAAAACCCTGCTATTGGTCCTGCACAGGACAGCCCCAAGAATCAGACTATGTCTGGCACTTTTGGGAGGGTCATTTTTAAAAAAGAGACTATTTTATTAAAAAAAAAAGAGACTATTTATTAAAAAATGGCCCAGTCTGAGATCCTAATTTGCAGAATGAATAAAACATTTATTGGCATAAATTAATGATACATATTAGTAATTGATTTCTCTCTGATGTATTGACTGGGGCTAGCCTGCTCATTCCTCTTATCTAAAGAGCTCTGTATGTGTGTTTTTTGGTTTTTGTATTTGATTTTTTTGGGGTTTTTTTTGTTTGTTTGTGTTGTTTTTTTTAATTTTGTTTTGTTTGTTTGCTTGTTTGCTTTTGTGGGACATCACAATGGAATTACTGAAACAAGGTAAAATAACTTATAAACATTTATCTTCACAAAGCTATACCCCCAGACCTTATGTATCTCATCATTAAGTCCTTGTTTAGTGTCTCCACACTCCTTGGGATGGCTCAATTGCCATGACAATGATGCCTGATTAAGAACCACTCAAATGAAATCTTTCTGTCACATATTAACAAAAATACTTAAAATGGTATTACCTAAAAACACTCTGCATCATAGAACTGGGCGAAAATGAATTCTTTGGTTGTTTGATGAATCTAAAAGTCTTGCTAAAAAAAATAACCTGTAATAAAAAATATTTTATTGAATATTTTGAATATATTTACTATTAAATATTTTTATTTAATATATTGAATATTTTTCTATTTCTGCAATAAAAATAGAATTGGAAATGTCAGCATGAATAAAAATTTTGAATATAGTAAACCTGAATATTTTTTTAAAACACATGAAATAAATAATTTTTAAGGTTATCCTTCCTCTCCTATGAACTTTCTGACAAATGAACCCAAACTTCAGAAAATAAAATTGCCACCAGATCTGCCTTTTTATTTTCATAAATATTTCTCCAGATATTTCATCTGTAGTTCCTGTTGCAAAAAAAGTCTATTTTTGATCATCAGATTGTTTTTCCCCAACACGAAATGCAGAGAAGTTCACCTTTCCTTATAGGCCAGGCAAAGTTTAGGAATTATGATGGAGTATGTCTTGTGGAACTGGTCCTGAGTTCCCAATTTTTTGTGCAATGCAAAAATACCTACCAGGATTGGAGACTTTCCAAACAGTTCTAACTATTATAATAAAGCCTTACCTATTAAAGGTAGAAGAAAGCCAGGAATAATTAAAGACTTTAAGAAAGAAGAAAGGGAAATCTTAAAATCAATTGAAATGTTAAAGAATCCTGCAAATATGAAATCTGCTTAACTGCATGGAGCTCATTTCATTGACACACTGTTGAGGTGAAATGCACACTGCTTACAGAAAGCCCTGTTACTTTACTTGCTACTGCACTGGGGAGGGGGCAAGGAGTTGGTGCAGAGAGCTCTTAAATAGAGTATCTTAATGGATCAGGGTCTAATTGCTAAGCCTCTGGGCTAAAACATCGTTTTTGAAGCTGACACCTCCAGATGCTGAATAAGCAAAGCTTTCCAGTAGGCCTGCATTGCAGCACAAGGCCTGGAAAAGTATATTTAAAATCTCTACAGAGTTTCTATAAGACCTTCTTCTGGGAATATACAGATCATGGATCTTGAATCCCCTCCCCAGAGAGTCTCTTCATTACAGGCTGTACCAGTAACAGACATCTTAGATGCTGAAAATCATCAGATTACTCTCCCTGTCTCTGTGGTGAATCACTGCTTAAGTTCTAGCCATGTACTTTCTGCCCAAGGATGTATTTCATTCTTAACCCCCTTTCCTTAACTCAGGAAAATATTTTGTTACTCAACAAGACAGCTTAGTGCTTCCTTCACTTTAACGCACTGTTTTTATTAATAATCTGCATATGAGTTGCATGCTAAGAAGAGAGTGAGGCTTCAACACCTGCTTAGGGTTGGTCATGTCTGCAGCCCTAACCTGAGCTCATTGAAGAGAATAGATATGCCCTGGTTTGCTGGAGAAGGTGTAGAGCTGTGATGTTGTACCACTTGTGGAGCTGACCTAGTAAACCACTGTGTGGGCCTACGGGCTCCCATCTCAACTCATAATATCACCCATTCTACAGGACAAGGGCACTGGAGTTGTGCTAGACACAACTCACTTGGGTTTGGTAATATCACCTGAAGTTGGGCAAAATTCTAGTTACAGCCTGTTCCCCAAGCATGGTTGATGTTATTTTCCATAGCCTCCTGCTCCCACTCTCCCCTCCCTTCCTGCTGAGCTCAGCATGGGCCTTCCAGAGATAGTGCCAAGCTGAGAGGGAGGGACTCACCTGAATTACACAGGACATTTACACTTATGTGTGTATACATATCTATATACATGTACTTTTTCAAATATGAGCTTGAAAAACATAGAATTATAGAATGACTTAGGTTGGAAGGGCTCTTAAAGATCTCCTCACTCCAAACCCTCTGCCATGGGCAGGGACACCTTCTGCTAGACCAGGTTGCTCCAAGCCCCCATCCAACCTGGCCCTCAACAGTTCCAGGTGTGGGGCAGCCACAGCTTCTCTGGGCAACCTGTTCCAGGGCCTCACCACCCTCACATGGAAGAATTTATTACTAATATCTCATCTAAACCTACTCTCAGTTTGAAGCCATTCCCCCTTGTCCTGCCACTACAAGCCCCTGTAAATAGTCTCTCTCCATGTTTCTTGTTGGCTCCTTTCAGATACTGGAAGGCCACAATTAGGTCACCCCAAAAGCCTTCTCATTTCTAGGCTGAACAATCCCAACTGTTTCAGCTTTTCCTCATAAAAAGGTGCATCAACCCTCTGATCATCTTTGTGTCCCTTCCCTGGACTCACCCCAACAAGTCCACGTCCTTCCTGTGCTAGGGATCCCAGTCCCCAGTTCCAAAGGAAGGAAGGAAGGTCTCACTGACAGCTGTGTTCCCACATCTAATACCCTAAAAATCCCACTGTACCTAATTTAGCCAAAAGAGGGATTTAGGGGATGGGATTGCTCACCATTTAATAGGTTAGGGAGTAAAGGGAAAGTGTTGGAAAAACAAGGGCAACGACAGAACCAAGAGAAGGATGGAGATGAGGTGTTTCTCTGGCAGTGTACTGAAGAGATGAAGCCCTGGGGACATGAAGCAAGTCCCAAGTGGCTGCAGCAGAGAAAAAGGGCTAAGAGATTTTAAAATAGTTTGATCGTTTTCTGGGAGAACCTGTACAGCTTAGCAAAGACAGGGTGAGCAGATGTCCCATAACCTTTTTTAAAGGAAAAAGCAATACCACCTCCCCATGGCTGTCCACTCTTACATTTTAATACAATAAATACACTGGAAAGCATCCAGTTATAGCATAGGGGTTCCACCTCTCCAAATATGCTTGTTGGGTTTTTTTTATTCCTAATTAACTTTATTAGACTTTACAGCCTTATCAAAATGCAAATAAAAGAATGAAGCCAGGCTTTGCTGTTCCTCCAGTGAATTCTTACTGTAAATTATTTTTTCATTGATAATTAATTTTCAGTAGCCAGTCTCTGGCATCATGGCATTACTAATTAAAAAAATGCAAATGCTAATACTGGTATGTTATTCTGTACTACCTGAACATTGAGACAATTTTTTTTCTATGAAAACACTACAGCACTAAACCCTATATGGATGTTGTAATGGTAAATATAAAAGATAGACAAGAAGGGATACAGACTGGTTTTGTCCATAGTTATATTAAAAATTCACAGTAAACCTTGAAAAGTAAGCCCAAACTCCTGTGAATGTAATACACTGACTTTGCAAGTGATTTAACTTGGGATAAATTCTGCCCTGCTGTGGAGCACTACTGAAAAGAGACTGTAAGACTACAGGAAGGAACTGGAACAGTTTCTCTGAAACACCCATCAGGCAAGAATGAGGAGCAAGGGCTTCAAGCCACTGGCAGAGGTATCAAAACTAATAATTTCCTATTCTCATCTTAGAAAAAACCAACAACACTTCCTCATCTCATCAAAAACCAACCTGGGTATTTCCAAAATATTCTGGGTTTAGCCAGAGTGTCTTAACTCCTCTTCTCATGCTTTTCTTTCTGTTTTGTTACACAAAACAAAATAAAATACTCTTCTAGGAAGAAGGCAAATCTGCTGTCAGCACTGACACTTATTTATTTTAAATTTTGACAAACTCAATGCAAGTGGGCCCAATATGTCACAAAGTTATCCGACATCATTCCTTCAAAGACCTATTAAGATGATATAGTTCAAATTAATTATACATTTAGGAATATGCTGAATCTAACTTTACCAAACATCACAATCAAATAGAGAACCATAACAGAGCCTTTAATACAGCAATAAACCCAATTCTCAGAAAGAGGGATCCAGAAGTTCTTTCCTTCTTTCAGTCTTAATAAGTGAGACGAAAGTTGTGCTTTTCCTGTTATTGGTCATTGTTAGGTGCTTTGCAAAAAATCCCACCTCCTTCTATACAGGAAAACTGTCTCTCAAAATGATTTATTTAGTGTCAGCACCTCAGGTTATAGAAAAGGCATTGTACAAGGTTTATGTTCAGAAGACCAGAAACTGAGACTTTCATATGAGACAACTCAGGCTATAAGAAATAACTGTGTTTTGTGAACACCAGATGCCATGGACTAAAATATACTACGGGTTCACTGGAGTAATAACTAATTTGGGTTCCTGAGCTGCAAGGTCCTATTCCTTGCTCTCACACTGGTGTGCCTCCTGGGCTTAAACAGACTTTGATCTCAAAGCGATTGTCTCAATGATGTACCTTTATTTTTACATCTGTGCTGTAATGTGGCTATGATGGCTGCCTTTGTAAAGCATTTTGACATCTAATGGTACAGAAAGAGGTGACTTGGCTGGGCTTACCAATTATTGTTGTTGTTCTGTACCTTCAAGATGCAACCGTGGAGCACAGAAATAACAGAGGAAGCTTCTGGTCCTTTTGGGCAAGAATGGAAGAACGCAGTCCACAGCAGTTGCTCTCTATAACAGAATTAAAGACTCAAGCACAGAGCGTTTATCTTGTTCCTATTACTATCAATACAACAGCAATGTGGAAAGAATACTTGTGTTTTTATCTCCAGATAATGCCTTGACCGTTTGCTCCAGCCTTTCATTGGAGGCAGAATGCATCAGGGACTTCATTGCCAGCTCTGTTTTTCCTTAAGAAGCATTAAGGGGAGGTGATGAGGAGCAGAGAGGTTTCTGATGGGCCACTGGGGAAAGGAGTTACTGAGTGAAAATGTCAAGGTAGAAATTCTTGGCACAGTAATCAAGACAGGCTCTCAGGACTTTTTAAAATATGTCTTTAAATCTACTTACAGTCTGGCTGAAACCAGATTTACAGTCTATTTTTGCAGCTGCCAGTCTCCACTTAGGAGAGCTTTAGCGCTGGATATGGATAGTGTACTTCAAAAGGTAGACAGAAATCTTTGAAGTGCACACAGATAGACTGATGTGGAGGGTTGCTCGAAAGTATAGGTTTCCTCTGTCAACAAAGGTATTTAGAAATGTTAGGATCCCAAAGGTGTGCAGGATTTCATCTGTCTAGGCGGACAAAGGCTTAGATTTTACAATCAAAAGTCCATTTTTTATAGTTGCCTTGTTTCGTATGTGAATAGGTAAGGGACGGAAGCCACGTATTTATATTGTGATATTTTTCCATGTAAGAATTTTTTAACAATATCCTCGAACTTATGGGAACACACTTGGAAAATATCTGTAAGGCCCAACTCCTGAATCAGCATAAATCAGTCGTGGTCAGTGTTATGGTTTCAGCAGGCCCAAAATCTAATTCTGATTCCTAGCCCCCCACCCACATCTCAATCCCATGTGAGATGGGTTTTTCAGACAAAAACACGAGACTCAATATGGGGAAAGGAATATATTACAAAGACTATACAAATAAATACTAACTATAATACACTGCATACAATCTTAACTCTATATCTATCTCTACCATGACAGTAATATTTACAATGGGCTAAATCTCTTCTCTCTCCAAATAAAAGTCCAGGAGAGAAGAAGAAGAAAAGACCCCTTCCAGTCTCTGAGCAACAGGTCTTCCTCTCTAGGCAGCAGGTTTTCTTTTTTTCTTCTACCAGAAACAGTTGCTGGTTCTCTGCCAGCACACACGAGGGAGGTTTTTAAGTCTCTCTCGGCCCCTGTCTCCAAACAAGGGGTCTTTCCATGGGCTGCGTAACCCCAGATACGGCCGCTACACCATGGTCATATCACGAAGCACCGGGGTCTTCGTGACGGTCTGGTATCTTCAGGGGAAATCAAGCCCCTGTGCAGAGCTC
>NW_020897715.1:1402278-1653933 GCF_003984885.1 Neopelma chrysocephalum
GGCCCCCAAGGGGCCGGAGCCCCTTCTCTTCGTGGTTCACCACAACATGGCCACCTCTTCTTCTCACCACAAGTATCACTGCTTCTCTTCCGGTTTCTAGAGATATGTTTATATTTTGCAGGAGCACCGATTGGGTTAAGCCCCAAGGGTCACTACCCCCTGGGGGTTACCACTTTCAGCTTCAGGGGGAAAACCTGGTTCAAACCACTACAGTCAGTAAAGAACCTTGTTTAAACTGAGATTTTAAAAATGGGCAAAATCTGGCATTCTACTACCTTCTTTTGGATAACTTTTTAGAATGTTTATAGTATTTATCAAAGTCTGCATATTGAACCTAAAATTTTCAGTGAAATAGATTACTTTGTAAAATATTTATGTGAGATGATCTGTCTGAAAAGGAAAAAAAATCCTATTCAGACTATCCATTGACAAAATCCACTTCCTTCATTTATAGACTGATGGTTTTTTCATGTAGATCAAATAACTATCACAAAAATGAATTCAGGTACAAGCAAATCCCCTCGCCTATAACAATTACAAGTAAAATTTAATTTCAGATGAGTTTACCTAGAGATGTGTGGAGAGTTAGTAGAAGGCAGCTAACTGAATACATTAGAGCACTGTTGATACTGTAGAATAGTTCTACACTGTTGGCTATTTTACTTCTACCAAAAATGAGAATTTGAAATAAAGAGGGGATAGCTACAGTATAACTAGAAGTACAAAAGAGCATTTAAAAAAGTACATTTTCAGTTGCATTTTTAATTTTTTTGCCATAACTCTAGCACAATGTTTAATATAAAAGTTTGAAAAAAAAGGCAAGAAAATTTTTGTTTGTTTGTTTGTTTGTTTTGTTTTTTTTTTTTAATTAAGAAAAAAAAAATCTAGACTCAAACCTTACAGAATTTTTCCTGAGGAAAATTACTGATTCTGTTAACATGCACAAAATAAATGCAAGAAAAAAACAACTCTAGAGAATGAATTATCCACATATAGCTCCACTGTTTCTCTTGGTTGGAGTACCACCGGTGCACTGCCTGGCTAAGCAAAGAGTTTAGGATTATTAATGACTTTCAGAGGTATTACTTGCAGACTGCTTAAATCTCCCATATCTCATATTAGTGCCTTACATGTTAGGTTGGGGCATATTCTGGGGTCTTTCTTTCCGTTTATTGTAGGCCTGCAGAAGGTTTATTGAAAAGAGAGGTAATTTGGACAAACAGGTTTTGAAACAATTTCACCCTCCTTAGGTACAATATGATATTTTATTAGGTGGTTTACTAAGAATCTACATATGTAAACAGTTTAAATTTTGTTTTGATGTAAGCCTGCTGTTAACTGTCCTACTGACCTACAGCTACAGTATAAATTTTTTACTGTGAGAATGTCACATTTACTAATAACCAGCAGTTCATAGAAAACAATATTTGAGTAAGTGTGCCTATAATGCCAGAAAAGAGGTTTTTTACTTTTACTCCAAAATGTGGCATTCAAAAGGAAAAACACTTTGACCCTTAAAATAATCTCATGTATTGTCAAAGGAAGCATTACTAGTACTCTTCTGGCTTTATTCCCTGGATTAAGAAAAGGAAGATAAGTTACTTATGTAGAAAATAAACTTGTGGATTCTCCATTATTTGCTAAAATCTACAATAAATGAACTTTGAATAACATTGGCTGGTGTTGAGGCTGTAGTATTGACATGATTTTAGAAAGTAAGCTAACATGTTGGAGGTTTTTTTTTTCTTACAGCCAACCACTTTTTGCTTCCCATATAATAAGACAAAAGAAGTGTAAGGAAACTCACACACACAGAGCTAGATCCACCAAACCAGGAGGACAGTTCTGCACCAGTTTGCTGGGCCAAAGCTGACCTTAAAACTGGAGTAGCTGGCACTGCTGGGCTTCTGCCCCGTTTCAGGAATCTTCGAGCAGTTGCTGCAGCACTTTGTCCTCCTCCTTCCCCTGCCATCAGCACGGGGGCTGGTGGCCAGGGCCACTTTACTCCTGGCTGGTCTCCAGCTGCTAGAGCAGCTGACCCCTTGAGGCTGCTGGCAATCAGTGAAAATCAAATCATCCCTGTGCTGTGAACTGGGGCTGGAGTGAACTGATGCTGGGAAAGCACAGAGTTGGTATATTGTTCCTTCTTGGCCAGAAGCATAGATCAGCATTTTCAGACAACTGCTTTCTGCCTCAAGTGGTGTTTCAGTCTGCTTTAGTACTTTAGAAACTCCACATTTAGAAACACGTTTAGTCTTATTAGAATGAAACTGGAGAGATTAAAAGCTTGTAAGAGAAATCAGGTCAAAGTTTCATGTAGTTTGACGCCAGTAAAATTATTCTGAATCAAAATTTAATCTAAGGAGATAAAAAGACAGCAATGTTTACATGGTAGGACGAAACACTTTCTGGAGTAAGTTCTGTAGGAGGAAACAGAGGAGAATTGCGGCCATGCACAGGCATCTCCTTGTTCTAGTGCTGGTCAAGTTTGGTTTCTTTTTCACACAAACAACAATAGAGTAGATATGCATCCAAGTGTCAGGCCATATATACAGGACTCTGACATAATGCCAATTCTGATCTGACTTTCACTTACCTGGAAAGTCTGTCAGAGATCCAGTGCAGTGGCAGAGCTGATCACAAGATGCTTAATAGGCAGAAACTCCAGCCCTGCCTCTCTGTCTCCCAGAGCACTTGACAGATGAGAGAGTACTTGATTCCTTTCGCCTCTTGTGTGGCTTTTTTCCCCCTGCCTTACCTAAAGGATAGGGAAAGAGAAAAACAGTGTTTTGTATCAGTCTTCTGGCATCATCCATTCCTGTTACACTGAGACCCTCTGCTGACTCTGCTCTGTGGTATCTTTTGTTGGTTCCCTGCCCTATCTACGTAAATCTAAGTCAACGTTTCCAGAGAAAATGCTTAATAACTTCAAAGAGTTATTGCCTCTGGCTTTGTCTGTGCACAGTACAGCAGAGTGAAGAATAAAGAACAAACACAGAATGACCCAACCCCAGTATTTGTATTGAAGACTATAAAGCGATGCTTGTCCAAGAAAGTGCAGTTTCTTTGGCAAACATGCTGATGTCAGTAATACATGTGAATATTAAAATCCCCAGAGAGACAGGGCACTTTCTAAGGAACAGTTTTCCACATCAGGTTTCAGGCGGTGAGAACCTGGTGCTTTGCCTCACGGATGAGCTGGAAGTACAAACTCACTGTGAATTGATTTACTGGTCTGTCAGCAAACAAAACCAGAGCAGCATGAGTTTCACTGCAGCTCCACAATTTGTTTCACTTCTTTCCATCTTTTGAGCTTCCCATGTATTGCTTCCCTGGCCCTTGCTGTTATGAGATTTATCTTTAGCTTCCCCAGTTCTTCCTCTCTAGTTGAAGGTTTCCCAGTTGAGGTAAGCAGGTATTCCACACATGATGATTCTGCACATTCCACATGTATTTTTGAGGATTGATTGGTGTGATGAAGAACTGCAATGTGAAACAGTAATTTCTTTCTAAGTGGTGAAGTTCAGAGGGAATCACAGGCACTGCCAATCTGCTTGCATTCCTCCAGAAACAGGCTGTCTTTGTGAGACTGGTTAGATTTCTATAGAAAGGATACCAATAGATGCTCTGCACAGAAGCAGTAGCACATGCCCCTGGGATTTCCCAAATGGGGAATTCTTGTTAAGATAATAACTAAACAGTCCTGTGTATCTTGCCTAGACAGATCTAGTGCCTGGAGATGCTGACTTCTGCTGAGTGCCTCAGTGAGTGAGAGGGGACCTCTGCAATGTGTGTAAGTACCTGAAGGGAGGGTGTCAGGGGTGGACCAGGCTCTGCTCAGTGGTGCCAAACAATAGGACAAGAGGCAATGGGCAGAAACTGATGCACAGGAAGTTCCACCTGAACATGGGGAATAACTTTTTTACTCTGCAGGTGACCACACACTGGAACAGGTTGCCCAGAGAGGGTGTGGAGTCTCCCTCACTGGAGATATTCCAGAACCATCTTGTCACAACCCTATGCAACGTGCTCTGGGATGACCCTGCTTGAGCAGGGATATTGGACCACTGTTGGCCCTTCCAACATGATCCAGCCTGTGATTCTGTGGTTCTGTGATTTTGTGATCATCAGGGCAGGTGACTGGAGCATCTGTACTTTGTGCACAGGCTCTATGTTTTCAATTGTATTCTGAGTTTGAAAAAACAAAGGGCTGGATTCTCTCCTCTAAGAGCTCCCATTACACACGAGATAGCTCAGTGACCTTTCCCAAGGTTTCCCCAGTTTCTTCTCCATCCACTGACAGCTAAATTCCCAAACGTTTTCTATTTATCTGCCATCCTCTAATACTGTCCATGCTGTTGTACAACCAGTGCCACCTTTTCTGATCTGAGCCACAAGACTCTCATTCTAACCGTTTGCTGCTGATTTAGAAGTTGGTCTTTGTGCAAGCACTGGTGATAGCTTTGCCACTTGCATCATGTTTTATGCATAGTACAACTGTCACAATGTAGCAAATGTCACTGTCACAGAATTCAGCCCTTTTTTTATCCCTTTCAGAGACTGTTGTTCCTATTAATATGCTTATTATAAATGGAATTAAAACACTCAGAGTTGAAACAGGGCCTTGGTAGTTCTGCAGAAATGGGGAAGTTCTCCCTGTCTCAGCATTTAGACACAGACCAAGTAGAAATACAGTATTTGGATGGGAATCCTAATCAGTTGCTTGTAGCCTTAATACCTGTCTGCTGCTCAGCATGACATCCACCTTATTCACAGATGCATGGCATTGAGAATCTCCCAAAAGTTGGACTGGAGGCTTGAAAAAGGGAGAGAAAGGGAGAACCCTCAGCTTCATCTTACCTCTGCCTCCCACAGAAAATTCAATACAAACATTACATTTGGACTGCCTTGCACTGACTGCTGATTGATTGCTAAATTCACTACTGGCATCTCTAGCTAAACACATGCAGGGAAAACTCTGGCCTTCTATTTTGAAGGCTCACCCAACTGTGCATGCATAAAATTGGAACAGCAGCAGTAATTTGGCTTCCTCTGGCTCTTTCAGTTTCTTTCTGGGTAGACCTCAACTGCCTCTTAGAGAGATTTGCTACTGCTAATTTTTTTTAACAGACCATCTCTCTCATTTTGTATTCTAGAGCATTCTTCCCCATTTCTTGTCATGTTTCCAGCAGAGGAAGAAGTTAGTTGGACTGCTCGTGCTGTAGGTAGTTAGCATACTGCTGTTCTGTTGCTGGTGCAGCAGAAAAGGGAAAGGGCCACACTTTCAACATTCCCTTTCTCTGGGAAGGAAATCCTTCAGTCCACTTAGCAGGGAAAGGTCTCAACATCTTCACAGCTCCGCCAACAAGTTCACTTACACTGAAGACATTACAAACCACTCTTGTAAAACCTTAGGAGCAGACTGGCGTTAGCACAAGTAGGAGAAAGGAGACAGACTTTTTTTAACCCCCAAGGAGAGTATAACTCTTACTCTTGTGATGCCCACTTAGTTGGACCACATCAAGAACAACATTTTTGCTGCAGATCTTTTATAATCACAGAATTGTGGAATGGCGTAGGTTCAAAGGGACCTTAAAGATCATCTCATTCCAACCCTGCTGCCACGGACAGGCACACCTTCCACTGGACCAGGATGCTCAGAGCTTCATGCAACCTGACCTTAAACACTTCCAGGGTGGGGAAATGTTCTCTCTTTAGCTTCTCTGGAAAACCTGTTCCAGTGCTTCATCACCCTCACGGGGAAGATTTTATTCCTAATATCTAACCTAACCCTACTCTCTGTCAATTTGAAGCCATTCCCCCTTGTCCTGTCACTACAGGCCCTTGTAAATAGTCTCTCTCCATCTTTCTTGTTGGCTCCCTCCAGGTACTGGAAGGCCAGAGTTAGGTCACCCTGCAGCCTTCCCTTTTCCAGGCTGATCACTGAATACCAGCCATAGCAAGGATACAACAAAATACTCTCTGAAGTGTGTAGCACAGCTGGAGAGATTTTAAGCAGTGCTCCATGCTGCACCTTCAAGCCACAGGTGTCATCAAAACTGGAGGTAGGCAGAAAATATTTTTATTTCTGTATGTATCTGGTTCTGACACTCATACGCTTAACTGTTTCCAGCTAAAGCAGGAAGAAAAGCTGTTTATAATACAAACCCTGTGGATTCTGCATTCCATACCAAAAAAGTTGAAATGGACAAGACTTGAGCAAAGTGAAAACATGGAAGAACTTACTACTGAGGTAAGGCCATACAGTAGATTTTATTGTGAGTTCTTCACAGAAATCTGGGAAGATTTAAAGGCTAGTAATAATCCTCATTTGTTTTCAGATACCAGGTGTTGCTGTTTCCCTGAAAGATTTGTACAGACTCCTCTACATTGGAGAGAAGGATGATTTTCTGGAACATGAATAATCATTTCAGAAATCCACTTCAGAGTAAGTTGACCTACTCCCTAGAAGTTCGTATTTTTTTTAATTACACAGTTTAAATTACTAACACTTTTGTAGATATCCTTGCTGCGTTGTTCTTATTTGACCAGCTAAGTCCACCCTAAAGAAACTGTTGGAAGAGTCAGGAATAATCACTTAGGAAACCATTAGGATTTGGCAAGAAAAGGAAGACACAGTAATGCTAATGGAGTGATTAGTGCTCTGATTCATCGGGTATTGGGATTATCACATCTGTGATATCTATTTGCAAGACAGAGCCCCATCACAAGGTGACCACCCTCTGGCCCTGGCCCTGATTTCACTAGTCTCAGAATCATAGAACAGCCTGGGTTTGAAGGGATCTTAAATGTCATCTCGTTCCAATCCCCTGGGGTGAGCAAGGACATCTTCCACTAGACCAGGTTGCTCAAAGCCCCAACCAGCCTGTGCTTGAACACTTCCAGGGATGGGGTATCCACAGCTTCTCTGGGCAACCCATTCTAGTGCCTCACCACCCTCACAGGGAAGAATTTATATCTAATCTAAACCTGCTCTCTCTTTCAGTTTGAATCCATTGCCCCTTGTCCTGTCACTACATGCTCTTGCTCGCTGAGGAAATTTTGAGCCCACCTGACCTGCCCAGAGCATCTTGAGGCTTTGGACATAAAGAAACAGGACATGAGACTACTACTAATAAAGGACAAGTGGCAGCAGGGCTGAGTCCCACAGAGGACTGCAGAAAACCATGTTCCACAGTATGTGTCAGGCCTGTGTGCAACATGTGAAAAAAAGATGGCAAAACAAGAACTACAGTTCATTGCTTTGCAAATGTTTACAAACACAGTGTAGAATGCACTGACAACTGGGGGATTCTTTATAGGAGCAATGGAAAGTGTTTCTGCAGGGCAGTTTCTGCAGGAGAAAAGGAGGTTCAGAGGTGACCTTGTTGCTCTCCTGAAAGGAGGGTGTAGCCAGGTCGGGGTTTGCCTCTTCTGCCAGGCAACTAGTGACAGGATGAGAGGACATGGCCCCACGCTGTGTTCATGTTGGACATCAGGAGGAATTTCTTCATGGAAAGGGTTGTTAAACATTGGACTAGGCTGTCCAGGGAGCTGGTGGAATCACCACCTCTGAAGGTGTTCAAGAAACAACTCGACATGGCACTCAGTACCCTGGTCTAGTTGGCAAGATGGTGATTGGTCAAAGGTTGGACTCAATGGTCTTGGAAGTCTTTTCCAACCTAAATGATTCTGTGATTCTGTGATCATAGGAATCCTAATATAAAAACAAGTGAAACATTCACTAACTGAGCACAAACATAAAAGGTTCATGGTGCCAAAAATGGTGCTTACAAATAATTTATTTTTATTGCAGGATGGTACTGTTTCTCTGAAATATAGGTAATGGGACAAAAAACCTAGAAAGACATTAAATTTGCACCATTATGAGGAAAGCTGAACAACACCAGGTTCAAGTGTATCTGTCTGCTCTTTCTGATCAGAAGGAACACTTCTGGAAGGGCAGTTCATGCTTTTCAGGACACAGGTGAATTTTCAAAGGGCTAAATACCAGAGAAACTATAGTCCTACCACAGATTCATAATTTATGCCTTTATAAAACTTCTTCTGCTTAATTTTATTTTCTTCTAAGAAAGATGACATCAAAAGAGGACACTTCATGATGTTGGCATCGAGCCATATAACCTCCAAACTCAAACAACCTTACAATTTATTTTGTCTTATATTTCTACAATACTTACAGGGGAAAATTAGCTGATGCTATTTATGCTACCTAAATTATTGCCAGGGCTCTGGCAATAAACCACCTTATGAAACCACCCCACAAGTTTAATTATTTTTTAAAATCTTTTTGGAAAGCACCAACTCAAGGGACTACCATTTGGATTTATTTATTTCACTGAAAAATTCAACAACTTGATAGGATTGATTGAACATGATGAATACAGAAATAACCTGCTTTCTCTTTTGGGAAAAGTAGTGAAAACAGCAATAGGTAGCTTTGAAAGTGTGAGCGATACTGAGATGCCAGTTCTAAAACTATCAGACCCATAAATGAATGAGCATGTTTAAATACTGTGTAGTAGAAATTAAATGTCACAGGAGAGAAACGAAGCCAGCAAGTTGTTTCTCTGTGATGTAGCTAACCATTGTACCTTAAAAGCATTGATGTGTAAAACTGTTCAGCGTTCATGGGTTTTTAAGTCTTAATAGTCAGCTTGGGGTTTTAACTCTGCTGAGGTACTGTAGCAGAAAGTCCAGAATTAAACTGGCTGAAAACAATTCAAGGGGCAGTTTGGAGTCAATGTCTTAACAAAATAGGGTTAACACTGCAGATTGGTGGCTTGTGTATCAGTGGGTGTGAGCAAAATCAAAATGCTGCTTGCCCAAAGAAAGGAGGCGGTTTTGGCCTTCACCCATTTCTATAAAAACTGTATAACTCTATCTGTGAGAGGCCAGCCTTAGCTGAAACTTCCCATAAACTGATTAGTGCCATGGTCAAGAGGCACCTGGCAGACTTATCATCTACTGAAAACACAGAGATAATTTTTTCTTCATCTACAAATGGATGCAAATTGAATGTTAAACTAGAATAATCACTGGGGACTTGGAGAGTGAAAAAATAGATAAGAGAAACTAAAATAAAAGTCCCTGACAGGATTTTTCATTTCTGAGAGCCAACGGCACTTCATGATGGGTAACAAAGGAACAGATGTGTCGTAATAGGTTGTTTCATGGTTGAAAAACATTAATTTCTTGGCTGGACACACTGGAGAGGAGCTGGCAACATCTCTTGCAAAGTCAAGAAAGAAGAGTCAAAAGCAGCACTGAATCAATGTGGCCACAAGAGCTGGAACAGCCGGAGGCAATGAACTGGTCACCACAGCCAGTGGTCTGGTCTGAGCTCTGGGGACTGGGAGAGCCAAGCAGCAACACCCCATAAACTGCTGGAACACCACGGGGGAGCTTATTGATAACGTTATGTAGGAAGGTGTTTCATTGGAGCATGACCAACTTTGGGCTTGGAAAAATGGGGCAAGACTCCACTCTACGAGAACGAAGCTGCTCCTACAGAAAACATGGCCCACAGGCAGTAGAGCCACAGGTCCTTGGTTAAGTGCTGCTCATGCAGGTTCACAGGCTTTTTATCAACATGACTAAAATATAATTAAAGCAACAACACTAAGATGCATTTAGGAAATGGCAAAAGGTAAAAGGCAAAAACTTCTAGTAATAGTAAATGATCACAGAATCATAGAATGGGTTGGATTGGGCTGGCAGGGACCTGGAAGGGACCTTAAAGATCATCTGGTTCCAACCCATAATAAAGTATTTATTTTCATAGGTATATTATTTTCTTTCAAGTTAAATGTGGCCATGGGGAAATAACTGCCTATATACAGAGATATATTTTATTAAAGTGTTATTAGTTTAAATTTGCCTGCTTTTTATCAAATTTATATCCATGCAGATATAGTTTGCATTTTATTTACAGAAGCGTATCGATTTTGCTGGTTCCTAAAAGGCACTTGGAAGACACGTAATGGAATGGGAAGCTGCTTTTTCTTGCAGATCAATTAGCATGAATTTCGTGGACTGTATAAAATGGACACAATTACAAAGCTCAGCATATTCTTATGGCTCCTCGTGCAGCAGCACCAGCCCCTGAGCCACTTAACACCGGTGACATACTTGCTGGGAGTGCTAGCAAAGAAGTGAACCATCAAACACAGTTTTTTGGCAGACTCTTACACAGCCTAACTGAATTAATTCTGCTGATTATACCACCTGCAGTATTTACTTGATGAAATACAGGCAGTGAAAGCTGCTGCACACATCCCTCTTACGAGTGCAGTGCTCCCCAGAATGGATGCCCTGGTTTAGCCACTGCCATGGGTCAGCCAGCACTGCAGGGCTGGGGACTCATTTGCTTAATTATTCTCCTTCATTTTCTCCAGCCTTTTATGCATTTGTGCATAAACAGGCGGAATTATTCTTGTGAAATACTAGCTGTGACGTTTATATCTCCCCTTTTTTTTTGATGTTGTTTACCAGATTGTTTGACCAGATTGGTTCACATAAAACAATTACATCTTCAGTTTGTTCAATGAATGTTAATTTCCATGATCTTTCTGGTAACTTTGTGTTACCAGCTTGTGATTGATCATTATGGTAACATTTTGGATGCTTGGCTACATGACAGACTTTGATAACTTTGTGACCAAAATTATAGAAAAATGAGTTTTCACAATTGAATTACTCAACTTGAGGGCTGCTAAACATTTTTAAACATTGATCACAGCAAAATTTTGGCAATGCCATTAGATTTTCTACTGAATTGGGTATTTTCATAAGTTTCTGATTTTCTCATATTTTTGAATGAAATTAAATATACAATACAGATTTTTTTCTTCATTAAAAAAAAGAAAAGAAAATAAAATCCCCAGTCCTCAAAATTCTGATTCAGGAGAGAAACCCTGTTGCTTCATGCAAATTATTGTTCATTCTGCTGCCTGTTCTCTTCTAGGAAGTGACCACCTCAAACTGTATCTCCCTTCATCCACTATGAACAGGACTTGAGTATCAGCTCAGCAAATGGGAAGACTGCAATATTTGATAGGAAATAAGAAACAGAGAGGAAGTCCAGGGAGCACCAAAAAATCCCCAAACAACTCCCTCCCACCAATGTTCGGAAAACAAATAGAAACTGTTAAACCAGAATTTTCTAAAATAAATCCAGTATTTAAATTTTAATGGCAAAATTTTAATATTATTTTCTATTATTTGAGCATCTCTGTCAGTGATATTAGTTGCATATTTTGCTTTCACAATCCTGTGACTAACATTTGGCAAACAAAGTGGTTTACTTTTAATAGCATTTATTGATTATAACTTATATCTGAAAACAAAAGAGAAGATCTAATTCTATTTGGAGATGTATACATTTCTTGAAATAGAGGTTGAGAGACTTTTGTTGTGCTGGCACATCCATGTGTTTTTTTAAATCTAAATTTTATGTTATCCTGTTTAACTGAAAGTGTTTTCCTTTCCTTCCTCCTTTTCCTCATCTCAGTCACATGATCTTCACAGTCCACTTTTGCAAATCTTTCTCAAGAAATATTTTCAACCTCAACACATATGAACTACATATTTGAGTAATGCTGTGATGGGAAGCATGTGATGACAATTAGCAAATTAAGGAGTTGGAATAATTATTTTTCACTAAAATTTACCAAAGTTTAACACTCCTAAATCCAGGAAGATTTTTACACTTAATTTTTGTGATACCCCTCATAACAGTCTTTCCTCTTGCTTGGCCTGAGCAGTGCAGTCTGCCTGCTAATTTTGGTACAGAAATAGCTGTCAAATAAACATTTCACTTCTGAAATTTTGTTGATTAGTTTGGCATTTAGGGCAACAATAATTCCTTAATATGAAAATACACCTAGATTATTCTTTCTGAGACAAGACAAACAAGCAGTGGCTTGCTTTTTGCCATTTGACTGGCAAGGCAAAAGCTTCAGTTTTAAGTAAGAGAGACCTTTGTGTCTTGTTTCCTGTTTTATCTATTTTAATTTCACTGACTTACAAGTCAACATTTTTTAAGGACTGGTGGTTTGTTTAGTTTTTTTTAAGCCAGCTTTGATACTTTAAAAGGCACCAGATATGTCTGATCAAAGACATTCTTATGGAGGGTGGTATTAAAAAGTCAGTAAGTTTAGTTTCCTTTATAGTGTTGTGTTTCTTCAAAGTGATCAGAAATACGGGCTTTTACACTGAAGTTTTTTGAGAAAGGAAAACTTTTAAAGAGCCCTTATTCTTTTTTTTCCTATGGAATTACAGCCAAGATAGCAGGTGCCTAACAGAAGGCCAAAGCAACATTCTGGAAGTTTAACTGGACGCCATACTATATGTAATAATAACTTTATATAATTGTAATAATATTCAAGGACAATCAATGAGTTTCATACACTAATTTTATTCTTGTCCAAAAGAAATAGCTTCTCTGATAATAAATTAGCACAAGCTCATTACAGCTAAAAAGTAGCTGTCTATTTCAGGATTTGATGGTTTTTTTCCTCTATTCTACTTTCTTGCAATATCTGAGTCTACGTGGTATAGGATTAGCAGCAGAATTCCTAAGAAAACACTTATGCTTTCTCTATCTACTTAAAGCTTCACAATGTTGCATTTTTAAGGAGATTATTTCATATTAGTGGAATAAATCTTATTCAGATTTATATTGTAATGAAAATACTTAGCTTACACATGGAGGGAAATACCTGAAAATACTGAAATCTGGTTCTTATGATGGCAGTGGGGCAGAGAGAAGGAAGGAAAACTACTCCTTTAAGTATTGGAGTTAAAGGAAACCTCTTGGATGTTTAGATATTCTTTGTCCTGGCCCTGGTTGTAAAATTAGGTCACTTAGGAGTGTTTTCTCTTCGGAATAATGTTTAAAGTGTAGTATATTGGCATTAGCAATTGACATGCAATGTCTTGCACTTGATTTTTTTCTTTTAAATTCTTTCCAAATTTGCACATGTGAGTGAAATAATTATAACTAAAAAGTAAAGTAGTTCAGAATAATTATTTGCCCTTGAAATTTAGAATAGGAATACATCACTTCCTCTACTATATTTCTTGAAATGATTGTGAATGTACCTAATTTGATAGGTGTATCATTGATGTACTGCTCTTAATTTACACCCCCTCATCTCTTCTCCCATTTTGCACCACAAGTTTGTTTAGGAGAACTGCAAAATTGACATTTAGGTTGTTTAAAGGTGCTAAGTTAACTCACTCTGAACAGTCTATGGATCCCATTATTCAACTTTGGATAGCACAGCACAGCTGTCAATCTTAGACTGACAGCTTCAGTTTGTGATTTAAGGTCAACTCCTCCTTAATCTGCAGAAAAAATCCCCAAGACTTTTTCTTATCTCACTCTGTTTATATCGTTCAGTCCCACCCTGTTCTGCTTGACACAGTGCAGCCTAAGTCCTGCTCAGCAGCTACAGAATAGACCCTACTGATAAAACTTGAGACAATTTTGTCAGGTGAAAGGTTTTCTTTGTTTCATTATATATTTGAGGGAAAAAAAATCATCCCTTCTTATTAGGTACTGCTCTTCTCTCAGTGCTTTCTCTTGGTTAGAAAGTGTTAGGGTGCAAACATGTAGAGCTTTATCCCTCCCTGGCTATTCCAACCCTGCAGCCAAAAACATCTGTAGCCCTATCTTGCTGAAAGCCAGAAAAGTCAACCAGTGTGATTTCTGATGATCCAGGAGGCAAGGCAGAAAACATAGACTTTTCACTGCCTGCTTTCCTTGAGGGATTGCTGTATCCCAGGAGAGAGTGTGTACATATACACTCCTTTGGTGTGTGGCCTTGCTTTCAGTTCTTCCTGTGCTCTCCTGTGTGACTTGATGCAGACACTGTCTGGAAATCAGAACTCCTCCTCTTCTGTGAATCTACCTATAATTGTATCTGAAATTAGAAATTCAAAATGCTCTGTCATTCTCCTTTCCACCAAAACACTTGTGGTCTCAAACTGAACTTCAAAGTACTTCCAGGGGTCCAGAGGAGCATGTATCACATATTTTATTTTCACCCAAAAGCTGTGCCAGTTTCTCCCAGGAAGCAAAAGGAGCATGAGAAGTTGGAGAGAGACATCTGAAGAGAACCTCTCCCTTCAAAAGGGCTCTGGCACCCCAAGCCCTCAGAGGAACTGGACCAAAATTGCACCTGGATTTTCACTGTCAGATCCTGAACTCAAAGACCTGGGTTGAGATTTTCAGAAGAATTCAATAACTCTGAAAGTGCTAGAGAGGGCTTGGATTTCTACAAAGTGCTGAGTGCCATTCCTCAGAAAATCAATTGCCTCTACAGTGCTTCAAGCCAGGCATATAAAATATAAGAACTCCAAATCACTAGTTGATCTTAAAAAGTCTTGGCTCTGAAGCCTGCCAAGTCAGCACCTTCTTTGCCTACTTGTAAAAGCAGCCAAAGAAAGGAAATAGATGAGCCATCAGCTCTGAGTATAATTTCTACTGATTCAGTTCTTAGTTCATGAGTTAGCTGGAAGGGAAAAAGGGAGGTATATGAAGAGAATGTTTTAGTTCTCATAAGGCGATATCCAAATGCCTTTAAAACAATAAATAAAGCACTTGTTAGAGGAGTAGTTACCTTGTCTGTACACTTATAAGGAAAAGGAATTAATTAAATTTTAATTGCTAAACACATAAACCCAGTATATTAATTAAGTGGTTTCCAGTTACAGTAAATGATGCATCAGCATTTTTTGTTTTGTACCTTATTTCACTGATGACAGCCAGTAATGGGCTTTCAGGCTCAGTGCAGGCTCCAAATGCTGGGAGCAGCAGGTTGGGAAAACCAGCCAAGAAATCTTTTGACATTAAAAAGCAGAGCTCTGCCACTAATTATGTTAAAAGTCAAGTTTGCGATTGCAAGTAGATGGTCCAGGCAGCGAAGTGAATGTGGTAAAAACCATAACACAAGATGCTGGAGACTGAGACTCTTCTATAAACCAGAACATAACCCCAGTCTTCCTTGACTAAAAAAGTGCTCCAAATCAAACTTGTAGTATCTAGTTGAGAGGTGTTTGGTGGAGGACTAACTTGCCCAGGCTCAGAGTGAACAAGGAAGTGACACAAGTTGGATATGAAAATCAAAGGAGACACCACTTTGCATGTCAGATCATCCCCACTTCATGGCACAGGCTGAAGTTCCTTGGTAACTCAGCTGACTCTGGCCTGCCAGAAGATGGTGGATTTCTCTGGTTATATCACAATGATGGCTCACAAAAGAGACTCGTCTCTCTAATATATGGTACAAACACCTTAAAATGTTCATGTACATGTCAGAGAAGTTTTATTTTGGCAAAAAATCTTGCTTTTATTTTTTTCTCCCATACACTTTTTTTTTTTTAATCTGCAACCCAAGTGAAGCCTTAAAAGATGTTCTTCAATAACCTCACTAGCTGACATTGAACCCAGAAGTCAAGTGGAATTCTTGCCCATCTTCTCTCCATGAGGATTTGGAGTCACCCAGGCAGAGGACAAGCAAACTTCTCATCATGTAGAAATATGTTGGTTCAGTTGCCACACTTCGTCCTGGAGACATATCTGGGCATCACAGGGTTCCCTCAGCTTCTGCTTGCTCCTGACACACTGCTGCAAATCACAGCTTTAATCCCTGTGTCTCTAGATAATTTGGGCTTTCAACCTTCCATTTTGTGTCCAGTCTGTCAGTTAGAGTTACCCAGGACCCCAGCAAGGAGTTGGTTCTTTTTCTATGCTTGAGTGCTGACAGATTGACATTTTTTGAATATATTTATTCTCTTTCTTTGCTGGCTCACCAGAATTTAGGACCACTGGGGAATTCTGGCCTGAGACTGTCCAACTTTTCCTCACTTCTCCACAAGTAGAGTCTGTCTGCCGTATGCAGGAAAATGGGTCTGCTAGGCAATACAGCCCTGTTCAGACACTTGGGACTGAAATCCACAGCAGCATGACTGAGTAAGGAGTTATCTAATTAAATTAAACAATTTATGCTTGGAAGGAGGAGTATTTGAACTCCAATTCCATTTGAGGGACACGTGGCTTGGAACTACTGGGTCATAAATACATCTACAGCTGGTGACAGCACTTAACAGTGACTACTTTAAAAAAAAAAAATCTGAGTCATTGGTATATTTTTTCTTTGCCAGAGGTAATTCAAACCTACAGATTTCAGGATAATAATCTGGACATTACCAAAAGAGAAGGTCTATGGGTTCATTCTGTCAGTTGCTGTTTATCCATCTGCTGTCTGTTTTTTTCTGGTTGAATTTTTCATTGCACAATCAAAGAGCTGGTTCCAAATTTTCTGGAAACAGAAAAAAAAACTAAAACATTGTAACTGCAACTCCATGGCTCAAACATCTCCCAGGAGGTTGTGGTCATCATTATTCCTGGAGGTGAGATGCTTTCACTGAAACAATCAGATTTTGTGATTATTGCCTGGGGACATCTATAAGGCCACAGTAAAATGTAAATTCTGTATTCCCTTTGTTCCTTTGATAGCTCATCTAACAATGGTCCCAGTAAATTTTTGTGGTGGTTTGAAACTCCCAAGGATCCAATTTTTAAGTTCAAACCCCCTCCCACAGTCTGCCCCTGTGAGAGGGTTTAGGGATGGTATGGACTTAATATTTTTTTCACTTCATGTGGAGAGTTTTCAGACAAAACACAACCATTCGTTATTGGGGGAAGGGAAAAATATTTACAAAGGTTTATTTACTCACACCTATATATATATATATATTTACACTGAATTAAATTCCTCTTTTTCTTCAATAAAAGTCCAAGAAGGAAAGAGAAAAGTCTTTTTGTCACTGCACAGGCCACAGTTCCTTCGTTTCAGTTTTTTGTGGCACTGGTTAGTGTCCTTCATTTTCCTAAGGCAGCAGATTTAAGTATGGCAGTCAGGATTTTGGTTCTTACTTTGTGGAAATTTCAACCCCGAGCCTTCGGGGGATCTCCCTGTAGATCTTCACTCCCCTTGGGTTAGAACGTTGAAGGCAGCTTTCAGTTCAGTCTTACCAAGGCTCTTTTGCTCTGTATCAGCTCGCCAGCATGATAGAAGCAACAGCAGCAGCAGCAGAGGGCACGGGCACCTCCTCTGCACTCTGTCCTGGCTCAGCTCTCAGGACGACTCCGGGTTTCTCGTCTCCTTTCTCTCTCTCTGAAGCTGCTGCTGCATTTTGGGACTCCCTAAAGGTTTGGAAGTCCGCCCCTGCTCTTCAGCAGGTGTCTGGGTTTGGGAAAGTAATACAGTCTTACCCCAAACCAGCTCTGTTGAGTTTTCCTCTGTTTCGTTGCCAGCTCTCCCTCCTGCAGGAACATTTCTGCGTCTTTCAGCCGGCTTCATGTTATCTTGTTGCTCCTGGCTATCTTTTTGGCTTTCAGCCATCGCTGTCTCTGTTCAGGACTGCTCCGCTGCCGCTTTCAATGTTTTCTGCTGCTGCTGACAGTAAGGAAATTCTCCCACCTCTTGATTACGGGACCCAGTCCAGCTTTGACACTACACCGGGTCTCTCGTAGCCTCAGCTGGGGCTGGGGGCTCTTGGCTTCCTGCTTCCTCGTGGTTCAGATCATGGCTACCAACCTACTAAAACTACTTCACCACCTTCTCTTCCGTTGCTGTGGGTATGTAATTTCCGTAGGGTGCATATGAACCTTTGATTGGTCTAGTATTATCAGTGAGGCAAACCATTACTGCCCCAGAGAAAAGGTTTTTCAAGCCACCACAGTTTTTCTTCTTTCTGCTGCTTGACTGCTTCTTAAAATAATTCAGACCATGGACATCTAGACTCACATACCTAATAGCTTTCTCTCTCTCTCTCTCTGCATTCTATAATCTGACATGTGCAAGAAACCCCTCAATTAAATATAAAAGCTGAACTATATAGCCATGTTGAAAGAACAAAGAGCATTTTATGTGGACAGGGAGATCAATTTGTTTCAATGGTAAACAGAAATTTTATCTTTAGCTCATGGCCTTGGTTTTATAAAACATAACTTTGGAAAGAAAGGGCAACATTTCCTGAGCTTTCTAAAAATAAAAAAAACCAAAAGTTTCAAAACTTGTTCTTTCCCTAAAAGAAGAGCAAATGACTTCACATTGGTAGCTTTCATTTAATGGGACAAAAAAAAAAGTTCTGTCCTTACAATATGGATGAAATGCATATTTTGTTTGTAATCAGCTTTCTCAGGACAGGGAAGTACAAATATGAAGTCAATGGCCTGCAGAAGCACATGAAAGCAGTACCATGATGCAATCCAAACTCTAGTGCACATGACAATCACTTCACCAGGGCAGGCTGGGGTCTGCCACAACATAGCCCGTGGGCCACGACCTGCTCCTTAGGCAATGGCCAATCCATACTCATCAGCTTGTACTTGGATCAAAACCTGTGCCCAGCATCACCTGCTGGGGTGTGTGGCTGTGTAGGGGGTCTCAAAACAGGTGGCACAAACCTGAATATTGGTCACATGCCAAATTTACTTCCAGTCACACAATGCCTGCTACAAAAGGTGAGGAAGGTGTGGCTGTGCCCTCAGCAAAGACCTCGGGAACTTGTGCACTTCCATAGTTTGGCTGTCACTCCAAAAATACACAAGGCTTTAAAGTATCCAGGGCACTGCCATGGCCACTCCAGAGCTCTCACCCTACACTCTGCACAGCTTTCTGAGGAGCTCTAGGACCCTGCTCAGTGTATCACACCAGGCACTGTTTTACCTCTCTGTCCTCCTGTAGCTGAAACATTTGCTCAGTAAGAGACTGCCAAGGATTGCCCTCCTGCTTCCCCCTACACCTCCCAGGAAAGAAAGTAAGAAAAAAACCCCCACCATCAAACACTGGATTAGACCTTTTTATGCAAACAAAGCTTTTACATTCCACTTGTGTCAGTGTAGCTGTAAATGTCTGAAAGGATTCAACCTGATAGCAGAGACAAAAGTACAACAGCTGGAGCAACCTGCTGCCATGTGAATACCTCGGGTTCAGGCCATGTTTTTCTGCATATTTTCTTGGCATACAAGAGAGGAATAAAAAGCAGAGCTTCTACTAATATATCTAACTTACTAGAAATGCAACTACAATTAGTGTGGGAGCGCTCTACTCCTGAGGGGAATCTGGCTTTGAAAGGAAATCTGGGAATAGGCCAAAGATATGTTAAGGTAACGTATTGGGAGAAGAAAGTGGATGTCTTTCCAACACATTTATTACCCTATTCTGTCTTATTCAGAAAAGGTGAAGAGAGTTGTCCATGTCTAATCAATACCATACCTCTCACTGTCTTGAAAGGATTGGATTATATTTAGAATTTCTGTATGGATCCCATACTATCTTTTTCAGAAACACCATCCCCTGTATCAACATGTCAATTGAGAGCACAGGGGTATGATAAACCTCTTCGCCTGGCATGCCTGGCAAGGCTCCAGGGGAATAATACACTAAATATGATACTGTTTTGTTCTCAGGAGTATGTGACCACAAAGCTCCTGGGGCAAAGAAGAACATTATCAGCTTAACAAGTGATGCTTATCTCTGATGAAGCTGCTGCCAG
This sequence comes from Neopelma chrysocephalum, assembly GCF_003984885.1. Classification (NCBI taxonomy): domain Eukaryota; kingdom Metazoa; phylum Chordata; class Aves; order Passeriformes; family Pipridae; genus Neopelma; species Neopelma chrysocephalum. The sequence continues at coordinate 1,421,872 of NW_020897715.1, forward strand.
AATTTTTAGGTCACATTTTCAAGTGCTTTTCCTTTCATATGAAGCACAAAGTATTAAAATGCACATCAAAGAGTCGACTTGTTTCCATCCCTCACTTTAAACAATGGGCAAATCCTGTTTCTGTTTTCCTGTGTGTTTCTAACCTGGTCCATACTCGGTCCTTACTTGCCTTATCTCATCATTGGGACTCAATGGACAAATCAAATGGAACTGACCACGAAGTTCCTCAGAGGGGTTGTTAGTGGTATGAAGTGAAATGGTCTTCCAGAAGAAAGAGCTTCTTAAAGAGACTGTATGAAGAGTATGACCATCACTGCTGAGCAAAATGAGGTAGAATCAGGGACAGTTATCTCAATGTTGTAAAAAAGAGGCATCAGCTGCTTTCAGTGCTTCATTTGCGAACAAAGGTATGACAAGGAATTCACAGATAAAGATATGTGCTTATTCTCCAATAGGACATTGATTGACACTGTTTGACTGATCTGAATTCGTAGATTGGAAGGGGAAAGAACATCCTGCAGAGGGTGCATGGGTAGGTGTTTCATTCTCCTTTCTTCCTGCCTCTAAGAGGCAAAGCAAGAACTGTGCTTTTCCTGGTGGTCTCAGGGGAACTGTCAGCAACAACGTAGTGCCTTAGAATTTACTCTCACTGCATTCAATTTGTTTCTCACTTGAGAAACATAAGACACAGATGAGTGTCCTCCAGGAGGTGGGATACCCTCAAGTGCCTCTAACTCCTCCTGCAGGCAATCTTTTCCAATCAGTTATCTGTTTCCTTCTTCAGGACTAGAAATCATTGGCCAAACCAACAGTTTCTGAGAAGTCACTCACTAAATATTCCACCATACCTGCTGTAATATCTCATATAATAGAAAATGCAGAGCAGGTCCAATAACCTCTAAATGCATTTCAGTTCAATGATGTCTTACCCTCAGCACGACTCTGTAGTGGGCATTCTTGTGGTATGCAACTACAACTTTAATTCTAGCCAGTGCAAGGAGTTAGGGCTTTGTGGGCTATCAGAGGAGAAGATAAATGTGATCTACTCAAACAGTAGCGAAAAAAAACTGTTGACAAATTACAGAAGCCTTCATACATGATTGTTCCAAATTAGCAAACTAATTGACTTACAGCAATTTAGATAACAATATCCACCTGGTCACATGACTGTGGTCCATGTCACTATGGAAGGTCATGCTTCATTCTGGAGGTTGTATTAAGCCTTGTCATAATAAAAATATAGTACCTTTATTACATGGAAATTATAAATACGCGGCTGTTTTTCCTAAGTTTCCATGAACCACCAGTCCACCACACTACATACAGAAGGATCTTTTACCTTCCTTCCTCAGAGAATGAAGCCCAGACATGGAATATCATATTCTGGATCTAATATTAACATCATTAGTTTGAAGGGAATCACTTGGGTTGTATTAATTCCAGCATTTCCCATGTTTGTCATCCATAGTAAGACCCAAACTTTGCGACCAACTAAAATGGAAGCTGGAATCTGAAATCTGAACTAAACTGACACAGGAAATTCCTGCATTTTTATCTACTTTTTTTTTCCTCATAGTTTCTGTGTGCTTTTAATGGATTTATTTTCTGTGTTTTTCCCATTTTCCTCTTGAATCCATCTTACAATTTTAAAAACCTCATTCGTCTATGAGAAGGACATTCCCAAACACATCAGTCACTGCACGAAGATTTATCTACTTTCATTTTTAACACACTGAAACTAGAAATGTCTTCACAGTAATGCTCCTGATGAAATTTTCTAAATATGACTTTGCCCCTTTATAACCTTATTTTTTTTTCTTTCATGTCTTAAAAATTGTCAATGCCATAGTTTTATTTAAAATATATTTTTTCAGTTACTCCCTCGGGGAATTTTTCCTTTAAGAGTCTCAATTCCTATATTTTTTCAGAGGACTATGAGTGGATGGAAACACCTGGGCAGAGAGAGCTTTGATCCTTCGAGTCCCAAACACTGAGCATAGTTAATGTCATTGTAGCCACAAGAATGATACTTCAGTCATATATGTGACTCACTGCTTCTTCCAAAGACATGAATGATTTGAATATACTGTTGGCTGAGCTTTAAACTGATCAGCTTGTGGAATACATATGTATACAGGAGAAAAATTACCCCTTGGAATGACATGACTGAAAGGGAAGGAGTGAAACTGTACCAATTTACATACGATGAATACCTGATTTATGCACAGTGCTTGGATCAAAACCTGCTCTGATTTTCAGCCCAGACAGGAAATTGATTTGCATCAGTTTAACCTAAGTTGGAATTTGACTCTATTTGTTTTCTGCTGGAAAATTTCAATGCTCATTCACCAGGATGCTGCTCTAGGTACACTTACTAACAACGTTGTAAAATGGTTTTTAAATGCTACAAATGCAAAAGCTAATGTTTTATCCTCATTTTGCACTCATGTAGGAGTTTTCATAATGCAAAGTGCATCCCTTTCAGCTATTTTGTTTGTATGTTTGTTTGTTTTACTGCGTTATTCCGGTAGTAAAACCCTGGAATTTTAGTAAATGCAAAATGCTGTGAGAATGTTTTCAGATTCTAATTTGATAGCAGATGTTAAAATGAATATTTTAAAATCCATAAAATGATATTAAACAGCATCTTCTTTTTATTTATATTTCCAATATGATGTAAAATTTGTTTTGGTAGCTGAAACCGTTGCCAAAAGTATTCTGGACTTAGAATCCTGCAGTCTGAGTTCATGGTTCTGTAGTGATCAATAAATCTCATTTGAGGCAAGGATGACTTTCTAAATGTACAGATGTATGTACAATGTAGCCTTGATATCTTGTTAAAATCTCTACATTCAGATGAACAAGTATTAGGACAGCATATCCCCATCTGCTTGGATGTAGTAGGGCTACAGGTTTCTTTCTCTTAGATGTAAACTAAAAGAAAACTCTAAGAAGCTCGGCCTCACCTCCACTAAAACACATCTGCTTTCTTCCATTTAATTAGTCCCTGCAAAGTAAGTAAAAGCAGTCATTTGAATCCAACTGGCACAGTACTGCCAGCTGCCAAGGATAAGACATTTCCCAGTGTTGTAATCTGAGTTTCTGAGGAAAAAGAAGATATTTTTGTGCCTATTTTCCTCTAGTACAATCTACTGCAATATTTTTGAGTCTGGGAACTCCAGCATACATCTATGTTCCTTATGTTCCTAAAATTAATTAAAAAAGCAATTTTCTGGCTTTAGATGGGACCTTCCCTTTGATACTATCACTTCCTCTCTGAAAAGACTGATTTTCATTCATATCTATTTTAAATTCACTACTGACCCAAATATTAGATGATGCTTTGTGGAAAGATCATTCTATATTAACTTGTTCCAGGAGACTTCAGGGAATCTGGTGCTCAGAACTGTCTTATGTGAGACTTGTGATGCGATGAATGTTGGAAGCCCTATGTTCCTAAAACACACAGGAGCCAAAGGTTTGGCCATTTCCTTATAGAAATCACTGCATAAATGCATAAAATATGCATTCATATTCTCTGAGATTCTGCAGTCTTTCCTTGTACTCCCTCCTTTTTTGTATTTCCCCTTTGGTTTCTTTCCCTGCCTCACTCTGCGCTGTAGCAGCTTCTCTCCCCAAATCATCACTCATTCCTGCCAGGGAAGGAACAATCATCAGCTCCTGCTGAGAGGCATCACCTCAGCCAGTCCACAAGGAAGGGACTAGAGGGAAACAGGCAGAGTTCCCCTGTTCCCAAACACTCCCCTTCATACAACACACAGCAAGCAAAGCAACAACCCAGACTCTGTCCAACACAGATGTATAGCTCTGTAATTCGAAATGATATTCCTCGCCTGCCCTCTCTGCCGAGACCTCTGCACAAAGAGTTGTTCTTTCAAATACAGATTCATCAATATTTATCAGCCAGGCTACTGCCAAAGCAAACCTTGAAAAAAAAAGTTTAGCCAGATGATCCATGTTAGCAGTGAGCTCAAACACACAGCTGTGCAAAAACTGAAAGGTATTTTCAGCGAGGCTATAATTTAGGCAGCATTATCTTAAGGGATTTCTAAGCCCACGAGAAGCGTGATTTGTGTACATAGCACAAGGGATTTGCATAGATAACACATAAATCTATTAGGAATCTGCAGCACACATAGCCAGTCATGCAACACTGGAAAAGCTGGGTGGCAGGGACCACACATTTTGGCTGGGGAGGGTTGACTTCATGGACAGGGGGTGAAAAGTATAAATCAGTCAGCAGTCATTCTGTGGTCTACTTGAAGACACGAGTGTACCAAGATGTGATAAGATTTCTTTTCTTCATTTTTAGCTAGCAAGGTTTTATTTCAATCTCTTGTGTGGTAATTAAGTTGAAGTAGAGCCTGGCACATCTAGCTGGCAGAAACAGATTATTTGTTTGGAGGAGGCATTCACAAAATCAATATGAATCCATTTGTGAAAGTGGAGTAATTTAGAGAAATACCCACTATCCCCATTTCAGGTCTGCCTGTTTACTGAAAACACAGCGTGGAAAGAATTGGAAAGGCAATATACGCTTAAACACCTACATTTACGAACTTGCCAGACAAAAGATTGTGTAGTTATTAACAAGCAAATTTTTTCCTGGATCCAATAACTTCCTTCCCTTATACCAAGAAAGGCTTTCAAGCAGTTTAAGTGAAAATACTTCATGTGGAATCCTATCATAAATCCTTTGATGAGTTAAACTTTAAACTTATATTCCTCCAACTTTAGCTTTTTTGGGGGGGACATCTGACTTTGAGTCTGATACCTAGTTCATCCTAGAAATTTTCAAAATAGTGACTTATAGATCAAAAAACCTTTGCAGGAGTCACACATTTACAAATACAAATTAGTATTGTGCAAAGTTTTGTTGAAATACATAAATATGCTCTTTCACTAGGCATGTTGCTTGGCATTAGACAGGTCTAACTTCACATTCTGTAGAGCACATAAGGATAAAGGCACAGCTTATACCATCACGAAAAAAACCCAAATCTGTGTATTTGTGAATAGTATCACATGGAAAAATTTGGCCACAGGACACATGGACACACAGTTGAACTTGTGCAAAGTCATCCTGATCACACAAAAGCTGGATCTTTCCATTGGCTTAACATCAGCTTCAGGAAAACCAGTATTTGGTCTGCTGTAATAAATAGGTAAGGGTAAATAGTAAAGGGTCTGGAGCACAAGTCCTGTAAAGAGCAGATGAGAGAGCTGGGGGGTGTTTAACCCGGAGAAAAGGAGGCTCAAGGGGGACCTTATTGCCCTCTACAAACACCTGAAAGGAGGTTGTAGCCAGGACAAGAGGAAAAGACCTCAAGGTTCACCAGGGCAGGTTTAAACTGGATTTTAGTAAAAAATTCTTCATGGAAAGGGTTGTCAAGCATTGGAACAGGCTGCCCAGGGAAGTGATGGAGTGACCATGCCTTGAGGTATTTAAAAGATGTACATGTAACACTTAGGGACATGATGTAGTGGTGGACTTGGCAGCGTTGGGCTGATGGTTGGATTTGATGGTCTTAAAGGTCTTTTCCAACCTAAATGATTTTATGATTGGCTCAAAGCCCTTAGGTAGGATTTATTGCATGTTAACCATGGTTTAACTCTGGTGTTTCACAATAACTTCTCTTCAGCTGTGAAATCAGAAGAAGCCTCTATTTTGACAGCACTACCCTTTGCCTCCTTTTCCCTCTGCCTTCCCTGGTTGTGCACCCAGACAACTGCATTGAGCAGCCATCATATAAATGCAGTTGGTGAACTGACCTGAGAACTGAATTAAAAATCACCTGTTCTGCTAATTCAGTTATTTTTGACAGAGATCTGTGATTCAGTTCACTCTCTGTACCTTGACAGCTACAGCGAGACAACTCACACCACAGAAGGGCAACTGGGGCAAACAAAGGGTGTGCATTTCTCCCTTTGTCCACAGAAGACACTTTGGCAGTCAGTCCCTCTGTGCCAGCACAGCCAGCAATAAGCTGCCACAGACTTCCAGTGACTATAGGAGAACTCTTCATAGTCTTAAAAGTCTGATTGCACTGATGTCTAGTTTTTGGTATTTCAAGGAATTCTTCAACCTTCCTGTGTTTGGCTGCATGGGCAGATTATCCCATTAAGGTTCAATTGGGTTAACAGTAATCCACCAGGGATAATGTAAAGGCTCGGTAATTCCCTAGTATACAAACAGCGTACCTTCTTTCCTGTAGCAGCACAATCCTCCTGACCTGTATTTTGACTACATACCTCCCATGGTTTTGAAATACATTCACTAAGAAAGCAAATACTTGAGCTGTGACTTTTACCTGGTTGCTACCACCCCTGTGTCAGAGGGTACACCCAACGCAGGATTGTCTGGACAGACCATGGAATGAGAGAATCACAGAATGCCTTGTGTCAGAAGGGACCTCAGAGATCACCTCTTCCAACCCCCCTGCTGTGAGCAGGGACACCCTACAGTAGACCAGATTGCTCAGAGCTCCATCCAGCCTGGCCTTGAACACTGCCAGGGATGGGCCATCCACATCTTCTCTGGGCAACCTGTTTCTGTGCCTCATTGCCCTCACAGCAAAGAATTTCTTCCTAATATCCGGTCTAAACCCTCCATCAGTTTGAAGCCATTCCCCCTTGCCCTGTCATTACATGCTCTTGTAAATAGTCCATAAAAGGAGTTTTCAGCTGCTTTTTTTTGGACAGTTTAAACTGAGCAAGTAGAGCATGTAGTGAAAGAGTATAGGGAGAGAACTAATGTTCACACATTTTACATGAACTCACATAAATGACCACAGCAGGAAAGGAACCAACTTTTCTTTTAGGTTCAAAAGCCTCTAGTTCAAAAGTTTCAGACTACTCTGAAGTGTATCGCCTCACTCAAGTGAGCATGGAGATTCAGGAGCAAGGATATATGGGGAAGACAAATCCTCTTGGATCTGTCTTTCAGCCACATACACTTTGCCTGGCATTTCAGCTCTCAGGACAACCCACCCCTTGACAAAGTTATACACTGATCTGCAGACTGACAAGTTTTCCTTACTGCTTCTAAAACTGCATGTGAAGCAATGGTAATAAGCTGTAGATTTGCTCAAGTCCTTATCCCATATGGGCAGTAAATGAAACAATTCTTTCAGTCCCATCAGTAAGAGAGAAATGATGCGAAAAGTAATTTCTTGTGTACTCTTCAAGAGTTGTCTGAGCTGTGACCTATTCTGCTATTCTATCCTGAAACTTGTAAATAAACCAAAGCCTTCCCAAGCAATTAACATTGCAGCATATTCTGCACATTCTCCTTAACTTATCCCTCTGTGGATCAAATGTCTAAAATGGGACATTCTAATTGATGGAATCACAGAGTGGACATGACCATCTCTGTTCTGAAATAATTTTTTTACCTTGTTTTTTGCTTGTGGCTGTGGTGGATCTTGTGGAACTTCGTTTCATCTGAAAAATGCTTTGGTTTAGTCCTATTAACATTAACTTGACATCCCAAGTTTCTTCATTGTCAATACACTCTGGTTCTTACTTATAAGTGAACTTGTAAGGTATGACCACTATAAGGTTTCTAAAGATGAATTTAAATGTGTAATTAAAATTCAGGTTTACTAAACTGAAGAGCTGGAAAAGAGGGCTCTGGACTTTATGCTTCTAATGATTTTCAGGGAAATCCATACTGAACAAAGAAGAATTCAGAAAACAGGACAGAATAGTCATCTAGTGCAGACTGATGTTATCCAGAGGCACATCCTTCCAGCATGCATTCCTATGGTCTTGGATGGACTTAGTAACTATGGTTCAGTGCTCTACTGATTCAACTATATTACTTCTGGCTCTGCTGCAAGATGGAAATGCTCCCACCTCCTTTCATTTTGATTTCTGTCAAATTGCCAGTCCCTTTTTTTTCTGCACTAAATTGTTATCCCAATCTCTGTTGAAAGACAGTGAAACTAGGACTTGTGGGAATCCGCAGCAACATTTATGAAAAGCAGGATACAGAAATTCTTATAATTGATACATGAGAAAGTTCCCTGAAAATATTAAGTAAATGGTGTAAAAGTAAGCAATATGGGCATTTGTCATGCTTATGCTAAAGCTCATGTAACTCATTCAGTCAGGAATTCAAGAATTTGTGAACTTTTAAAAAAGTGTATTCTCTTTCTGCTTAAATCATTAGCATAGATCATGCTATTCTAATCACCTATGGTAGAATGCAAATAAAATATGCAGTTTCCTATTCTGTTTCTCATATTCCACCACTACAGATTTGCAAATTCACTCTGGCAGAATACCAGGTGTCCCATTGTGTAAAAATGCTTTTAGCCATAAGGTGAATGAAAAGTTCAATTTCCCATCGCTATTTTTCCCATTATTTGTTTGTAGTATCATATTTTGCTTTATGCTGCTCTTTCCCACGGCACGCTTACACAATAGCCCATCTGCAATGCATAACTAATGACAGGCAAGGTGTTTCATTAGAGTGGGCCTTAGTTATGATATCCTTGCTTAGCAAACAGAAATGCCCTATTTTATCAGTTTATTTACTGATACTGATTTCTTCCTTACTAGGTTACAATTAATGGAAAATACAATCCCCTGCATCCCTCTTACAGGAGACACCAATCCTGTGACATTTGAAAGACTGCTTGATGTTGCACAGTAAAATGTACAGTAACCAGTGATTTTACTCCCTTCCAAACTCTTTGATAGCCACTTCTTGTCACAAGTTGATGTGGCCTCTGGTGGCAAGTCCTGAATTTTCTCTGTATGAATCTTCTTTTTCCATCTACTGTCCCCCTCCAGAAATGCTTCCCCTCTATAAACAGCATTGTTACCAATAACAATGTTATTACCAGGTTAATGACATTGTTAACCAGGTTAACTAACAACAATTGTTACCAGGTTAACCAGTCTTTAAGATATAATTTTTTAAAAAAGTTTGCAGCAAAAATCTGCAGTGGAAAAACTCTCCCAGATGACCACAGCCAAAATAAGCTGTTACTTTCTGTCTCTTGCTCTTGCTGTGCTCGACCACACCATGTGAAGGAAGGAGATAGATTTTTAAATTTTTAATTTTTTAATTTTTAATTTTTAGAATTCAACACTTTTTTTGTGATAGAGATGCCGAAGGCTTTAGTTAAAATATTTTTATTCACTTTGCAGTATGTCAGACTGAAAAGAAAGGCTTGGGCCCTCAAGTTGAGCTTGTTACATTTGCAGAAGGAAAAAAAAGGGATGTGAAGTACAGATAGAGCCACAAGGTGCATTTAGCACTGCTGTAATTTTTTCCCCTTCTGCAAGTATGCTAGGAATCACAAAAGCCTAAAACCTTATTACAAACTTAAATATAATATATAAAGTGGGAATATCTAAGATATCTGTCATTCTTAAAGATTTTAAGAATACTGTAATAGGAATTCCATTCAGTGAAAGTATTTCATATTCCTAGGAAGTGAACTTTGATCTGTTGTGGGACAGCAAATCCCCTGTTTTTGACTCAAACACTTGTGAAAAGTTCCCTTACAGTACATTCATGGGTTGAAGAACACTGGAGAAAGAGGGCCACTGCCTGTAACTGTGCTGATGCTGCCTGTACCTATAGGATGGGTAAAGTGTTTACACAGCTACAATGTAATTTTATGGTGGAAGGAGACCTCACGACTCAAGTTTCCTCTAGGAGGGAGAGCTAGATGGATAGGCATGGAGGGGGCAAACACAGTTTTCCCAGGATGCTTGATCTGGGAACCGGGGTGCCTGGCTCCATCACATACCTGCCCTACAGACGACGTGAATCATCCTTCTGGATGTCTTCCAGCACAGAAGTCGACATTTCACTGACGGAGAAGAAAACAACCAGCAAACTAAACTGCGCTGTCACTCCTCTGTCTCAAATACTCTTTGTTTCCTTTTAGGCCCCTTGGTTGCTAAAGCTTCCTTTCCATTTCTCTACAATTTCTTAGACAGACACGTCAATAGAAATCTGTGCTTATTTGTAAAGGCAAAATAAATAAATAAATATAAATAAAGCTTTATTGATCTCTGCTTGGGCAGTTCTAAGAAACTATTTAGGATTCAGCTGGGAATGGTGCAACATTCTGGAAAATGCCATCACAGTGGCCATTTTGGCCTGCTCTGAACTGCCCACACTACCCAACCAACATAAGGGGAAAACGGGAGACAGAGGGTACAGTGCCAAGTTTCCCCATCCAAGTCATATCTGCTGTTCAAAGACAGCAACCTGCCTTTTCTGTTATTCAGTATGAGGCATTTTGCTAAGTATATTTCAACATGACAAGTGTCTCAAGAGGCTGAAAACACACATCATCATCTTGCTCTGTGAATCCAACTATCTTACTCTTGCATCTGTAGGGGGAGGTGGATGACATTTCCAGCATTTTTCCCTGTGGAAAGAAGGCAAAAGACATATTAGAAGTCTTAGGGACATTACAGGCAAGCTGCAAGCTGAGGAATGTGTATAAAACCGAGTCTGGTTAGTAGTAACTCCAGGCAGCATCATTCCCATGGACCATCAGGACTAAATGACATAAAAACAGGATCAGGAAAGAGTTCTGGTCTTACATTATGTGTTATTACAATACTGTCATTAGAAGGGGTCTTTAGTACTAGAAAACTTGTTCAAATTTACATGATTTATTATGATTGTTGTTACAATCATTATTATTAGTACTGTCTTGCATATTTTCTGTCTGGCTTGGCTTGCTTATCCCTAATAATTAGCAAAATAAGCTGGCTTCTACTTCATACTAACTAGGTAGCAGAGAACCTTGACAGCCAATTTCTGAAGTGACTGAGTAACAAAATTGCACAGCAAGCATATATACTGAAATGGGGATGATTTGTGTAGCTTGTAAATCATACAGACAAAAAAAAAGAAAAAGAAAAAGAAAAAAAAAAGAGATTAACAGTCCATCATTTCTTCTGTCAATTTAAGATGAAGAACTCAGATTTGACCTACAGCCTGCCTGAATTTATAGGCTTTTTCCTATAACTAAAATTTTGCAAGCACAAAGTGTTAAATGTATTTGGTACAAAACAATTAATTGTTTTCTATTCTAGTAACTTTATGTTGTCAGAGGTTGCCTTTCAGGTGAGAGGTCAAAGAAGCAGGATGATTACCTCAAGAAAACTTAATTAATAAAAAGTACTTATCTTTAAGAGAGGCCATTCCTTACTTGGGAGCAGCAAATAATGTATTTCAGAGGCCAACAGTTGAAAGAAACTGCCTGAACAATTAAAAGCACTTAAAAGTCCTTTGGGGCCAGTTAGAATTCATTACATTTTGGTTTCAGATGTTGTTTACTTTGGCATATGACGCTATCCAGAATACTGCAGTAGCTTGAAAGTATGCCTCAGCAACCTCAACATCTTGCTTTTTGTCTGATCCACAGGGAGGCTGATGGTACTGCATATGGTAGTGTTCCAGAAATGGCACCATTTCTGCAACAAATGCTACCAAAAAGAGCAGCAAACATCTACTCAGTCTTCAAGTACTGCTATCTTAAACAGTTCTGGATGAAGTAATTACTATTACATTGGAGAGGATGGAGGTTACTATGCCAAACCCAGCTAACACTTTCATTTATAATATATTCTTGCAACCTGCTCTTGTCAGTGACATTACCCTCCATAGTTTACTGCAGTGCTTCGGTATGTGAAAAGAACGTAACCCCTGGGTGAAACATTCTGCTGTTCATGTGGAAATCCTTCTGAGAGTCAAAATCACCCTTTTCCAAGCAGGGTTCATATTGTATGAGACGGAGTTCTCCCACACTCCATCCCACTGGGCAGGTACAGTCCTGTTGCATGGTGTCAACACATCTTCCCGGGCTCAGACCTTGGCTAGAACAAAAACCATGTAAAGGATCCCATCCATGGCAAATGTGCAGAAGTAAACCTTACTTCCTGCATTTAAGAAGGTGTATTTTCTGCAGTCTTCACCATTTATCAGTATCAATGTGCAATTGTGGGTGTCGTGTCACATGCCTTGTTTCAGTCAATATCAAGGCTTGTTTGTTAGGTAGGCTCAGTTCATAATTTTGGAAGCCTGATGCTGAAAGGGCCTCCTGTGAGATTAGAGTTAATTTAATACCTCTTGTGGGGAAAAAAAAAGAAGTTGGTCTTTAAGACTTCAAAAATTGCTCATCACTAAAGATATTCCCTCTATAAAGGAGAAAAGACTCACCTGATTGAGCAAAAAGCATGACTGAGGGGAGGGAGGGAATAGATGCATGGGGTCAGAATGTGCCAGGGAAATTCAGATACTGTGAAGCAAAAGAGCAAATCAGTGCAACAAAGAATAGAGGACTGGAGCAAAACAGCCACTCTGTTACCTTGGAGATCAGGTGGCTCTTTAGAAAGAATGAAAAAAAGACATAAATGATCCTAAAGAAGGAAGGAAAATAGGGAACAGGTGTAACTGCAACACAAAATACCTTGGTAGAATTGTAAGCAGAGTAAAAGCTGGAAAGGGCTATGAACTGGGAGATAAAGAACATGATTTTTGCACAGGAGACTAACTGCTAATAACAGATCTGTTAACAGAAAAGCTACTAACAGAAAAGGTTTAGAGGAAGACAAGTTTGATAACTAGTTTAATTGGAAAAGAGGGAACCAAAGTTCCATGACTTGAATTACTCCTTCTTGTGAAAGCTTTCATTTTGTATGTGTGAATACAAAGAAAAACTTCTAGTCAGATCTCAGACAGGACATTTCAACACAGTGCCCATATCAATATCTATGGAATTGGAAATAATGTCTAACACCTATTCCTTTTTCTAAGAAATTAAAAATCATTTCTACTTATGAAAGATCTGTAGCATTTACCTTGGGACTACACAGAATTAAAAAGGCCTCTGCTCTTGTCAGTAAAATTGATGCTAACTAAGCATCATGTATCAAATCACCAAATGGATGCTGAAGGGAAAAAACCAAGCCTCCTTCATTTTAATTTCAACGAGAATAGGACTGAGGAAAGAAAACTTGCAAATGGAAAAAAATTGTAATTGCCAGTGAAAGAATTACCATCACAATGCTTCTGAAATAACCTTGTAAACAAAGCATGCTTAAAAAATGGAAGCCAAGATATTTAGCTCATGGAAGTAATGTTGATTTACACCACCTGAGAATCTGGCACTGACTGCAAGACAACTATCAGACTCTTTCTTCCAAACACTGAATAGTTCTCTACTACAGTACTATTATATTATAATATGACTAGGAAATGCTGCAAATGGATCTAATTATTATTATAATCTTAACAATATAATCTTGAGTCCTTGTCAAATGTTATTTCCAAGACATAGAGAGATGTCCTACAGGCAGAAGAATTAAAATAAATAGATTAAATAATTTCCTACTGGTGAGATATCCTAAAAAGCTAATAGGTTTAGATTCTAGATTGGATTCTGTAAGCAAAGATATTTGATTTGCTTGTCAAAATTTAAAGATCTTACAGTGTTCCATCAGTCATTATGTATAAGATAGGTTAATTAGAAAAATCAAACTCAATAATTACAATTCAGACAAAATTCTGGCAATGTGTATTAACTGCAGGTCAAGTAGGATTGTGCCTTCAGTCTAATGCTTTACGTCTTGTTAGTGCTAGTCCATGTGCTCTGCTGTTTCACATACACAATAATAGTTCTGTTTTAAAAAAATAGTGGCTTCCAGATCCAGTGAACACTGAAATAGTCCAAAATTTGGATGACTGGATTTTACTTGTAGCTAGTTGAGTGAAAAGTACTGAAACCAAGAGAGGAAAAATAAGTGAATCGATGTCTGCACTGATAGGATTCTTCCAACCCTGTCATCTTGCTTTCACCTGATCTTAGAAAACCATCCTGATAATTCTTTATTAAACATCCACTCCCTCTGAAAGCAAGGGTTCAGAATTGCTTCAGCTGTGAAGGGATCCTATGGTTTGAAATATATCACTCTGGAAATAAGATCAGTCATTTAATTTGACCTCTGTGATATTTGAATAATTTCCAGATGACTTCCAGACAATAACAGTGCCTCTTTGGAAGTAACTCTTGCCTGATTAAGGGAATCAAGTTATTAAAAAAGAAAAAAAATAGGCCTCAAATGCATAAATATTATCCATCAGGTCATTGATGTTCCAGCATGAGCCATTGTCCCGTATCTTACATTATGTGGATAGTGCTGCCATATGTTACACTTAAAAGCTTTCAAACCAAAAAAGAAGTAATATTATTCTAGCAAACACTTTCTTCTAGTGTACCATATGAGATTCTGCTTGTGAGGCCTATAAAAAATCACCTTTCATACCCCTTATTTTGCAGAGGTTTCTCTGGAGTCCTGTGCGGTGGTGCTAAAGGGGTGGTGACTCCTGTGGAATCTGCTCACTTTCCTGCCAGAGCATCTCTCACTCTCAGGGGGAAGAAAAGGAAAACACCTGATTCTCAGTGCCATTGGGAGAGTGATATGGTGAAAAATGGGTGAAGAGTGGGAGTGGGAGCTATGAAGTTGGATCATGTCAGCTGTGAAGTCATGCACAACCACCATGGATCTTGTGTGGGTCCTCAGAGTGAGGATGTTGTGTGTGGCTCCTCAGAGTGAGGATGATGTGTTTTCTTATCAACAGTGACATAACACTAGACACCTTTTCATCTCTGTTGAGCTACAAAAGCTACCCTGTTTCCCAGAGGAAGATTCTTTGGACATGAACTATCTCACATCTGAGGTCCTGAAGACAAATCTTACATTTGTAAATGATCTGGTACAATTCCAGATCATGAGATCCTCTGAACAACCAGCAATCCAAGAGCAAGATCCTTTTCAAGATCTGTGGCTGTCTCTGTTCCTCTCCATAACTTCTAGATGGTGTTATGGTCACTAATGTTGTTAGGAATGAGTAGCATTACAGATGAACTTTGCTATTAGTGACAGTAGGTACTTGAACCCTGAGCCTTACAGTGCCAAGATTTAACTCCACACTCTGCTACAAACCACTGTTAAATCACCATTTCTGTGCCTTAGGTGGTAAGCTATGCAGTAGTTTTCCTGTTTCTCAAGCATTTAGCAAGGATACATGCCCTGGAGTCAGTGAGAAAGTCAGGAATTTGAGATGCTGAAGAGAAATGTGGTTTGCTGCAGTTCAAAGGAAACAAGAGGACAGGCAGCAAATTACAACTGAAGAGTCCTTAATGCACAAATTAACTGAGGGACAAAGGTGCTTTAACTATTTTTCATAATACAAGGGAAAAAAATCAATCACTCACGCACTTTCTGAAATACAGGTGCAATTTTTTAAACAAATTAATTATACTAGCAAACTCCTAACATAAATTAGATGTATCGTCTGTGGTAAATACTCTTACACTCAGAATACAGTTATGGATGAAGGCCACACGCCCTTTGTTGCTTGTCCAATTAACATTTTCACAGTCAAATAGTCCAAATTATCTAATGCAAAAAAGCCTCATTAATAATACAGTCAAAGTCATTACATGTACAAACCCACCTTCCTGGTATTGACCCATTGTCTGCAGTGGTGTCCTCAATCTTGTGTCCCATTCCACTTCATTCACACAGTTTCTCAGTCCGGCCTTTTCCCTTCCCCCTGCTCCCAGGGAGGAGGTGAAAGCTTCCACACAGCCCACCAGTATCTCCCAGGGACTGTCTGGGGCTGCCAGCCCATTTCCTGGTAGTATTCCCAGAGCTGGAGCTCAGACGGGCTGGGCCACGGGAACCCAGCTCAGCCCTGCTCAGGCCAAGGGCAGCCCAGACACCCCTTGGGACTCACCCCCAGCTCCCAGCAGTGGCAAGTATAGCCATGCTTCCTGGGTGACAGTGTAACATTATTAATTTTAAATAAAAGAAGGGCAGCTACACTGAATATTACTGTTCTTAATTTCACACTTGGGAAAACTGACAAAACTGATGGAAAACAATTTTTTGAAAATAATATAGAGTCTGTTGAAATAATTGACTTCCTTCTAATTCCTTCTTTAAGAAAATTATCATTAAGCATATTCTCATAATGTATTTCATAAATGATGAGTGATTTATGAGAGACCTGCCTGTGATGAAGGATTAAAAACATGCAGCCACAGATTCAGACCTTAATTGTATGCTTTGTGTTTCCTAGTAATTCGATAATAAATCTTTCATCTTTTAATGGTATAGGCTAATGTTAACAGAAAAATAATTTGGTTTTCAATAAAGAGTTCAGCTACTCTTCTGCTTCATTTCACCACATCCTGTGTTGGACAAAATAGGTAGCAAATACGAATTTCTCTTCTGTTTTGTAAATTTAAGCCCTATTTTATTGGAGTTAAACATTCCCGTTGATTTCATCACGAGGCACCTGTTAAATGTAGCTGAGCCCAGGGCCTCTGGCCTATAATTGCAAGGACAAAATCATATTTATATGGTTACAGACTGCATTCACCTTTCTGACATCAGTGGGGTGCAGCCCTGCCCAAGACGAGGGAATGCAGCACCATGGAAACCAATGGGCACCCCAGTGCTGCACTGAGGCATGGCAGGGAGATTATTACAGAAATGCTCTCACATGCAAAAAGTAAAATATTTCTTTTCCTATCACATGGTTCCTGGTAGCTATACTGTGTCTTAAATATGCCTGCCACTCAGCATCCCAGTACTTTTCCCTAACAAAACAAAGAAACTCCACTGATACAAACACTGTCTCCATCCCAAGGGAAATAGTAGCAAATCTTTGTTCTTGGAATTAAAACCCTCTCCTTTTGTTTAAATCTTTGAGCTGCTTTGCTTACTCCATGACAATTCAATAACTATTTGCATACCATTGATTTTCTTCTAAAGCTAAAGTCATTAGACCTTTGGCCCACAGCCAGTTTTGCCAAACCTAGATGGATAGAAACTATTGCACAATTTTTAATGGTAGCTAGATTCAAACTCTGAGATTTTCTTCAGTTTTTTGATTGTCAAAATAAAATGCTGAACATACACTCGTGTCTGGTATCATTAAATTTATTGTTGAAAATTACTGGTCGATATTTGCTTGCACATTAACTAATAGCACTGACTATTTCACTGCCCATACAATATTCTAGATAATAGCGATTGAGAAGCCTCGCACCACAATAAAAATGGGCTTCAAAAAAATCAATAGATTCCTTGTTTTGTATCAAGGAAGACAGACAAACAATAAATCATGATTTTTAAAGTGATTGTTTAGTCTGACAACATGGTATTCAGGATTAGTTTGAATGATAGGTATGATTCGCTGTAGAGTTAAATTCTAATACAAAATACATCTCTGAGTGCCTTTGCTGCTTCTATTTAGGGATAACTCACTGAAACAATGCTACAACAAATTTTTGGGGGCAAAGTGTATAACACAAGTTTGAGGCTCACACCACCAGTTTTGCCTGGCTGATACCATTTGTGGGTTGTTCAAGTTCGAGCAATGTGATTTTAACTCACGGTAGATCACGAACATGACATCTAACTCTGGTTTGAGACAATAGAATATACATACAGAATAATAGTAGAAAAGTGATTTACCTAAATTAACATCCCTAAGTTTCAAATATAAGCATTCTGAAGTTCTTTCAGAGAGAAGACACTCACAAAGGAAAAAAGACATCCACTAGCACAAATCACCAAGCAGGTATGGCAATCTAACATAAACACATCAAAATGGAGTGGCTTTTTGGAGCCTATTTAGGCTGAAAACTAGTTCTGCTTTTAAGGGAAGAGTTTTCTCAGTTTTATCATAATGATCCAAATACAGTTTTATAGTTTAAACCCATTTCTTTTCAGAGCAGATATATTAAGGATGCAATACCAATGATGTTTCAGCATGACGAATTGTCTTCATTCATGCTCATGGCAGAAGAATCTCTTTGCTTTTGTTATCTGAACAAACAGTGGCTTGCCGTAAGACTAAAACATTGGTTATATTGTGCAAGGGTTTAATACGTCACAAATTCAGCATGGATAATTACTGAATATTCATGACTGGTAATCCTCTCAGCACCTCCTCCTCAAGGACAGTGTCTCTCCTGCCTATGCATGTTTTTTTTCTGCATTGGTGATTTGCTTCAATCTCACTCTCTCTTTGTCTGTACCAGAACAAGGTACTGGAGTTTTCTACCAGCAAACAATACCTGAAGGATAAATCTAGACCTGAAATATTACAGTCTCTGCTTTGCTGCAAGTTTGTTTGGTTTTGTGTTTTTTTTTTTTTTCAATTGTGCAATTTTCATGCCATTTTTCAGCTACATGGCCCTGAAACACTTGATCTTTTAATCCTTCTGTTCCTTTTACAGAGCAAATATAACATACAGGACAATCCAAAATTACAGCCCAAAATCCCAAAGACTAATACACATTATATTGACTAATGTATTGTGTTTGCATGACAAAGTTTTGGTAGCAGGGGGGCTTCTGTGAAAAGCTGGTGGAAGCTTCCCCCATGTCTGACAGAGCCAAAACCAGACGGCTTCAAGAGGGACCCACTGCTGGCCAAGGCTGAGCATCAGCAATGGTGGGAGAACCTCTGGGATAATGTATTTAAGAAGGGAAAAAAGTTAACTGTGCAGGAGCAAATTGCAGCCAGGGAAGAGAGGAGTGAGAACACGTGAGAAGAAGAGCCCCGCAGACCACCCAGGTCGGTGAAGGAGGAGGTGCTCCAGGCATTGGAGCAGAAATTCCCCTGCAGCCCGTGGTGCAGTCCATGGTGAGGCAGCTGTGCCCCTGCAGCCTATGGAGGTCCATGGGAGTGCAGAGATCCACCTGCAGCTCGTGGAGGACCCCACACTGGAGCAGAGGAAGAGCATGAGGAGTCCTTTTCCCTGAGGAGGAAGGAGCAGCAGACACAACCTGTGATGCACTTACCACAGCCCCCCTTCCTCGTCCCACTGTGCTGCTCAGGGAGGGGAGGTAGGGAATCAGAAATAAAGTTAAGCCTGGGAAGTGTGAGAGGCTGGTAGGGAGGTGGTTTTAAGATTTGGTTTTATTTATTATCCTACTATGATTTGATTGGTAATACATTAAACTAGTTTCCCCACATCAAATCTGTTTTACCCATGATGGCAATTGGCGAGTGACTCCCTGTCCTTATCTCCACCCATCAGCCTTTTGTTATATTTTCTTTTCCCTGTCCAGCTAAGGAGGGAAGTGACAGAGTGGCTTTGGCATCCAGCTGGGGTCAAATCACCACAATTAGCTGCATTACACAGCCTTTTTATTTTTCTG
The DNA here is from genome assembly GCF_003984885.1 of Neopelma chrysocephalum. Lineage (NCBI taxonomy): Eukaryota > Metazoa > Chordata > Aves > Passeriformes > Pipridae > Neopelma > Neopelma chrysocephalum. Next base: position 1,441,117 of record NW_020897715.1, read on the forward strand.
TCAAATAGAAGACCATGGGTACCTTGAGGTGTCAAAGTAGCTTAAGAAAAATTACTTACACAATGTCATTAAGAAGGTATATATAACAAATATTTTCAAAAATCAAACACTAATAACATTTACCAATGTAAGTCAAAGGACTACACTGCTTTTATTCTAGGTGTTGAGAAGGTACTGTTAGAAACAATCACCATGGCAGAAAGCAGACAACAAGAACGAATTGAATGAAGGAGGTAGTTTTGATGGAGAATTGTTAGAACATGAAAATTAGGAGAAAGGAGAAATCAGGTGCTAAAGTAGTCTTTGTGCAAATGTCCTAGGTTAGTTGGAGATTTGAATGTGGACAGAGGGAGAAAAAAAATGGGGACAGGGATATAGAGATTACACAAGGGAAGAAATACTAAATATCTAGGAGAATGCAGTTCTAGGATACCGAGAAAGGGTAAAGAATCTGACAAAAGAAAAAAAACCCAAAGAAATGACAGGTCCCTTTTCTGCCTGTTGGATTTCCTGACAGCCACAGCACTGTGTGCCTGCAGACTGGTCTCAGCTCCATGGCAGTTGTTGAAGGCACTGGAGTACAGTAACTTGAGCACAGTAATAAAACAGATTCTCATCACTGTAGTAAAACAGCTTTTGGTGAAAGCTCGAATCACTTTGCCACATCAGTTTCACTGCTACTGTTTAGCCAACATTTCAAACATTTTGCCTCATCATTACTTCTTTAATAGTATTGCCAGACTCACTAGTTGGATGCCTTGAGTATGCCTTTACTTTACCCACATTTAGCATACATTTATATTTTTCATCACAACTGATGAAAGAGAGCAGAATTTTTAAATCTTTATTCTTTTCATGGCATTTCTTTTGCACTGGTACCAATAACTTCATAATTTTGAATTACAGAACAGTTTGTAAGACGATGTCTTATTAATTTTCTTAACCACAAAATACTGAATTGTCAATTGCTATTGTTCAAATTGTAATCAGATAAAGACTTGCTTTATTTTGCTGTTTCATCCTCTCACAAAACCAAATAAAAGTAAGACATGATTTTCAGGAAACCAAGTGTGGACCCTCCTATTACTTCTTACTAAATAGACCCTGAAATAAAAGCCACTTCCCTGATGATATTCTCCAGATTTTTCACTTTATCCCCAGGGTCCAGAATCTGGAACTACTAGGAAACAGCTGTGCTATCAAAGCATTCCTGTACAGAGGTCTCAAACACATCAAAAATACCAAACTGGAACTCAGTGTTCAGGAAAATTATTCCAAGCAAGTACACCTCAAGCGACAGTTCAAACTGCATTATTTATAGAAATGGGGGGATATTCCTATTTTAAAGGACCAAAAAAATTACTGAGAAGTCAGTTGCAAATTGGGAAGAGGTAGCAGTAAGTCCATAAGAAGGCACTGCATAGTACTTTGAGTAGCAACTGGACTTAAATGGAATGAAAATAAATAAAAAATAAAAAATATATTCTGGTTATTACAGACATCAGTTTTATTTTAATGATTTTAATTTTTACCATAAGCTTCCTGTGATGATGATTAGCAGCAACTCCTTTTATCCTGGCACGCAGGAAAATGTGTGTTTTTTCTGGAAAGCAAATTGTACAGCGTTAAGGAATCTGGCTTAAAACAGTCAAATAGATCTTTTGTTTTTTTCTTAATTTCAAAACACTAAGTAATCAGAAAAAAAAAAGGAACTGGAATTGAATCAACTTTTTGAGAATGCATCAGTGTATTTGCCACGTCTCTCTATCCTTATGTTATTTCCACCATGTTCTAAGGAGATATGTAATTTGCAATTAATAAAATTAATAAAACTAAATCAGGATCACAGAAAAGGAGATGATTCCATGGACTTGAACTGGTCAAGTTATCTCTGACTCAATCTTCACCCACTGCTGGTAGCTCTCCCCCTTGAACCCTGCCACTAAGTGCAGGGGTCTGGGAAACGTGGTGATGTAGCAGTAGAAACACTTCATGTTGCCCCTCGTGTCACTCATACTTTTTTACTCTAGACGACCTTTGGTTTTCCTGGCATCATCCCTTTCTGCCTGGACAACTTTTCTTTTCAAAATTCCTCCTTTGTAGCCTGTCCCTGTCTGCATCTGCAGATGCAGTGTGTATTGCATCTGCAATACACAGTCTGTTTGCACTGGGGCTCTGTCATGAGTTCCCTGCCTTGGTCAAAAGTCTGTAGCTGAGTTGCACAGCTGCAGGATGATAATTTTATTGCACTTAAGTCTCCCTGGATTTCAATGGGACACATGCAACAACTCATCCTTCAACACTACTGCATTTCATGTGTCTTCCTCTCATAGCACAGTTAGCCATCTGAAAAGGTACCCCCAGAACCCCTGAGCTGTGAGAAGACAGGGACAGAGTTTAACTACACATGCCATTAGAAACCTGATAAAGTTTTTAAAATAATAGAATTTGTGGGGGGAAAAGAGTGGTATAATGTCCTTCACAAGAACATGTTGCTTTTAAGCAGGGTTTCAGAAAGCAAGCACCCCAAATTCCAAGCATTCCTACTAAACAATATGTGCACACAAACTCTGCAATAAATGAAAAAGAAGAGTTCAGTTCTGTTCCTTGATAGGAGGAACAATATGAGCAATTTACTGCCAAATTAGATACTAGGAGAACCTAGTAGCTAATTCCTTAGGTAGCAAATGAGAGGCGGGATGTGGCAATTATTCTGTTGAGTCATCTTTAAATAGATCTGAAAAACATTACTAATGTAAGCTGACTGTTTTTTTCATTTTGTGTAAAGAAATGTTGTGTAAAAAATTCTATTTCTCAGCTGACTGAGATGCATTATAGAGCCTTCAAGAAAGTTAGGACAGAATTTTTATACCACTAAGCACAAGAACAACTACAATAGAATCTGGCAACCTTCAGAGCCCTCTGACAGACACTACTGTCTCAGATTCTGGACCTAAGTCAGGAAGATCCTCCCTTATTCTTCATATGGCACAGTGATCCCAATATTTCTACTCTGCTCAACACTTCAGATGATGCATTTTTGTCTAGAGTAAAGTTAAAAATATTACAAACAAAGTGAAAAAAGTTTCTTTTAAGGCCATGTTAAATTTAAAACTTCTATATCCTTCCTGGAACATTAATCTGCTTGAATTATTATGATAGGGAAGACAAATTCAGAGAAATGGAAAGGAATCCTAGCAGCAAATCTGTGCTAAGTCCACTCTTATACAAAGACAACAGTTTTTCCTAAGGAGGCTGTCTACAGCAAGATAGGTTTACTCTAAAATTTAATATCAGCTTTTATGACTGAAAGAGAAAACTGAAATAAAACATGAGCATAAATGAAAGAAATTATACAAAAATTACTATAATTACGAACATCAAAGTTACTTATCAAAACTCCATCTTCTTTATGCTAATTATTTTCCCAACAGATTATTCTGAATAGGATGAAGCCATCTCAGTCATGAAAGAAAACTAGTGTTTTCCTGTTCCCTGATAATTAGTCATTCATATTTAGATAGTCTTCATTCACTGTTGCACAGGTGCCTCAACCTTTGCCACACAACGTTGAGCTGTATTTAAAGAAATACTCTTTGAATACTTCTATAGGAATAATAAAAAAAACTGTATTAACAGCTAATCACCCTGCTCTCTCCAAACAAGAGATCTGTCATGAGAAATTCATCCTTTTTTTTTTGTCAGAAACATGCACAAAACTGTTCTGACACTAAAATATGACAATGTTGTTTCAGCAAGCCTGCTTCAGCAGCCCTGCTAATTTAACACCCTATTCAGCAGATATTCAATTTCCGTGGCTGTTGGCCATGAAGTTTCAGTGAACTTCTATGGGTTGGCACCTGCAAAGCTTAATTCCAATTCCATAAACATAAATTCCAGCCTTCCTTATTGCAGATATGTTAACTGCTGACTATGGCCATGACTCTCTAGCAAGTCCTATTCACATCACTATACATAGCAGTCAGCATTATACGTCCATCAGACTTGCTAACTTACATTTGGATAGACCACAATAATGACACATGAGTGGGAGGAAAGTCGATTAAGAATGATGGAAATACAGGTGTGCTCAGAGATGTCAGAACGAAAAAGGTTCCCTGATCAATGCATTCCCATCTGAAAAAGTTACTGACTAAAACAAATGCTCCTCTCCCCGGTGTCTTCTGAGCTACTGCATAACCTCATGGTTAGAGCAATTCACCTGCATAACCTATTCACTGTGCAATCTCACATGGTTCAACAAGACCCCAAGGGCAAGGGGCAGCACTTGGGTTGGGGCAACTCCTGGTACCAATCCAGGCTGGGGGATGAACAGATCCAGAGCAGCCCTGCTGAGAAGGACTTGGGGGTGCTGGTGAGTGAGAGGCTGGACATGACCCAGCCATGTGCACTGGGAACCCAGAAACCCCCCGTGTCCTGGGCTGCATCCAAAGCAGTGTGGGCAGCAGGGGAGGGAGGGGATTCTGTCCCTCTGCTCTGCTCTGGTGAGACCCCACCTGCAGTGCTGCCTCCAGCTCTGGGGTCCCCAGCACAGGGAGGACATGGACCTGTTGGAGTGAGTCCAGAGGAGGCCACCAAGATGATAAGAGGGGTCTAGTGGAAGGTGTCCCTGTCCACAGCAGAACGTTGTAACTGGATGATTTTTAAGGTCCCTTCTAACCCAGGCCATTCTATGATTATGATTCAATGATTGTCCCATGAGCCAGAATCTTCTAATGGTGAACTACAGCTGGGATGTCACACTGCCTCAACCATAATGCACTTTACTCTCCCACTGACACTGATTGATGCATCAAGACTGATTTAGGCTAGACAGGGAGTTTACATAACGTTCAGTAAGGGAAGAATGCTTCTTAAGGCCAGGATGTCTGGTTTTGCCAACTCAGCCAAAAAACAACTCAAAATCTCAAATCTGAGTGATTTTAATCATAAATAGCTAAACAGCACAATTTAATGTTCCCATGGAAAACTATCATAAAATATCTGAGCATAAGATAAAAAAAGTCATTATTTTCAGTATTTGATCTGACTCAGGATTAAAAGCTAATGAAATAACCAATGAGATAGAAGTCTGCTATTTTAATAAGCTTCTTACTTAAATGAGCAGCCATTAATAGAAAGAGCAATTGTCAATTGTTATCACGAATGACAATTGATAATTGTCATCACTACTTGCAGTAAAAAAAAAAGCATTAGCTGTATCACTGTAAATACATAATGTGAATGAGCAGATCAGGCCAATTTACAAGGCTACAGGAAGAGTTATATAAGATTATCACCAGATCACATTGACTGACCTACAGTGGTTCTCCCAGCTCAATGCTACTGGTTCTTTGCAGTTTTGAAGGCCATTTTAAAATATTAAATCTGTTAAAACAACAAAATAATTATAATTGGTTTGTTGCTGGAATGGGTAGGAGGAATTTCTACTGTTTATTGAATCTGGGTTCTTGAATTGTTAGGTCTGTTCAAGAGTGTGTGCATAATACAGGTTTTATGGTAGTAGAGATGCCTAAAAGAGCTCTAAAACAAGCTGATGTGAAACCTAGAAACTACCTCACTAAAGCAGGAAATAAGGCATTGTCTCATTAAACATGTAGAAATAAAAATTGACACATGGCACTTATCAATTTATGTAACCAAACTTTCACAAAGACCGTAATGAAACATCACTGCAAGCATTTTTATTTCAGATGACCCAAATTAGCACCCTTCTGGGTGGTCAGAGAAGTCTCAAATAATGAAACTCCCCCAGCCTTAAAGCCAGGATAATAAAGAACTGCATGAATTACTGCCCTTGCCAGTAAATATTAAAAGAGATGAGAGATTTATGTGCTGTTACTGAATTGATCTGGTTTTATCTCCTTAAAGAAAAGATATAGTTTTTGAATATACTTATTTTTATTATGCCTTCAAACATAAGGACCATTTGTATTTGATTCAAAAAGATGATTGTTACATACGAAAGATCTGCACTTCCTTCTTTACCATCACCCAGTGTCACACACCTGGCTGCCGAAAGAAAAACAACAAGCAGAACAGAAGTGGAAGTGCAGAGAGTTGTACACTGGGAATGCTGAATTATTATGGTCCTCTAGAAGTTGTCTATCTATGCATTTTGGCCAGGATCTATTGCCTTGCCCAAAGCTGTTTGTCCATCTGAAACATTTCACTGACAAGTTCTGTGGTGGTTTGACCTCGACTGGCTGCCAGGTGCCCACCAAAGCTGTTCTATCACCCCTTCCTCAACTGCACAGGGGAGAGAACTGGGAGAGAATAAGTTTGAGGGTCAGGATAAAGGACAGGTACAAATGACTCAGCAGTTACCATTATGGGCAAAATAGACTTGACTTGGGGAAATCAGTTTAGTTTATTACCGATCAGATCAGAGTAGGGTAATAAGAAATATAAAAAAATCTCAAAGAAGCAGCTTCCCCCCCTTCTTTCTGGGCTCAATTTCATTCCTGATTTTCTCTGCCTCTTCCCCTGCCGTGGCACAGGAGGATGGAGAATGGGGACTGTGGTCAGTTCATCACAGGTTGTCTCTGCTGCTCCTTCCTCCACAGGGTGATGACTCCTCACACTCTTCCCCTGTTGCAGTATGGGGTCCCTCCCACAGGAGACAGTCCTCCATGAGGGGCTTCTCCAACAGAAGCCCTTCCTATGGGCTTCAGGTCTTCATGAACTGCTCCAATGTGGGTCCTCACGGAGTCACAAATTCTGCCACCAAACCTCCTCGATCGTGGGCTTCTCTCCCCACAGGACCACAGTTCCTGACAGGACCCTGCTCCAGCATGGGCTTCCCAAGGGGTCACAGCCTCCTTCAGGCATCCACCTACTCCAGAGTGGTATCCTCCATGGACTGCAGGTGGATCTCTGCTCCACCATGGACCTCCATGGGCTGCAGGGGTGCAGCTGCCTCACCATGGGCTGCGCCAGGGGCTGCAGGAGAATCTCAGCTCTGGCACCTGCAGCACCTCCTTTCCCTCCTTCTGCACTGACCTTGGTGTCTGCAGAGTAGAACCTCTCACATTCTCTCACTCATACCTTGGCCAGTGGCAAGTCCATCTTGGAGCCATCTGGCATTGGCTCTGCCAGACGTGGGGAAAGTTTCTGGCAGCTTCTCACAGCAGCCACTCCTGTAGCCCCATCACTACCAAAACCTTGTCACACAAACCAAATACAGGTTCATATCACTTTAAACTAGAAATATTTAATAGGAATTTCCTGGGACAACAAGAATAAAGGGGTAGGACTTGAGGATGAGAATGGAGCTAGAAGAGATAATAAGGAGAAGGATACCACACTGTCAGCTCTCAAGTGCAAGGTGCTGACAGAGCAGTAGAAGGAAGAAGAGGAAAAAAAACTCGAAGGGAGGAAAATACAGGAAGTCAGTATCTCAGATATCTTCTCACTGTCATTTGACATAGACCACTAGTTCCTGTTGACTAATTTCTACTGACTTTAGGAGGCTTGCACAGTAGAATTCTAACACAGTGAAGGAAGATAGAGTTAAATAAGGACAGTGTGTAAGATATGGAGATGGCAATCAAGTTTAAAACAGAAAATTCAAGACACTACATGGATTTGCAGAATAAGATAGGTATCATTAATATAGATATTCCCAGGTAAAACAGATTTTGAGATTTGTTATCCTAAATCATGAGTGGTTAGAAATTGAAAACTGTAACCGTATCTCATATTAAGTTTACCTGAGAATTTGAGTTTCCCCAAACCAGTCTATTTTCCTGTCTCTACACAGTGGCTTGCCTTTATTTCAGATCTCAGGAAGAAGGATCAAACTGCCCTTCCCATGGTTAGCCTGGAAGAATATTGTAGAAGGACTCTTTGATCCACATAATAGCTAATGTAGGTGAATGCCTCTTTATCATGGATGTCATGTGATTGCTATTTAGTCAATATCTACACAGCTAATTTATAGTTAGTAGATGTACCTGTAGTCAAAGCACATCAATCTTGAGTGTATGTATAGTATATTGTCTTGTTCCATTGAAATATTATATGCACCTGTTCAGGAACTGCAGCTTTATTAATATTAGAGTGCATTTCCAAGGGACTCTTCAAAGCTAAGTGTGTATTCCATTCTTGACTGCTGTCATTGATTGAGAAATACCAGTGAATATCAGAAGACCATGGTGAACCACACCATGGATGGGATCTCTTCACTGCCTTGACCATAGGTCCATCACATGTCATATCATATCATCTCATGTTTCCCAGCATCAGAAATAAGGTTTTATAACTGGTTATCTCATTTTTTTGGCTATTAATGAATATTTATCTGCTTTGTGAGTGCATTCTTTAGGGGATATGAAAAGAATACAAGGAAGACCTGACCCCTGTCTCTGCGCTACCCGAGTGAGTCTAACTGCAACAAAAATGTGTTGCACTTTTTTACTGCCCTCCAACACAGCATGATGAGCTCCAAAGATGAATTGCACCTCCAAAGTACACTTCTGAGTAGTACCTACAGGAATACCAAACTGTGGCAAGTCGCACAGGGGGATATTTTTGGAATCAGGAAACTCCCTCAATTTTCCAGAATGCAATAAAATATACCACAGCTTGTACTTCAGTGAAAAATTCACAACCAAGCATTCAGTCTTTTTTTCTTTTAAACTATTGGAAAATGAACAGCATGCTGAAGCTCCTTTTTAACTGCTTTTCCTCATTAATTTGGCCTCATTTCACAAATATAGACTGCTTGTGCCAAGTTTTTATACACTGCATTTACTTTCTTTCTCCAGTGTGCCAATAAAATTGTTTTTCATTTGAAGTCTAATATTTATTACTTTTGGTGTCACTTAAAGGAATAAATCTATCATGGAGCAAAGTGCAAGTCAATAAAGTAATGTACATACATCAGGAAAACTTTTTACCAGTTAAAGTAGCTACTATGTTACAGAAAATAGAATTCTTTGAAATATACTGTAGGGCAATATTCTTAACTGTAGCTGTAAATTCTGCAGTGAGCCAATAAAAGTGTGCTTTTATGCTCTACTAAGTGTCAGTTTTAAATATCCTAGGATGCCTTAGCATGCTTTAACCTCAATCATATAGAATTGCTCCTTTGGATTAAACAGAAAATACATATTATCTATTTTCCATTCAAAAATAAATTAAAAAAAAATCTGTATCGTTAGTAGAGCTTCCACAGAAAATCTGTCATGAAGACCTCTACCTCCTAATGGCTCCAGACTTACTGAAACTGTAAAATTACATAAAATAATGACCTGGAGGGTAGATATAGAAGTAAAATAGATACCCACAGCCACTTAAGCAATGTATCCTCTCCTACTCTTTTGGATGGCTCACTGTAAGCCAAAATGAGCTGTGCTCAGGCCAGAAACTCACCTTACCAGAATGATCCTTTGAGTACCTAATGCAGTTGGCAGGAAGGTTTCACTCTATTTTTTTCAAATGCTTTGCTGGGAATTAAAAAAACCCAGACAGCAAAAGGATCCATTTGGTGGACTTAACCCTCAGTGTGTGGGCTGAGCAGTTGGCTAGACAACCTTCAGGCTGGCTCCTGTCAAAAATTATGACAGAATCATCAAGTTGTCCACAGGAACACAATACCATCTGTAATGGGCATTATGAGTGCATTAAAAAATAGGCAGATGAATAGGCATACATATATATTTCTGAATATTATGATCAGGTAGATTCCCCTCAATTCATTTCCATCGGCAGACAGGCATTTTCTGCTCATTCATATAGAACCTCAGTCGTGGTTTAACCCCAGGTATCAACCAAGCCCCACACTTGCTCACTCCCCCACCAGCGGGATGAGGAAGAGAATCAGAAAGGTAAAAGCCATAAAACTTGCAGGCTGAGATAAAGACAGTTTAATAGGGAAAGCAAAAGCTGTGTGTGCAAACAAAGCAAAACAAGACAAGGAATTAATTCACTCTTTCCCATGAGCAGGCAGGTGTTCAGCCATCCCCAGGAGAGCAGGGCCCCATCACATGTAATAGTCACTTGGTAAGACAAACGTCATCACCTTGAATGTGTCCCCCTTCCCCTTCCTCCCCCCACTTTATATACTGAGCATGATGTCATATGGTCTGGAATATCCCTTTGCTCAATTGGAGTCACCTGTCCCGGCTGTGTCTCCTCCCAACTTCCCATGAACCCCCAACTTCCTCTCCAGCAAAGCAGAAAAGACCTTGGCTCTGTGCAAGCTCTGCTCAGCAATAACAAAAACATCTCTATATCATCATCACTGTGTTCAGCATAAACCCCAAACACAGCCCCAGATCAGCCAATGCAAACAAAATAAACTCTACCCCAGTTGAAAACAACCTCTTAAGAGTTTTCTTTAGGAAAAGGAATAGTATGCAAAACTTGGGTATTGCAAATAGCTCCTCTCAGACAGACCATATGTCCATGCCACACCACACTGATTTCAGGCTTCTGGGTATGCTGTGAATCAGTAACTTTCAGATTAAATTTGCTCAGTGAACATGCAAAATGGTGTTTTGTTTGGATTTTATTACTACTGGTTCTGTCAGAGCATCCTTAAATCTGAAAGCCAAGCTACTTTTTCTTCCCAGCTTATGCATTTCCAGTAGAAATGAGGTCTCTGATGGTCTAATTTCACCCCTATTCAATTGATGGTAGTCTTGTCCTGAATAAGGGCTTCAATCTGTGCAATTCTACAGGTGATGTGAGAGATGAGGAGATTATATACATAAAGGCAAATATATTATGGCAAAAGATCTGACTATCAGATGTAAACTGTCCTCCTTTTGGATTGGTACAAAGACAGGAAAAAAAAAGAAACAACATACCTTATAACATTTGTTCCCTTTAATTGTGCAACAGGAACACTAAAATAAAGCAAAATCAGGAGTCTCTTTCCCCAACCAATTTTCTGACAAATTCAGAATTACACTGATTTTGTGCAATTTGACCACGATCTGTGATTGTTCATCAGTTTTTTCCCTAGGATGTTTAACAAAGTGTCTCTTTTCGTACATAGTGTATTTTTTGGTGTTATCATTTCTAGTTGTTTTGAACCTCAATTTTTTTCAGACTGAGTTTAGTGTGCAAATGACATGCTGCACAAGGTCTGCAAGTACAGCATACAATTCTTTAAAAAAACAACATAAAATTCTTTTCACTGGTTAGCATTATGGTAAGAGTTGAGGTAGGGAAGTGACTATGGATGTGTAAATATTTAGCAGCTAGCTTACAAATACTGTAAATATTGAGATTTTGCAATACTGAAGACAATAGAAAAACAGAACTGTTTTTACTGCCTTACCTGCCAGTTGAAGAGGTTGCCAAGGCTTCCAAGTGCCTGATGATGTCCAGTGATACAGTCAGAAGATTGATTACCAACCAACACAAATGGCAGAAGAAAGCAGACATTTTTCTCTTAGAGGAGAAATGAGGCTGAATAATTTGCAGAAGAAATTTATCAAAAGACAGTATTCTGCTCTAATGTTCTGCTTCAACTATGGCAGTGAAGCACAATGCCCTAACAAAGAGAATAGAGACAAATCACTAGTGATAAAAAAGAAGCAAAAAGATCCTCAGAGTTTCTATGAGAGCAGATACTGATCAGCTCTTTGCTGGAATGATTTGTGCTCAGCATTATTATTTGTGCTGCTCAGCTGCCCAGAAGCTCCAATCGTTATTGTTATCACCTTCGCTAGTATGATCCAGAAGGAATTCATTCCTGCCTCAAAGACCATTCTTCTTTTAAAAGAAAACTCAGATAACTCGTATAAGAGCAGTACTGTCAACCTTATGAGATCTGAAGTACTAGTAGATACATCCCAGGATGTTGGAAAAGCTAGAAATGAAGCCCATCTCAGAGCTAGGGCTTGGTCACAGAGCTACCCCTTCTCATCATTGTAGTGACAGGACAAGGGGGAATGACTTCAAACTGAAAGGGAGTAGGTTTAGATTAGACATTAGGAAAAAATTCTTCCCTGTGAGGGTGGTGAGACACTGGAACAGGTTTCCCAGAGAAGTTGTGGATGCCTCATCCCTGGCAGTGTTCAGGGCCAGGCTGGATGGGGCTCTGAGCAACCTGGGATAGTGGAAATTGTCCCTGTCCATGGCAGGGGAGTTGAAATTAGATGATCTTTAAGGTCCCTTCCTACCCAGGTCGTTATGAGTAATTATGGGCGGTTGAAATGAAATATACACTTTGGACATTATTTCTGAGCAAATTTAAAACAGTAAAGAGAAGAGAAACTCAAATCTCTCTGCTGAGCACAAGAAAAGTGTTCCAGAGTACACTTAAAAGGGAAATGTGAAGGATAGTTCTGACCCATCACCAGCAGTGGGCCATTCTACCCTGTGGCTCAGATGCTTCTGAAGAACTGGAGTACAGATTTATGAGAAGGAGAGAGACAGGCTGAAGAGAGCACAGTCCTCACCCTCATTTCAACTCCTAAGTTCCAAGCTGTGTTCCCTTAGAAACAAACCTAAGGCTAAAAGTCTTCCAGAAAGTGGCTACGTACACTATCTATCAATCCCAGGGTAATTTTAGTTTCTTACAGGATCTGTCTCTTTCCACTCTCTTGCAATTCTCTTTGTGTTTAGTACTTGTCACAATGTTGATCCCTGAAATTGTCCACTGGCTCAGAAATGGTCATTCAATCCTGGAAGGAAAAAGTTCACTCAGATTGATTTTCTTAGTAGGCTCAGCACAGTGTCCAATTTCAGGTTAAATACTTTGCTTTTATTATGAACTAGAAGTAAGGTATTACTGTTCATATTTGAAATGAAAACAAACCTCTGTACATATACATTTACAATGTTGTTATTGTAATTATTGGTCTTGAGTCATCTCATTTACACTTCATTTTAGGACTTGCAGGTAGAAAAATTAGGGTATTGCTCCAGAGGGAAAACTCTGCTTTCTGATCAAGTCTATTTCAAACTGTTAGAATTAAATCCACAGCATGCAGAAAAGCCTGTGTTCCAGAAAAGCACCTTCCCTAACTGAAGTACTTTTTATGACCATTTAGTTCACCTTTGTTCTCTTCCTCCACTTCATGAAGATGACGTGAGTAATGATTATTATATTAGCTCTGGTACAATGAATGCTACAGCAGACTTGCAGCATAATTCTCTTCCTCCCCAGGGAATTGATATTTTTATTCACAACACAAGAAAACCTAGTTTATGGACAGAATATTTTTTTCCCCATTTCTGTTTCTTTATTTGGTTTTTGGATGCAATAAATTGATTAGACAGACTAGCCAGTAGTTTCATAATCCTGTTCTGAGCCTACCAGAATTAATTACTGTTCGCATAATACTATTCAGGAAGTATGTTTTAAAAAGCAGAATACTCATTATGGTATAATTTTCAAGGATGCCATCCACATGGAATAATTGCCAACTGTTAGGGGGACAGATGGTTGCATATTGCAAAAGGACAGGATAGCTTGCAGGTGAGGAGGTACCCAGAAATACCAGTTGGTGCAATGTGTGGTCCTGTGTGAGGTTCTTCTCCCTCATTAGATCAGATTTCACCTGCCCTGGCTGCAAGCATCAGTTGTATCAATGAGTGCAGAGGATCTTAAATAGCTACAGAACGGATCAGGGTCCAGTGAAATGAGTAATAGCATTTACTGGCTTCATGACACCAGGTGTCAGGTGTGGTCAGTGTCTGGTCCCAGCATAGTCCAGTCTTCAACATAGTCCTTTGCACAAGACTTGAGACAGTTTTGATCCAATTCCCTTGCCTCACATAATCCAAAGTTAATAAAGAAGGCACAAGAAAATATATCTGTCTAGAGACCTCTTTAGCAGCATATCTGCTGTTTAGTAAACATTTCTCAGCATCCAAAACTGAAGTAGCTGCACTTAAAACTGGGTCTTTCCTGTTCATCTTGTTCAGCTTACTTTTAAAACTGCACTTTTACCTGGTCAGTCCCTTCACTAAAGAAGAGTAAAACCTCAGATCTTGTTAATGCACAAATACAAGCACCTTTGATAAAGAACTTAACTAGCACACACAAAAATTCTTTAGGATGGTTAAATTTATTTCCTAGATCAATGGTGAAGGGTTTTCTCTCCCTAAAAGCTCACTGTGCCCTAAAAGTCAGCCAGTGAGGTCTTTCTATTACAACAGCCCCACTCATCTTCTCAAGTGTAGCAGTGAATCAAAAGAGCATCTGAGGTACTTAAATAGTACAAAAATCCTGAACATGACATCCAAGGCATTCCTAAGGATGATTCGTTAGGATGATACTTAAACAGAGATTTCTGAGTTAAGAAAACCATTTCAGCCAGTTACAGCAGTAAATATATCTAGAACCTGAGCTAGAAGCTTGAGGAATCCTTTTTTAGATCTTAAAAAATTATAACTGCTTCCTTTGCTATTTCTTATACAGAGAAGCAATCACACCTATCCTTATACAGACCTTGTCATTGTCATTGGAATCTTATTTTATTTTTTTCACTAAACAAACATTTAAGATGCTGCATCTGGCTCTGGGGTCCCCAGCACAGGAAGGACATGGACCTGTTGGAGAGAGTTCAGATGAGGCCACCAAGGTGGTCAGAGGGATGGAGCAACTCTGCTATGAGGAAAGACTGAGAGATTTGGGATTGTTCAGCCTGAAGAAGAGAAGGCTTTGGGGTGACCTAATTGTGGCCTTCCAGTACCTGAAGGGAGTTTACAGGAAAGATGGAGAAGGACTATTTATAAGAGCCTGTAGTGACAGGACAAGGGGGAATGGTTTTAAACTGAAAGAGAGTAGGTTGACATTAGATACTAGGAAAAAATTCTTTCCTGTGAGGGTGGTGAGGCACCAGCACAGCTTGTCAGTGAAGCTGTGGATGCTGCATCCCTGGAGGTGTTCAAGACCAATTTGGATGGGGCTTGGAGCAACCTGGTCTAGTGAAAGGTGTTCCTGCCCACGACAGGAGGATTGGAACTAAGTGATCTTTACAGTCCATTCCAAACCTGGCCATTCTATGATTCTATGATGATTCTGTGAAATCAGGGTAACTTCTGGAGAAGGATATTCTCTTTTGTCAAAATACAGACAAAGTCTTGAAGTAAACCAACAATTATACTCCTATGTCACTTTTGTTTTGCATCTTGCATCTGTAGTGATACACCTGAATACTGCACACCTGAAGAGCTCCATAGCTGTTAAAGACTCAAACACATTAATAGGATTGGAAGGGGAAAGACACAAATCACTGCTAAAGGAGAAGTGGTTGCCACAGCACTGGGATATAGCTAAATGTGACAAGATCTTCAGAGGCTATTAAGTTAATGCTGTATCATATTGAACAAAGTATAGTTAGCCAGTGATGATTCATGTATTTTCCATCACAACTTAATAAATGGATACAGAAGTTATATTGATTTTCATGGATGAGCAAGTAGATCTGAAATCCGAAAACTGGATGAAATATAAATTATGAAATACGGACAACGCGTGATGATCTCATAACTGGCTGAGAATTCTGTCACTTGAAGAAAGTGTACTAAACCACAAAGGTTTATTTTGACACACTATCACAATACTTTTTTTTTTCTTTTTTTTTTTTTTTTTTTTTTTTTTAAAGTTTTTTAAATTTTTTTTTTTTCTTTTTGAATACTTTTAAAAATACTTTTTTTTTTTTTTTTTTTTTCTTTTTTTTTTTTATACAGCTTGTTAAACTTCTCTTTGTGCCATTAGGATTCTCTGAAGCCTCGACTCTAACTGTAGAAAACTCTAATACAGAGTACTTAGTTTGTCATAAAGTGGAAAGTATTAGCAGGAAAGTAGCAATGTAAAAAGGGCAGCTTCAATCAATAGCACAGAATGAAGAAATATATAGAAAAACTAAGTTTTTGTTGTTGCTTTTTTTTTTCATGAGAGCTTGACAATCAGCGTCCACATTCATTGCAATTAGAATCATTAGGTAAAAATTCATTTTTCCAAAAGAGATTTTCTAGATAATAGTTCCTTCTCAATTTACATTGTGGGGGATTTCGGCCACTCTCCTTCCACAGATTGACATTTCCAACAAAGATTGGTTTCTATAGAACCAATTTTCTTTTTCATAAAGCAGAAAGGAGACACCTCAAACTTGTAACTCAAATTGATTTTTAACCTAAAACTAAGATCTTTTCCACAGTAACATTGGCCACCTTCTATTGGAACTATGAAAATATTCTACTAGTAAGGACCTGAAGACGGAAACAGACCCTCTTGGCTATTTTTCTGTGTTCTACTGGTCAGATCAAAAATATTAAACAGAGTAGTACTGAATCATCAGAAATGTAAGTGTATGGGTTATTTAGAGGTCAAGAAGATGCAAATGGGAGTTCAGCAGTCCCCTTGTTTTCTGATCTCTGCAAATTTCTTTGAGAAGTCAGTAAGAAGCTTTTTGAGCCTTTGAAAATAGAGTGTGTTCCCCTTAAGCTCCCTACTGCTCACTGGTTTAGTTCTTTTCTCTTTTCATGCCCATGGAGGATGGCACTGTAGAGACCCTTTACAAACTAGTCATGAGGCAACAATTTTTGAATAATTTTTATCAGCAAGGCTATTTATTATTATTATTATTATTATTATTATTAATTTCTATGCACTTATTCACATTGACTACAGAGGAATCCATCTCTTTCCAGAAGTCTTCCTCCCATTCCCCAATGCCTTGGACATTTCAGCTACCCCAACACGCAATGTGCATTCACATTGGTGGAGCACCAGTAAAGATATTTGTGGAACTTCACTTCTAGTACTTCATATCTCTCAGATACTCCCCTCAAATTAAAGCAGACCACATAATTCAGTCCTGGCTTCCCTGCAAAATTACCAGCAATTTTGGACAGATCACGTGGCTCAAAATGATCCGAGATATGACATGACCCTTGAGGTCACATCAGCCTGGGAAAGTATCTTAAATGTTTGGGATCAGTTCTGTGACACCACATCAATCAAGATCAATAAAAACCCTGAAGAGATACTGAGTTTGAATTATTTGCTGAAAGAGAATTCCAAAGTCTTCAGTCATTCAAGCCAGCAGCAGGACCTCGAGGCGAGAAGGGAAAGGTCTGTGACACACTTGAGATCAGAACAGGATGCTTCGAGATTTTTCATTTTTTTATTTCTAGTAAAAACTACCTTTATGGTGTTCAGATACTCAAAACTTTTGAAATACAGCTCCTATAACACAAAGCAGATGCTCTCATTCCTAGCTTCTGTGTTTCAAGATGGAAAATATTTTGATGTGAATGGACAATTCTCTCTTAAGGAGAGAAAAGAAAACTAAAATTTAAAGTAAAAATTCATTTTCACTCGTATATTCCAGCAGCACTATTTGTAAACAGTTATAAGTTCTCAAAGATAGTTTGCAGTTATTTTCTTTAGCATGCTTAGGAAAATGCTAGAAACAAAGTACCTTGCTGCGTATTTAACTCATACCTTTTGCTGATGTTTTTAACAACTAGACAAGAACAATTCCTTCCTGAGTTAACCAGCACCACAACACACCCATAGCCAATTCTGCCAGCTAAGATCACTACTTCCATTACACTTCGCATAAAGTTTCTTGGCTGCAATTCTTCAGTCCATTTTACTAAGAAACACTCTCAGGTTTTGTATATTAGGCAGCTGGAACAGCCACAAAAACTAAGATGATTTATTCATCTTAGTTTTGTGGCTTAGTATTTAATGATTTAATCAATTTTTCTCCCTGTTCTCTCTCTACAGAGAGGAAAGAGGACCACGTGTAGAGAACCGCACGCAACAAACATTGGTGGAATAGAAGTTGTGCCAATAAAGAGGGGTAAAAGGAAGATAAAGCAGTATCCAAATGAAAAGATTCAACTAGTGAGACATCATGATGTATTGAAAGGGAGTTATCCCCTTGAGTGAGAAATTTACTCCTAACTTGAAGAACAACAAATATTTAAACAACTGTGTGAAAGAAAGAAGAGATTTTGTCCATAATGTGATCTTTCAAAAATGAATGAAAAGGTTTTCTGTTGCTGCTTTTAAGTATAACTTCAATTCTCATGAGCAGTAGATGTTTGCAAATTGCTAACCTAAATGAAGGTAATAGACACCAAAGGCTGACTCTATAGCAATTTTTAGCCTTTTTCCTTCTATTTTACTATAATTGCTTATTTAATTTTATTTCACCAATCTATGAAATGTAACCAGCATTTATTGTTAGTTAAGTAGTATATTTACCTCATCAAAGTCCTTGTTAGCAGGATTTTGTTAAAGAACAGAATCCAAACATAATCAGAGACTTATCCAAGTGGCCTTCATTCGGGTAGATGATCTGAAAAGGTTAAGAGTAATCCTTAACTATCTCACCTGTACACTTGCCCTATGGTGGAAGCTCTGCTGCTAATATTAACTCTGCAATTTCACTACATCCACTCCCTAATATCTGAGTTTTTCTACAGCCTCTCTACAAAACTGAAGGTAAGAGTTTACACCACACACAGAAGAATGGCCTGGTGACTTCAAAAGAACCAACAAACACTCAAATTGATTTCTGCAGTAAGTTTCCTCCAAGAGGACATGAAGCAATTTCCATCCCATCTCATCCCCTCGTAGATACTGCCTGTCATTTGACATTCAACTCAGGGGAGCTGAAGGCATTCCAAGTTTGGAAACTCATAAAGCCATGGGTCAGGTTGCGCAATACAGTGTTTGACAAGAATCATTTTAATGAGCAGATATCCTTAAGGTATGCTACATATTTAAAGTCAGAGTATGTATTGCACAAGCTTATTACATAGAGCTTTCATTGTAGCAAGGGAAACCGGCATTCTTGGAGTGCCAGTGTTTGCTTTTACTTAGGCTTAGCTAAGACAAAATCCCCCAGATGTTTATTTTTGAAGTACTACCCTTGGTAGTATATTCTCTTGCAATAAAAGTAACCATTGTCAAATGTTCTAAAGGAACAGAATCATCTCTTCTATAAAGCTATACACTTTTTTCAGGCTATGATCAACAAAACTTTTAATATATGAATTCTTATTTCTCTAATGTCTAGATTTCTTTCTGTGATGCAGGTACCATCAGTTCTACTTCTTTGAAAAACACCTTCCACCTTCAAAACAATTGAAGCTTTAATTCAACAATGTAGTCTCATAAGATTATTCAGTGTTCTCTGTAGACAGAAAGTAAAATCTACTGATTACATTTTCTAGAGAGGATGACTTTTATTTCATAAATATTATCCATTAAACTAGCTGATGCAGGGTGTTTTGTGCGTGGATTAACTTTCCCCCTCCCCAAGTCAACTTCAAGAAGTTGCAGGGACAAGGGGATGTAAAGAAAGGAGGAAAACAGAACAATTTAGGAGCAGTAGCATGTTCAGATGGTGTCAGTTGCCAAAGTTCAGTTTTAAACAGAAGCATGAGAGCCAAGTCTTCAGAGTTCCTGACACACCTAACATTGATTAAACCTCATTGGGAATGCAAGGCCAGTAGTTATAACTGGCATTCCTGCTTCTGCAAGGTAGGGAGGATCACAAATAGCTTAGTTCATGAAAAGACATACCAGTATGTGTCTAGAAGAAAATGAATTCTCTTTCCTGCTGAATCAGCCACCTTATCGCTGCAGAGCTGAATTAGCAACAATTGACTTCTGCAACCGAATTAATCCCAGCTCTCCAGGAATTAGAATCACGGAACAGCGAGGAGTTGCTGCCACCCTGTTACCACCATCTGAGTTACTGGAAGTTATGAGGCCATGGTAGTTCTCCTTATTGCAGGCAGATCTATGATGAAGCTCCCCCTCATTAGAGAAGTAATTCCCTGAGATGTAGGTAGCCTTGCATCTGGAAAACCTCACCAGAACAAAAACAAGGGAACAAATCCATGGCAGTCACTGGTTTAGTGTTACACATTAGGTGAAAACTGCAAGATGACATTCAGTTTAGTTTCTTCAAGAGCTTCAGCATTTGAATTCAGCTCATTTGAATTCTGTCAGAGAACTTGTTCATGTTAATGAGCCCAACTGCCAAGTCTTCCAAATGAAATGCTAAAAGGCCCATGAGCAAGGCAGGGAATACCGCAGGTACAACAATGTAGGACGTGAATGAAAGGCTTACATCTTACTGTGCAAATACTGAGCATTTTACTTAACTGCAATATTAAAGGTTAAATGTGCTTGATCTAACATGCCTATGCTTTTGCAGGTTTTGCCTTATTTGCAGCCAGCTAACAGCTGGACTCTAGTTTTTCTCCACCCCATCCAGCTGAGATCCAGCTGCCCTCAGATCCAGTCACCAGCAGCTGAACCAGAAACACAGAGGGAAGAAATTTGGAATTTTACAGGAATGCCACTGCTCAAACACCTCCTGTGCTTCCAGCAAGGGGCAGCTTTTGGGAGACTCTGATTTGAGGACTTCTGGTTAGAACAAAGCCAGAGCTGTGAAGGACTGTTTTGTGAAAGAAACGTGCTTGTGTGGGGGATGAACAAAGGTAGCAAGGGCAGCAGCACCCAACTGTTACTTTTCAGCACTGAAGCCTAAGAATGAGGATAACTCCTTCTGATAGAGAGAAAGTCAAGATCTAAGCCGCTGAATGTGAAGTCCTTACTCATCCTTCAGTTTTCTGAGGCCTTGGCTGGTGTTACATTACAGATACCTATAGGGTCTGAGACTTTGGCCTCTCCCTCATCAAATCTGGGCCAGAGAAGTTATACACCAGAGTATCATACAGGTTATCCTCTCCAAGGCCTAAATAGAGCCCTTTCTTAGTGGAAACTTGGACTTAAGTGACAGAAGTTGATTAGAATCTGGTGCCTGTACATGAGGATGTCATGAGCTGGGAGGGAATGTAAAAATTCCAAGATATGAGCTTTTGCAAGGCCAGCAAGGAAATGCAGGTCACAGATCCAGGGATTTCTTACTCCCATTTCTGTTCCAAGCAGATAGCCCTTGCCAGCCCAGAAGTTCACACAAGGCTGGGAAGCACTGTGCTAGTGTAAGCTAACCTTTTTGTGTCAGACCTATAGTATGGAATTTTGGTGTGGTTCTTCAAGAAGGATAATGACTTTCTCCCAGGAACCCTATTTCTTCTTGAGTTTTTTAGGTAATATTGTTATGGCTGCCAGGGGTGGATCAGAAGGGCAGTGAGAAAAACTTGAATCAGCTGCTGACATCAAGTAAAACAGCCTCTGGAGCCACACAAGACAATCTAGCTCCTGGGGGTTTCTCTTGCTAACAAATTGCTTGATTTGATCAGAATACATTAGAAAACAGAACAAGGTTGTAAAACAAAGGTTTGGGGTTTTTTTAAATTTTTTTTTCTGCTAATTGAATGCTGATTTCAGCTTAGGTCATTAAAAAGTTGAGACATTGACAAAAGCAAAGATGGAGTGACAAGTTGAACTCCTTGTTCTACCTAGTCCTTCCCAGAGAAGGAGAAAAGACATCCCTACCACTCACAGCTGCCCAAGTACTGTCACTTCTTCACCTGATGTTAGATCCTGTGTCTCAGCATCAGGAAGCAGCAGAACCTGAAAAGGAAAACTGTCATATTGGTGAATTGAGATGAAAAAGAACAGTGTGGCAGGGAACAAAGAAGGATCTGCATGTGGCCATATCCTTGCTGTTCAGGAGATCAGGACTAAGCAGCACTGCAAAGTTGCTTTCATGGCATTATGGGACTTACAGAACATGATTCAAACTTATCAGGAGGAGCAAGAATGAGCTGCAGTTGCTGTATCAGTATCAGCAGAGTTCAGGAAACCTAGTGCTGAATGAAGAGGGTCAAGATAGTGTAACATTGCAAGATACCTGCAGTAACACCCATAGAATCATCAAATTAAGATAGCAGGGTAAGGAATAGAGGAACATAATAAATGTTTTTAGAGCTGAGGAAAACTAAGAGATGCATTGCAAAGAAGTGCTTAAAAGGAAACACCACTACATCCCCCCAAGTAATGCTCCTTTTTTCTGCAACTCCCTTCTGTTGGTAAGTAAAATTGCCTCCTGCAGAAAGAAGAAAGAGCAAAACGCAACCCACAGCTCAGGTTCCACAGGGAATCTCTAGTGCTGAGCAGACCTTACAGTCATCAATCCTTATTGGCCACCAACATCTCCTTTGAATCACAATTCTTTTCAAATGCCCGAAAGCAGCTGAGAAGGAAAGAATGTGTGTGCCGGCCTGGTAGTCATGCTTCAAGAAACAGAGAAAGTTTTCAGGAGAAAATTAGAACAAAATCAGATTAAACAATCAAACATAGGTCACAACCAGAAGGAAATGTGCAGTGCATCTTTCATGCAGGGTACAGTGGCAAGGCTGTAAATATGTAAATACTGTTGGTATCTGTAATACATAGAGACACCATCAGGCAAACAAGGTTCTGTCATCATCTCTGGCACACAGGGAAAACAGGGTAACACTGTGAAAGAGGAATATTTCACAAATGTGCTACGTGTTGTTTGGCAAATACCAATAACCAAGACTTAAGTTCTCATTCAGGCAAATCTAGTAAAGATATACAGTTGCTTGTTCTCACTCAAATATAGAACTTAATCCCCTCCAGCAGTGGCCACCCGGACTTTGAAGCTGGGCATAAGTACTAAGAGAATAATGCTACACACTTGTTGCTTCCCCTGAGAGGACAGAGAAAGAAAGGGCTAGAAATTTGACTCAGCTGTGAATTCTGGTGAACCACTACTTTTACCCAGAAAGATGAATTTTCTAACAAGAATTGTTTGCAATTACCTCCTTGTCTTGAATGAGTTCTCATGATAAAGTTTTAAAGTTGTCAAAATGCTCATCTTGGCAGTTTGAAATACAATTCATTATCTTAGTTTGGGACAGAACTGCTGCTCACTTAGTATTTTGCATCTGGTTTGAGAATCAGGTTTAATTAACATGCACAGAATTCCATTTTACTGATTAATCTGATCCAAACCCAAGAAATATTAATAAGTTGGGTCCGTAGCCATGAAGATTTTGCTGAAGAACCAGATTTAATAGGAGTTTAAGGGGGAAAAAAACCATGTTATTTTAGTAGGTGCAAGATAATCACAGTTTAAGAATGCTCAAGATAATCTGTGAACTTACAATTTTTATGCTGATACGTAAAAAAAAAGTCCTACGGCCTTTAAGAAACCCCGTTTAACTAAACCGTTTTGTTAATCTTTATTTATTTATTTATTTTTAAAGCTACTTCTGCTATATGTTACATCTAAATGGATTATAATAGAAGGAAATTCAATTACTTTGGTCCTCCTTGGCAGGACTTGGTGTAACTGTCAGTCCTGCTGCGCCGCACGTACGGCCACAGCGGCGTTTTGTGCTGTGCAATGCAGCACTCTGCAGAAATTCCTGATTCAGTGCTGAATTAGCTGGCTCCAGGGCTGCACACACAGAGTTGGGAATGCTGCCACGATGACTGGAGTGTCGCTGGCCCCAGCTATGCAGACCCTAATCCACAGGTAGTTTGGGAATTTCTAAGCAGCACCATACTGTGCTGGTTTGCAAGCATTTTAAGACACTTCAATACCAAATGACGGTACATTTCTTTTCTTTTGTTCTGCTCCTTTAGTTTGTTTGTTTGTTTGTTTTGACCTGCATTAAATTTATGGGTGGATAGCACCTCAGATACTGCTAAAAGTGGTGAAGAGACGTAAAATTTTTCTAACCCTGTCCCTCCTCTAGTACTTATATTTTCTCAGAAGTTTTTAGCATCAGCACTGAATTCTTTTCCATAACTACAGAATAAAAAAACCCATTAAAAATATAATGCCATTATAGTCCCAAGAAAATTGGCAGGAGAAGCTAAGTAGCATTTTTGGAAGACAATGAGACACCAAATTGATAGAGCTCTAGAAAAGTTATTTAATAAATTATCCATGTGCAAGCTATTGCTTTCTTCTCCTACTTTCAGTTGTGTACCAGGGAAGCTTCAAAGACTAAGCTCATGGGCAAATGACAGAAGAATTTTCGATAAGAGTGGGAAAACTAAAACGAAAATAGTCATAGCTGAGAAATGAACTGAGTAAACATCTGTAACTCAGATTTTTAACAACACTGCATGAAAGCAAAGTACAGAGCACTAGCACTTTGGGGAATTGCAAAGTAGAGAGGCTCTGAAGTCCTCTGAAGTCCAAAAGGCAACTAACTTAATTTATTTTTTTTCCCTTTTAGCCTTGATTGAAAATTGATTAGTGATACTGAATAGTAACCATCTTTTAAAATTAGCCAAATCTAGTCTCCAAAGTGTCCAAAAAGCAACAAGAAGAAACAAATCAGCATTTAATTATCATATTTATTCAAAGGTTGGTAGGCTAAGTACCACCAAGTTATCAAATGATTTAGCTAACTTATGGAAAAACATTGTTCAAGTTTACATATTTTCTTCTTTGATTTGTTAAATAATTTGACTTTGACTAAAAGTTACTTTAGAAAAGTATTTAGCCCTGATTTGGAGATAGCAACATTTTGAAAGCTTCATGTTCAGCTAAGCTATTCTCCTTCTAATTTTATGTTCTCCAGGAACATAATTTATGTTCTCCGGGTTAGGAAACAAGTCTTTGAAATGTGGCAAATTAATTATGCCAGAGAAAACACAATCTGCCTTCAAAGAGTTGTTTCACTGACATACAAGTTACCAGGATTCAGCCATAATGATTATAAACTTGAAATATGCATTACTAAACTTTTGAGTTAGAATACAATTGCTGTATTTGTTAAAGTTCTAGGCTGCCCAGTCACTTCACAATGCTGCCACGTCTTATGTTCATACATTGTGGACGAAACCACGGAGGGAACGCGTCATAGAAACCATAAACCTGGTCCCAGCAACGAGTCCTGTTTGCATCCTTCAGAAGGCCCAGGCAAACAATTGCAAATTATGCAGTTGCAATGTCTGGGAAGCAATTATTTTTAACTGAAAGTGAAAAATTCACCATTTCACCATTTCCTGAAAAAAAACCCCCTACTTCAGCTATGAAAGGGACAGGGAGAAGGAGAGAGATTAATAAGCAGTTTCTTGACTGATGTGAATTGGCACAGCAAGGAAAGCTCCCCTGATGCAGCATCACAGGGCTCTGTGTTTTCTTTCTACAGGAAAGAAAGCAACAAGTGGCTGCAAGTAAGATGAACACAAGCCTGGAAAGTTTCTGCAGATAATTATGAAAATGCAGTTTGGTCACAAAGTAACTGAAATTACTCCTTCTTTTTCCTTTTTTTTTTTTCCCCCAAGAGAGTCGTGTGACGAGCTGTGCAGAAAAGATCAGCAGAATGCCAGGAACAGTCACTGTATATCCAAATTTGGCTAATAAACCAGCATAAAGCATGTCAGAAAGGTGATGCATAATTTACTAAAGACAGAATTTGTTCAGTTTCCCTCTGCATGCTGTTAATTCCATTGGAAGAGAAGGCGTGGATGCCTGGAGACTTTCTTTAGCTGTGCAAATATACAACTATTTAATTTTGAAGTGGCTTTAGGGGCTGGCAAGCTAACAAAGTTTGCAAAGGTGTAAGGAAAAGAAAGAAGACTTTTTCAATGTCTATGCCTGCTATTCAATATAGGATTTAGAGAGTTTTGTCCCTTACTATCAATATGTCATTACTGAGACAGCAGGAGACTTTACACTCTGGAAAACTTGTAGTATCTTTCTAATTTTTCCCAACTCCTGGGCTGGACATGACTTGAGAATCAAGATAATTTGAAGAAACCTGAACCCTGATGTTATTCATTATAGGTTTTGATCATGCTCTTCTCTTTCTGCAAACCATCAGCTTTACATAAAGGAAAGGTTGAATCTCAGATGCCATGGAGATTCAAGGTAACTTTTCCATTTCAGAATGTATTGTTCAGTAGGATCACAGCTCAACGTACCTGTAGATGCAGCGAAAAATTAGTTATTAACTGGAAGCATAAATCCACCTGGAAAAAAAATCTGTATCAGTCAAACAAACAAATAACTCTGCTATTAAATGGAAAAAGTTGGTAGCAAAACATAGCAGTGCTTGAAATAATTTTCCATTGTTACTTATAAACTTCAAGTTTGGGGTTTTTTTTTCAGTAAAAAACTGATCCCAGGTAGCTTTAAGGCAGCTAAGAATCCATCAAGTATTTTAAAATCCATAGTAATCTGAGATGTATTGACTTCAAAAGCTGGCTATAAACATCCAAAGGGAAAATTACTTACCAATACGCCACATAAATATATATGATCTCTAGTTGAGTTCTGAGAAAGACGAAGTTGACTGGTAAACCATTAAATAATTTGCATACAAAGTGTCCTTTAAGTACATCTGTAATGATCTATCCCATTTAAAAGCAAAGCATTTGCAAGTAATCACAGAAATCTACAAAGTGTGTTTGTACAAGAAATCTCGACATGACTCTGAAGAGCGAACAAGTCTTTAAGGTGGTCCTTTGAAGAGGTCCAGAGAATTATCAGTGTATTTTCAGAGTGACAGCAGTGTGAATTTGACTATGGTATCTTCTAGGGCAGTGAGAAAAGGGGACTTTACAGTACGTATGTTGTATATTCCAGTGTATATACACACTTTCCAAGAATATACCTGTACATGTGGATACGCATTTCCTCATTTCCAAGTTGGCAACAGGACATTTTTATTCTTGCTACAGAAAATGCAGACCAGGAAGGTCTATAAAGCCTTCAACAGAATCCAGACAGACCTGGCTCTGGATCACACTCACCCAGTGTGACTGGGGACAGCGACTACCCCCGAGTGACCCGGCAGCGGGGGCTTGGGAGGCACCCGCCGCCCCGACAGCCTCCAGCCCGTAGAGCATCGGGCCGCACACCGGGCACCTGCGCTGCGCTCTGGGTACCTGCGCTGCGCTCTGGGTACCGCTCCGGCGGACAGGGATGGGGCAGGAGGGAATGGGGCTGGGGCAGGGGCTGGGGCTGTAGATAGGGGGGCTGGGGCGGGGCTGGGGCTGTAGATAGGGGGGCTGGGGAAGGGGCTATGGCTGGAGGGGCTTTGGCTGGGGAAGGGTCTGGGGCAGGGTCTGGGTCTGGGGGCGGTGCGGGGGCGGTCCCTGGGCGAGGGGAGCAGATAAAGGCAGGGCGGCGGGCGGAGTGGAGGCGGTGGCGGGTAGCGGCGCAGTTGGGCGTGCGGACCTGCCCCTCCGGCGGGCATCCCCAGCCCCGAGCGCTTCTACGGACGGCAGCGGCAGCGGGGCAGCGCCATGGGGGCCGCAGCGGGGCTGGGGCTGGCGGCCGTGCTGGCGGCGGCCGCGCTGTGCGGGCCCGGGGCGCTCGCCGGGCGCGTCCTCAGCGGTGAGTGCCGTGCGGCGGCCGGTGCGGGAGCGCAGCGCTCGCAGGACCGGGAAGCACGAGGGGGAGAGCCGGGAGCGAGCCCGCTGGTCGAAGGACCCGCCTGTTGTCGGCGAGCGCTGGAAGCGCATCCCGGGCGCTGCTGCCCCGCTGCGGGAGCGCCGCCGTCCCGGCGGGGCCATCCCGGGGCTGCGCACCCGGCAGAGCTGGGAACAGCTCCAGGTCTGGGTCCGCAGGCTCCCGCGGCAGCCTGGAGTCAGTTCCTGCCCCGTGTTGTTGGAGCTGGCTGATTGCGGGCGCGCTCCGGCTCCGTCCGAGTTCTTTAAAAAAGATCGAGCGTGTGCTCGCTGCAGCGTCTTCCCGAGGAACAGCTGTGGGTTGAGTTGTGTTGGCGTCTGTACAGCGATATTTCTTCTTTGTTTGTAATGTTGTCAGGAGGAAAAAGCAAACTTCCAAGAGCAGGTGGCATAAATAGTTTTATTACGTATAGGTGCGTCCACAACTCTCAGAGCAGAAAGGAAGACAGTACTTCAGAAATCTCTCTTAGGTTTAATTTAAGATCTGTAAGCTCACACTGTGTTTCCAGTGTACGGGTGCATATGCTCAGAAGCTGCTAAATTTAATGAAAAGTCTATTTTTGATTGTACTTTGGCTCAGACCCTCCAAGCTAAAGCTAAGAGGCTCTCGGGGGCATGTTACATGTGCAGCACATACATGCATTTTCCTGGAAACAAAGATGTACATGGTCGACTGTGCTTGTTAACAAGTTGTGTAAATGTTTGTATATGCAGGTAGAATCACTTCTCTTTATGAACTGATTCCAGAACAATGCATATTATTTGTATACCATTGTTTCAGAGGCTGTAATAATAGCATGTCAAGAAAACTTCTTGCAGTTTTTTGTGGGAGACATTTGATCTCTGAATTTGGATAACTTTCTTAGTTGCTGATAGAGTGCAGTCACTGATCATTTTGATCATGTTTTATTTGAAACATGTTCATGTGCAGAACTGAGAGGTGCTGTTGGGCTTTTGGTGAAACAATATCTTCAGGAAACAATAGCTAAGTAATAGTACTTCCAACACTTTGACAAAGCTTGCTTGCCTGAAGAGTACCCTGAAATACTTCATCTACCTCCATTATAATGTGAATTGTACTGACTGATATGATACATCAAAGCCCTTTGTATAACAATTTATATGAATCCTATATAACAGCTGATTTTTAAGGAATAGTGAAGATTAATCATCGATGAGATGTATTTTGCATTAGTAGTCTCACTGCTGGAGTCCATGTGTGACAGAGGAAACTCAGTCCCTTAATCTTCTAGCTGAAGCTTCTGTGTTTGAGATGCAGCAAACTGAGTAGAGGTCCAGCTTTTAAAAATGATATACAATATGTGTGTACTGCTTAGTCAAATTGTTCATAGATGCATAAAAGGTTTTGGGGCTTTGAAAGAATACAGGCTCTGCCCTATATTTCCCTGAAACATTTCAAAGCATATAATGAGCCTCATGTCAATGTATTATGCAGCTAATACTTGGCTGGTAGAATACAGGGAAGGATTTGAAGACACTTACAGAAGAACCATTTATATGCTGTTAGTTTATTAGCTGAAGTTGTATTCATTAGTTAAATAACAGCCAAATATTTATTATGCTTCTGTCAGATACTCTGATATACTGACAGAAGAACTCTTTTTTTATTTTATTTCTTCTTTTCTTCTCTTCTCTCAAGGACCACACCCCTATCCTGGTACATGCTCAGGGATAGGTCTAGTACTAGTAGTAGTTGACACTTTTTCAGACAAGAAATAGTGCTATTGAATAATTGGGCAGTGTGTGCTGTCCACCTGACTGCCATCTAGCTTATTTCTCTCTTGTAGAAGAACCAACAATTTGGGCTTAAACAAGTTTGTTTGAATTAATAAGTCTATATCTTAAATAGACCTCAGTTCCTGAGAAATTGCTAATTCATGTTTCAGTTATGATAAATAATCTTGAATGATTGGAAGTGTCACTGTTCTCATTCCAAATAAATATATAATTCCTACCACTCACATAGAAGCTGTTTGTGAAACTGGCTTGAGTGCTGGTTGGACCTTGTGGAAAGAGTCCCATTTACTGCAGTACATTTGCACCAAACCTAGCAATAATTTAAAATTTGCAACCATTTTGACCACAGTGTCAAAAGGGCAGAGAAGAAAGGGCCTGCCTTTTCAAAATGACATTTCCTTAAGTAAAGGGTTTTTGCTACTCTTTCCAAGTATGTTCATTTTCCTGGGATATAATTAAAACTATTGCTAGCATCAAATAGTTCATATTCAGGTGTTATTTCTTTGTCATCTTTGATTTGGGAAGTTTTGAAGAGCAGTAATACAAATGTTTTGTAATTTTTAGTGTAGTTAGACAGATGGTTTGTGAGCAGTGCTCACAGCCTCCATATCAGGCTATCTAGTGTTGCCAGAGAATTGATTCTTGAAGAAAAAAAAAATCCAAGCAGTCTCAGGAGAAAGTGCTGAGTCTGCCTTGCTGTCCCATGACATCATAAAGAACATGAAGTGATGATAATGCAGTTTGCAAAGATGCAATTACTTTAAGTATCTATTGGGCAGGAGAGATGCAAGCTAATCTTATTACTAATCATTTAACAGCCTATGTATTAATCATAGATGTTATAGTTTAATGACTGCTGTTTGCTGTCTACTTGTATTTCTATGGCTTTTTAAATTTTGCTGTTTGCTATGGCTATGCATCAATGGCAGATTAAAGAGTGATGCAGTATTTTAAAGCAGTATGTATCTGTTTTGGTGTAGCAGTATTTGGTTATATAAAACACTAAATGAGGAAAAACATTTAGTGGGTTATGAAAGCACAAGAATTGCCCCTAAAGTATAGACTTATTTGCTTTAGATGCCTTTAAGGAAGTGGATATGCTCATTCACACAGCTTATGATCAGATTTGAGTTGTGCATAAAGTACTGCAAAGTAAGATAATCGAAGAAGTATCTTCATGGGTACTGAATTGAATAGACCCTTTCTGAAAAGGGTTTAATTTAGTTGAATTGGCTTGGCCTGCTTATTACAGTTTTGTCTGTCAAACTGTTAAATATTTTCTGTAGACGAAACCTTCTACTGTAAAGTTGTGGTTTTTTTTTTTTTCATGAACAGTTCATTTTAATATACACTTGTAGCTTAGAATTTGAAAGTATAACCTGAAAAAACCCACTGCCTGTCTTGTCTACAGGATACATGTGCAACAGGTGTGTATTGAACACATTTTATTGTAAATACCCAGCATTCAGCTCCATACTAGAAAAGCTTTTAATGCACACGCATGCCCACATAGGACAACATCTTTTTGCTCAGTTTTAGGTCTCAGTACTCATTAAACCTGGTACTTGGAGAAGTGCAGGAGAAGCTGAGCATTTAATCCCCCTGGAGTTCTTTATCAATTCCTTTTCTTATCCACCTATTCTGAGCAATGTCTTTTTGGAGGCAAATCAATGATCTGGGCTCTTAAAGGGAAATGATGTGATGACTCTTGGATATAATACATATTTCTATTAAACACACCTTGCTCGTCAGCAAGAAATTCCACAATACCTTGTGGAATGAGAATATGATTTTGATAATGGGAGATGTGTGATGGGGGATGAGTCCTTATAAAGCAGAGTAGAAATACCAGACTACTTGAACCAGTTTTAGGAGTCAGATTTCAGTATTAGAGGTGATGTCCCCTGGATCAACCCTGTTAAGCTTAACCCTGCTTATGAGGGAGAGCCATGCAGGTTGGCAAGATTGTAGTTCTGCTCAGGGGCTAAGGGGAGTGATGGAAATTTCTAGTGCTGTGCCTCAGGTGAGCATGCAACTTTTCCAGGAATGCAACTTTTCCCTCACAGCATCTTGTTCAAAAATAGAGGAAGGCATTGCAATTCTCAAACTCATGATTGTCAAGCCCCAGAGCTCCACTTGTCTGAAGAGCCCAAGAGGAAATTCTTACCATGGAGGGAGCTGTGGTGGAACAGTACGGATAGTTTGTTTTTCTTTCACATGGCTTTTCTTGCTCCAAGTGAGACAAGGCTGGTGTGCTGCCCCAGTACAGCATCCCGGTGCAAAAAAAGTCTCTTTCCTTGTTGAACTCATGTTCTGTACCTTCCCTTTAATTCTGTGTAGTTCAGGTCTGATCCTGTGTAGATCAAACTTGTTGATTATAAGATGTTTGCAGGAGAATTTGCTTTGGTTCATGAAGGCTCTCTATACAGCACTATTTTTCTGAAACTAATTCTCATAATGGCTTTCTCTTTAGAAATCTCTGCATCAGAAAAGACTGTACAGTACTAATGTAAAATAAGTAAGACGAAACAATGATTTGATAGTAATTGCTGCACTCTAATCCCATACTCATACCTGTCACTCACGAGTTGGAAATTGAGACTCTTGCTGAGGCAGTCCCTACTCCCACCACTGACAGACAGGAGGACCTTCAGTTCCAAGCAATCTTAAGAAATAATGAGTCCTAACTAAAGAGTTGGCAGGGCTACAACTAAATCTAAATGTAGCTGCAACTAAATCTAAATGTAGCTGCAACTAAATCAAAGTAGCTCCAGCTAATGACTCTAGGTTCACTTTATGGGTGAAGGATAAAAATGGTATTTTTAGGGTGGGATTAGTTTCATTTTGCTTTAGATCTTGAAAATACCACAGATAGACCCTAAAAATGCCTATTTCATTCAGTTGTCTACACAGTGAGGTCAGTGAGCCAGCTTAGATGTGGACAGGTACATTGGGAATAACTAAAGTTTGGGGAGATGAATCCCACTCCGTGTCTCAACAGTTTCTTCCCCTACAGCAATGTATGTGTATACATGTAATGAGAACTAACCTGTCATGCTTTATCTCTATTTGACTATTTTTCTCTTATTTTATTGTAGTTTCAATTGTAGTACCAATTCTAAGATTCCATGTGGATTGGCCTTTCCCAGTTTCTTAGGAGAATGTGAATGAGCAAGGACTTGCCTGTTGATTTGTCTTAATTGTGGAACTGCTGCAAAAAGAAGGCACTCTACACTCTTGTACTGAGATGCATGTAGGGTGTTCCACACCAGGAAACTCTTGAGTCCATAAATCAAGGAAATTAATGTAATTTTGCATCCATTGTAATTTTACTGAAAAAGGGTGAGAATGGATGATGCTTGCTCTGAAAAATAATTGGGAAGTTTTCTCTTTTCTCCTCTTTTTATTAATTTAATTGGCATAGGACATATTTATTGACCATGGGAGATTTAGGTTGTATATTAGGAAAACGTTTTTCACCCAGGTGGTGGTTGGGCACTGGAACAGGTTTCCCAGGGAAGTGGTCACAACACCAGTTCTGCCACAGCTCAAGAAGCATTTGGACATCAATCTCAGGCACATTGTGTGATTCTTGGGGTATCCTGTGCAGGGCTAGGAGTGGGACCTGATGATCCTTGAGGGTCCCTTTCAACTGAGGGATATTCTATGACTAAAGATTTATGAACTATTTCCTTCGAGAGGCAAAAATAAGAAGCCATCAGCAGAGATTCTCAGAAGTGCTTAAATTTATGCTTAGGAGGAAACCTGTAGAGGGAACATACTGATTTATATAAAATTGGGTATTTGTGAAAATGCCTACTGTTTTGGGACAGGAGAGTATTACTATTCCCTACTCCCCTAGGCTGGAACACATTATACTTAAGCCATTCAGACAGTTCTTGTCATGTCTATTCCACAACATGTCAACAACTTCTTAGCTGCTATGTCTGTCTTTAAAGTTTCTGGGAAATCTGATCTGGATTTGACTTCACAGAAAACTATTGATGAAGGGACTTAATTTGAACCACAGGATGACCTGGGTTGGAAGAGACCTTAAAGATCATCTTGTTCCAACACCCCTACCATGGACAGGGACACCTTCCATTAGACCAGGTTGCTCAGAGTCCCATCCAACCAGGCCTTGAACACTTCCAGGGATGGGGCAGCCACAGCTTCCTTGGGCCCATCTTGTGAGTATTTGTGCTGTTTTTTATATAACAGTTGACACGATGGAACACTTGGTGTGCCTTCAGGCAATGGTATATAAAAAAATTTATTATATTAGTGGGTGTTTATAGGACTTTTAAGAAAAAAGGAAAATAAAGTAAAAATGCTGCTAAGAGCATCAGCAGTATTTTTGAGTTCTGGGTAAATAATCCACATCCTGGAGCAGACTTGTAGATGTGTAGATCTTTCCAACACACTGTTTTTCCTCTTATTTTGAATAGATTCAAATAGATTCCATTGGCACTTGGGTGTCATCATTGGTCTGCTTGTGTCCATGGAAGTGAACAGAGTTATTTGTACTCACAAAGAGTGTTATTCTTTGGGTAGAACTGTAATTTTTAACAAACACAGTTCATTGCTAGTGAAAGTGAGGTCCGGAGTATATATCGCAGAAGAAAATGGGTCTGCTCCATGTCCTATGCTCATGGTGACATTTTTCTTGCTGCCAGTTGATCAGATGCAGATTGTACCACGTTGAAGTGCAAGCTGATCCTCTCTGGATGCCAGCACTAAGTTTCAAAGTGCATTGTCCTCATCGTGCCTGGTGGTGCCAAAGAGCCTGCGTTGCTCCAAGTGACAGTGTTTCTAGACCTCTCAAAGGCAGACAAGGGAAAAATATAGGTCTCACATCGATCTCTATTCCTTCTTAACATGGGAATAGAGAAGGCAACTTGCAGGTGGTTGTCTTAGCAGCTATGTTGGCACTTGGGGTGAACCCCCAGGACAGCTGTGTAGTGGCCCCTTACAGAAGTAAGTGGCTGTCTGCCATGATCAGCCCTGTGATATATACCTATAAAGTTCACACGATCAGAAGAGAGGAAAACTGTTATTACAGGAAAAGCTAAATGGATCACATGCTTTAAATTTATGATGAGTTATATATCTGAAACAGAGCTGATGCCAAAATGAGGGTATGTTTCACCTAGAAGAAAGGAAAGCTGTCATGGCTTTAATGATTTGACTGTGGGGGGGAAAAAAGAAATACTTTTTGGGAAATTCTTTATAGATTTTTTTTTTCTTTTTGATAATGAGTTATGACCTGAATCAGTGACTAAAACCTTTTAATAAAAATGGATATTTATTTTCCAGTTGAAGACACTTACCTTGTATTGATTTACATAATTGTAATCGTATGTTTTCCTGCAAGGGTAGTTATGGAGGGTGAAGTGTTGATTAGCTTCTAATGAGATTTAGACATCAAGCTACTTCTTTACAGCCTCTTTATCAGTGGCCTGAGATCCCTGCTGTGTGTGCCAGGATTGAGAAGCTAACTAAAAGAAATAAATGTTATTTTCTTTGTGAAATGAATGAATAAACCTATCACTGCTTTGTGAAGATGGCAGCTTTCATTCCAGTTCCCAGTACATCAAGAGCAAGTCTGTGTCTGAAACACCACAACACTGATTTTGAAAATCCAGACAAACTTTTAGTCTACTCTGGGAAAGACAAATCCTCCCAGTGTTTCTTCAACACAATGAAAAACATTTTGCAGGACAAGGGATCCTAGCTTGCATCTTCCCAAGACCTAGAAGAGTGCAGGTTTTGAGCACATAGAGGCTTTGACAAACCTCCCCAAATGTAATATTTAGATCAATACTTGTCATAAGTGTTCATTTATGTATTTTTAACAACCAGCAATCTTGCTGCAATATGCAGGGAAGCTATCAGATTGAATTTTAATTGCATTTGTATTCAGCCACATGGCAAAATCCAGGTGTTAATGATGAGTAATATTTAATATTTAAATCAGCACTGCCTAATGTTCCTTTACAAATGGACTGTCTCCTTTTGATTTCTTGGTTTTGTAAAAGTGTAGCTATTATGGGTCTATTGAGGACAGTTATTATTCAGAAATAACAAGTGAAATCCTTGTCCCCAAAAGTGCTTAGAAACACAATAGCTTAACTAGTTAACAGCTGAAAACCCAATTTCAGCAATAAATGAACTGAAAAAAGAGAAAATAAAGAAGACAGGGACTGGACTGAGACAAATACTCCTATAAAATTTCATATTCTGCATAACTACTAACTCTGTCTGAATGGTATAATACTTTCTTTTTACTTAAAATTTCCTTTGTCCCTGTTTTGTCACTTTGCAAGATTTGCATTAATCCTAGAGAAGGCTGTTTGGCTGGTGTCTGAGGACCTCTAGCATCGTCTTTGCTACGTCACAAGATATGGGGTGGTTAACGGCTAAAGATAGATTTGGCCTGTGTCTGAGAAAGAATAGAAAGAATTTACCTTTTAGTGATCATTTTATACATGCTGTCTATACATCTATAACTTTTATGGGTTAATGACCAAGAATTTAGCAAGAAAGGCACTCCATTATAGGAGTCCCTTACAATATATATATTGTAAGAAGTCTGGCTAACAGATGAGTTTTGCTTGAGAGCTTGGGGCCAGCCTCCAATAAGCCACCTTAGACATTGTCTACATGCTCATGACTCTGATATGATGCATACCAAGTGTCTCCCTGTACACATATCTACTTGAAGTACAGCTACTAGATAGGCAAATATGGCCCTGTGATATTTTATATAAGCCATTAAAAATGACTTGGAACCCTTGAAAATTTTTCCCATTAGAAAAATCACTTAAGAAAAAATGTATGATGACAATTATGCATAACCCCTAATCCAGAAGAAGTATAAATCAGTAATGGATGTCTCTTTGCAGACTTGGTTGTTAGGCGGGTTGGAGGAAAAAATACCTACTAAGGTATGGAAGAGATAGCTATGAAATATTAGTATGGCTACAGGCTGGTGTGTGATCTGTACAGGAGCTGGTATTTGAATGGCAAATTTGAGAGCACACAGAATTGCTTAAGCAGCTCAGAAGTGTTAGCTGAGAAAACATCAGTAGTTTGAATAATGATTTAGCTAGAGAACGTGTCTTAGTGTTACAAACTTTGTGAGAGAAGATGGAAGTTTGCTTTTGTCCTAAATGAAGACAGAATGTAATTATGAAATGTTATCACAGTATTTTTTTAAAAAAAGTAATATGAATCATCAATTAAATTCAATGAATGGCCACAAATATGATGCAGTAAAACATCAACAGCAGTAACATAATATAGCAAAACATGACCATCAGCTGAACCCAGTCAAAATCTGAGTGGATGATACAAAGATCATTTGACAAGATGCATCAGCTTTGAACCAAAATGTGATTAGGGAAATTTAATATCTTTTAGGCTCTTACTGGCCGCATTTGAAATGCATTACTGGGACCTGGCATGGAATGCCCTGTGACTCAGGGACAGGTGAAAACAAATTGTGCTCAGTGTTACCCAGACCCTTAGGTCACTGTGCTCATGCAAGCTTGAGACCAAGACTAGTCTTTATAACACAAGCAGAGAAATATATTTCTAGCCAGTGGAATATTTTAGTTAATTTACGTAGAATTCTGTTTTTGCTATTTCATTATTACTATCACTTAAGTTCTTGTGTCTTTATTTTGTCACTTTATTTTCAGAGTTCTCCATCAGCATCATGTCCATGGAGATTTAGTAAATACAAATCCTGATGCTCTTAGGGAAGAGGAGTCTTTGACCTGGGTATTTTATCAGCAATTTAGCTTCTAAATGACACTTTATCATGACAATATAACTTCTGTCATGACAGAAATCAAGGAACCTATTATTTCTGTCTAATGAAACATAATTATTAAAACTTAATGGAGACATAATTGATTGAAATACCAGCTAAGAATTTGCTTGTTTCTCCTTTTCTCTAAGAGCACTTTTTTCCTTCCAGAAATGTTTTAATGCGTAGTTTAATTAAAAACTTTGTTCTAATGTTGAGATCAAAACATTCTACTATGGAACTGCTATTGACACCCAAAGATGAAAACTGGTCCTTATGGGTGGGATATTAGGAAGACATTTTTTACAGACAGAATAATCAGGCATTGCAATGGGCTGCCCAGGGAGGTGGTGGACTCATGGTCCCTGGAGGTTTTTAAGGTGAGACTGGATGTGGCACTTAGTGCCATGGTCCGGTAACCACGGTGCTGTTGGATCAAGGGTTGGACTTGATGATCTTGGAGGTCTTTTCCAACCTGGTCGATTCTGTGATTCTGTGAATGGTAGCTGGCATTTCTTAGAGCAAGTACTGTAGACTTGCTTTCATCAGCTAATGAGATGGTGAGATAGAGTGCGAGGGAAGTCCAGCCAGTTCAGGTTCTCCGCAGTAGGTGACCAGAGCTGCTGAAGCTGAGGGAACAAGGCCAGAGCTGTGTTGTCTGGCTGATGTCTGCGAGAGAGGTAGAAAGAACAAACCAGGAGACATTCCCATAAGAAAACTGGGGACATCTAATCTTGCACTTTTGTAACTGTGGAAGAAAGTGAAAGTCTTTGTCAGTTGTTGCTTCAACATAATGCTCTTCCCTCAAGAGGCGAGAAAGCAATTATTGATGGAAAGGTAAGGAATGGGTTCACGACACCAAGCCAGGGGAGCTTTTGCTTTTTTCTGTTCCTGCTTCTGACCAGGGTCTGGACTGTTCTGCTTGGGTGAGGGAAGGCTCTTCTGATACACCTCATGAAAGGAAGGATATAAGCACTCCATTTTCACATCTGTGGATAATCAGATAGAGTTGGTTGAAACCTTAATTTGCCTGGGTGTTTGTAGGGGAAAAGAGTAAGAATGAGTTCTTAGGTCTTATTAAATTATTAAATTAGTTAGATCTTCAGTCTCACACTGAAGGAAGGATCAAATACAACAACATGCTTTTCTTTTTTTCTTTCTGGATACCATGTGGTGGCACAATGTTTTCCTTCATGTTTTCTTTATTCCCCCAAGTATCACAGGGCAGATCTTTTGGAAAGGTTGTAAATGTCTAACTTGCCTCTATCTATTCATATTGCATAGTGTCTTAATGTGATTCATTCCAACAGTCTTGGTTACAAATCTATTTTCTATTCAATTGTGACAGAAAAATTGGAATCGAATTTATACAGCTGAAATAACAAAAATGTTGCTTTAAAATTAACTATGGAGTCTTGCTTGCTGCAAAGATGTGAGTGTAAGGTAAAATAACACATAGTTAATGTTTCCATACTTATCTTGTCTGCTGTACAATGTGGTCCATTCTGTCGTTTTTCACTGGAAAATTATTTCTGCTTTGTAGTTGAGAAATTAGTAGAGAGAGAAAGTGGTAAAAAATGAAGCTTAAAAACCTGACACCTCAGCTCGTTCCGAGAAGAGCACTGAAATGTCAACTGATTTGCCAGCTATTAAGGCAAAACTGCAGATTTCCATTAACACATTTATCTGCCACAGTGGCGCTAGTTCAAAGTCCCTTCAAAAGAAGAAAGAAAAGATTCAGAGTCGGTCACTGACTAAATGCAGGGATTAAATTAACTAGAACAAGAGAAATTCACAGCTTCTTCCAGAAAGCTTACTACTCTGCCTCACATACTTCATTCACATTGTATGGGTCTATGGATCTTAGTGCCAATTATTTCTTGGTTCCTTGCTGTTTTTTCTGTTGGTTTCTAGAGGTATATTCTTGCAGAAATGATCAGCCTTTAAGGGGGAAGTTATTTCTTTTGCCGGAGGTGTAGAGAGCAACGAATGAAAGAGTAGGAATTTAGGAGTTGGGTTTCATTTGTTCAATTCCTTCATTTTGTAAGACTTGATTTTAGAGTTATTTAACACTGCACAAACATCTGCAACAACAGTGGTATTCTTATAGCAGCTCAGACACAGCACTTGCCAGGACTCCATGACCCAATGATTTTAAAGGTCTTTTCCAACCTAAATGATTCTATCAAGCAGCATGGGTCTCAGTGCAGCAGCTGACTGGAGATGAATACCCTGAAGGAGCTTGGTCAGGTAGCCAGCAAGGACCCATTTGTCCTGCTAGGAAGGAGTCACTTCAACCACCTGAGAAACGTGCAGGGGACTGGATGTGTGTGTTATAGATGGAAAGCTAACTATTTTCCCATGAAAGGGAGGTACAGCATGGGAACTGAGATCTCCAGTGGTCAGCCCACTCATCTAGATTGAACATTCCTGCATGACTGAAACTGTGACTGGAATATTTTGATGGCTGAATTTGCTCATTACTTACTACTTGGTGTCAAGGGGGAGTATGTGCACAGCATGAAAGGAACCATGGAAGAACTTCTTTCTAAAAATCGTCTGGGAAAATAAAAAAAAGACAAGACAGTGAACAAAGGACTCTCCCTAAATTTACATATACGTCTTGAATTGATGCTTTGAATCCACTTTTGAGCCAGAGGGAAAGGTGTGGTCACTTTTCCTTGTAAGTGATTCGTGTCCCACATGATTCAGTGCTAACCTTTGGATGTTTGAGCTGTTATATCCACATGTGTACTCTGGCAATAAGCCATTGTCACTCACTCAGTGGTGAGGGTCAAAATGTTGATCGGACAGAGCTCCTGGGGAAAATTGATCATGTTAACAAAATTTGAATTGCAGTATTATAGATGAAGGGAATGAGCTGGGATTTCACATGCAGCTTTCATTCTTGCACTTCCCACTTCTGAGCAGTTAAGAGTTATCATTTTACTTTGATAACAGGGACATTTTTTTCTTCTATTCAAAGAAGTCTTAGAAAGAAGCCCATTATTTTATATACCTCTGTATCTAAGGGTCTGCCCTTTGGTTCTTCAGCACCATTGCCCAGCCAGGACTGTGGCTCTTACTACATGGATTGATAGCAAAACTCTTAACTTGCATGAATAAAGGGAAATGGCAGGAAAGGAATTGGGACATACAATATTGTCAGGATGTTATCAGATGAAGTCCAAATAGATGCTCTCTTCCTGATCTTGGAGCCTGGATTTTTCCATGGATATCTGTGGAACAAGCTTGTCCTTTTTATTGAACAGTTTTTGTATTATTTTTGTAGATTAACTATTGATAAATAACTGAATTTTCAGAAGTCTCTCTGCCAAATAAGAATGAGACTGCAAAAGTACATATCTTACTGACAGTCCTTCTCCCAGATGAACTTTATTAGGGTTTCATAAAGAGAAGTTTTCAGAGTTTTGGTTTGGTTTTTTTTTTTTTGGGAAAGAGTTTTAGGAAACTCTAGAAACCTAAGCATAGAAATACCCTACTGACCCCGTAATTTAGCTTTCCACAACAAAAATGATCCCCAAAAATAAGAGTTATTTTCCGATTTAGCTAAAAGTCAAGACCTATTCCTGTTTTTATGTTGCATTATTAATACAGCTTTGATACAGTCTGCTTATTCTGTACAAATTCTGGAAATTGTCCACTCTGCAAATACAGAGAAGTCTTCAGTCAGCTCTTGTGCTGTTTGCAATCTGTTATGGGAATTATGCTACTTATTTAATAAAAAAAAATGAAACAATACTAAAGCAAGATGAATGAATTAGCTTTTAGGCTTTTCTGTTTACTTCTATGTTTGTTCTTTGTGTTTAGAAAAACACTGGCTTAAAAAGTTATGGTACAACTTAATTTATAGGATGATGTTGCTGTTTTCCACTGACAAATTACAGTGGGTTTTTTTTAATGCAAAATGGAATAAATCCTGTTCAAAGGTAAAGCCAAAGGGTTTGCTTAAGAATGGGACTAAACACAAAATTTTCTAATGTAAACCTGACATGATACAATCAAATAATATTCTTGCCAAATTATCCAGTCAAATTATGAAATTTGTTGATTTCTAAACAATCTAGATAATGTCTCACAGTTTTAATTGCTTTGGTATCCTTCAGTAATTTTTACTTATCAAAATAACCTCTCCCGCTTTTCTTTTTAAATGATAAATTTCCATACTGGAAAAAATTGATTTTTTTTTTCTAAAAGATGGTTATATTTAGAAGCCTTCTCCTGTCCTGAAATGAACATACTGGAGTTCAGTTGCAGCTGATATGGGAGTGTGTTAATTTCTCATCTTGGTATATAATCTCTAGAGAATCTCAATAATGGAAGATAATTATTTTTCCTTTTCTGGAAAAAGGCATGTGTCTTTCTCAGCCACAGAACTGGAAGGAATAAGTATTGTTTCTTCATTTGGCTTTTGATTCTTTCCACAGACATAACTCTGAAGGGCAAAGGAAAAGTGGTGTGAATGCAGTAGATCTAGTGCTTTCTGAAAGCATCACAGGGTTTCTTTGTGAGATCTGGATTGCATTGAGATATCTGTTAATATCTGGAGTTTCTGTTGGGTGTTGCAAAGCATGTTTAGAGAGTGGCCACCTCCTCTAGCACCTCCAGTCCCTGGACCCCCTCCTGCCTGGCTGCTGGTGCCCACCCTGGTACCCAGGGCTTCTCTCTGAGCTGAAGGATGTGGCTGCAGCTTTTGCCCTTGATGGTTCAACCAGTCGGAAAGCCAAGCAGATATTCCAGTGCT
The DNA here is from genome assembly GCF_003984885.1 of Neopelma chrysocephalum. Taxonomy (NCBI): domain Eukaryota; kingdom Metazoa; phylum Chordata; class Aves; order Passeriformes; family Pipridae; genus Neopelma; species Neopelma chrysocephalum. Next base: position 1,482,784 of record NW_020897715.1, read on the forward strand.
GTGCAGGCAGGACACGGCTGTCACACAGATTGACACAGGCAAGATGCTGCCTTTGACAGCACCCCAGTGCATCACCCATGTTAACATGAACAAAGTCCCCTCCTTCTCCTCAGCTTCTCCCCTTTTGTTCCTTCCCATTCCCTAACCCTGCCTGATACCTCATGAGATTACGTAGTCCCCTCAACATCCTTATCAAGTTGCAAAGTCTTGTTTCCCTGCAGTTTCTTGATAGCTCACCAATTTGTGTGCCTGACAAGTTTTCTTTATTTCCTTCTTGTTTTTCTCCATTACATTTTCCTGTCAAGTCTGTGTTTGTGTATTTGGTTCCTTTTATTATTATTCCTTTTTGCACCAAAAAATTCATTGACCAGATACCCTAAGGAAGCAGATACTCTCCTTCCACACACCCTTACATGTTGTAGTCACATTATAGTGAAGAGTAGCTTCACATCACGAGTTCCTTGTGAATACAGCCTCTCAGGGTTATATAGCAGGATTCAAAAACTGCTAGCTGCTTCTTGCCTCTAAAATGGAGAATTTTAAACATTTTTTTAAAATCAAATAGCTTTGATTGCAAAATAAAAGTGGAGTTGGTCCATGAGTATGAAATAGTTAAGAAAATACCCTCCAAACAGATCTTGGCTTTAACAGAGTGGCCTGATGGTACAGTCATTAGAGTAGGGAGTATTTTTCTAGAAGTTAGTGGGAATCTTCAGTGTTTTGGAGAGTTTCACGGGCCTTGGGAAGAAAGCCATAGATTCCCATGAACTGTGCAATATTTGCAATTTAAATTAGAGCGAAGTATTTCAGTGGTGCCAGTGTATCCCCATGAATCCTTTCAGACAGGGGAAAAAAATCTCCTGGCCTCCAACAGCATATGCATCATGTGCTCTATTTTTTTTTTGGCAGTTTTGCCATTCATTACTGTACCCTAAACACTCTCATGTTTTTATTTTTCAGGTCAAAAGGTGTGCTATGGTGCCTTCAAGCGTTCATGTTACAAGTTAGCCTATTTCCAGGACTTGTCTAGACGCGTGGGCTTTCAGGAGGCCCGCCAAGCTTGTGAGATGGATGGTGGGGCTTTACTGAGCTTGGAAAGCGAAGCTGAGCAGCAACTGATAGAAAACATGTTACAAAACCTCACTAAATCAGGCTCCGGGATTTCTGATGGTGATTTCTGGATCGGGCTCTGGAGGAGTGGCGATGGACTGGCCACGTCAAGTGTTTGCCCCGACCTCTACCAGTGGGCTGATGGAAGTATTTCACCCTTCAGGTAAGTCTGCTTATTGAGAAGGTTCCGTGGAAAGAAATGGGGATTGAAATGCCCAGCAAGCCAAGTACTCTAGAAAGAAGCTTGAAGACTTATTGGCCCATGAAGTTACTAGTGTCCCTCCTTAACTTCTCCACATAAAGGGGAGCTGAGGTTTTGAATCTGAAGCTATGAAAGGGTGGCATAATGTGGCTTGCTCCCATCTAATGAGTTTGTCTCTTTATGGCTTTTGGAGGTTGTTCTACCACACACAGGATCTTTAGGGTATAGCCTGATAGCAGGCAGGCAAATTCTGTAAGACTCTGGCCACCTCAAGTCAGGGAGCCAGCCACTAAGTAAATTAATGCATATTAGTTAGCGTGAATTTTTCTGTTCCTACCCTTTTTGAAAAGCCTTTCATTTCCTGATTAAGCCAAAGGACAGAGTAGCAGCAACTCACAGAACTCAGGACAAAGGGACAGTTAAAAGTCAAATAGTCAGGAAAGCAGAGCAGTAGGATTTTATTTCTGCAGAGGTGTTTTGACTCATCAGAATTTTAAGATCCAGAGATGTGGAGCTTGGGACTTAAACTCTTTTCACTGAGAAGCTGTGAGAAGTGCAGCATATCTTTGAGGATGGGAGTGTTGGGGTTGATGTGTCTTCATTGAAGTAAACTCTTTTTAGCACCCTGATGAACCTTACCTCCAAAAGTTGAAGCTTGTCTTTGTGTGTACCACTAGAAATTGGTATACAGATGAGCCTTCCTGTGGAAGTGAAGCCTGTGTGGTGATGTATCATCAGCCAACTGCAAACCCTGGGCTGGGAGGGCCATACCTTTATCAATGGAATGATGATAGATGCAACATGAAGCACAATTTTATCTGCAAATACGCCCCAGGTAGGTGAAACTAAAGTTATATTTCGCAGGTGGGACGTTACCTTAGAAAAAGAATTGCCTCAGTTTTGTGAGGGAATCTGCAAGTGTCTTGTGGCCTATGGTACTGGTTCCTTTGGTGTGTGCTGAGCTGGCATTAACAGGAATGTAATATGTCAATAATAATTATTTATTTTAATAAATTTGTAATAAATTTAAATAAACCTGCTTGTATCTAATAAGAATGTTTTCAACGTTGTCTTCACTATCATACACTACCAGGTTTGCTTTGATTTAATTCATTCCCTGACTATTTTATTCTCCACAAAGTGTTTTAAGTGGCCATTTTCTACTTTCCTTGCTCACTATCAAGTAAAATGACCAAGACATCTCTTGGTCCTACTGGAAAAAATACTGTCCTTGTAGTTGTAGACCCACCATTTTATATTAAGTTATTTGTGATGGCTGTTTCAAAATGTTTTGGCTTGAAGAATGAAGTCCAGAACAGTAGGAAAAAAATTCTGCATTCATGCATGTAAACTTCAGATATGAAAAGCAGATGGATGCTAGTGAAGATGGTGACAGAAAAAGCCAGATCTTAGGCAATTTGGCTGTACTTCCAGACATGACATAAGTTCTGTATATGTCAGTAGAGGAAACATGAACTATAAACTAGAACATCATGCAAACCAGAAAAGACGTGAAAAATAAACTTTCAAGTTTGAACCTGTAACACTTTCTACTCTTGGTGGTACTTACAGTAAATGAAACCATGGTTTGCAGCAGGATCATACAAATATTTTCAAATAATCTGTGCTGTGTCTGTTTCTCAAAAACTAAAGCCAAAAGTCAGAATGCATATGAAATTATGCATTAATTTCATTAATTAATTAATAAAAGCTTGAAAAGTGGACCAGTGGGAATGGCATGAGATTTAAAAAGGCCAAGTCCAAGGTGCTGCAACTGGGTTGGGGCAACCTCCAGTATGAATCCAGTCTGGGGGATGAACAGATCCAGAGCAGCCCTGCTGAGAAGGACTTGGGGGTGCTGGTGGGTGAGAGGCTGGACATGACCCAGCCATGTGCACTGGGAGCCCAGAAACCCCCCGTGTCCTGGGCTGCATCCAAAGCAGTGTGGGCAGCAGGGGAGGGAGGGGATTCTGCCTCTCTGCTCTGCTCTGGTGAGACCCCACCTGCAGTGCTGCCTCCAGCTCTGGGGTCCCCAACCCAGGAAGGACATGGACCTGTTGGAGCAAGTCCAGAAGAGGGCCACCAAGATGATCAGAGGGCTGGAGCACCTCTGCTATGAGGAAAGGCTGAGAGAACTGGGATTGTTCAGTCTGGAAAAGAGAAAGGTCTGGAATGATCTAATTGTGACCTTGCAGTACCTGAAAGGAGCCTACAGGAAAGATGGAGAGAGACTATTTACATGGACCTGTAGTGATAGGATGGGGGGAATGGCTTCAAACTGAGAGTGGGTTTAGATTAGAAATTAGCAGCCAGTTCTTTGCTTTGAAGGTGGTGAGGCTCTGGCACAGGTTTCCCAGAGAAGCTGTGGATGTCCCATCCCTGGAAGTGTTGAAGGCCAGGTTGGATGGAGCTCTGAGCAACCTGGTCCCTGGAATGAGATGATCTTTAAGGTTCCTTCCAACCCAAGCCATTCTGTGATTCTGTGAAATCCTACTCTTAACACCTATTTGTCCTACCTCATTCTGTGGTTTTCTGTTTTCTTGATGCTCACCATCAAACCATAATCACTCTCTCTTTACAGATCTGTCTGTCTGTAGAGATTCATTTTATTCCTCTGACTTTGGGAGATAGCTTTTTCACTCTCTAGTCTCTTAATGAATATATTAATGACAATTGATATTGGAAGCAAATATTAAATATTTGGAAGGCTTGGTATACCCACATATTTTAGCCCCACCCTCAAAATCTGTTTCTGCTTTTAAAGTTATTAGTTTATGATGATCATTATATATCATAAGCCCTTCAAGGAAAAGTGACATTTACATTTTTATCACTTTTACAACCGAGCACAATTATTTATAAGAGAATAAAAAGATTTTATATCATTAAAATAACATTTTTATGTCAGAAAGTTCACATTTGATTAAAAAGGTTCAATTTCAAGTATATTTCATGTCCTTAAAAAAAACAAATTGAAGTGAAATAATGATTCTCTAATAGTGAACTACTTACCATTCTTGTTGAGATGTGATAAAGAATTGTTTTTTCTATTGCTTTCACCATTGGAAAAAATGCCAGGTGTTTTGGATTGGCAGAAAACAAAGTGATAACAGTGAAATTGCTTAACAATGAAAATGCATTTATATTCCTTTCACCATGTAGAAATAGGTTACTAGTGTATAATGAGGCATATAAGGCAAATAATATGTAGGTAGATAATTGTTAGGACTGACATTGTTGTGCAGCTAAATACAGTACTACTGAATTGTAGCTATTTATTTTTCAAGCTCTTGGAATTGTGCTCTTTAGCAAACCAGACTATTCTCCAGAAATGCATTTTTCTGTCACATGGAGGAAAGGAGTGGATGCATAAATGTATATAAATAGGTATATGACATTTCTTTCACTGCCTGAAGAAAGTACCTCAATGTTTGTAAGAAAATTACATTTGCCATCTCAAACTGAGATCTTACAAATGACCTTTTTTTCCCCCCAAATCACCGTAAAAGCTTCAACGTCAGCTATTTACAATACAAAATACATCCATTTTAGCAGGAGTATTCAAGCTCCACATGCATATTGAATTTCCATTTGTTATCCAAATATGTTGTTTCTCCACAATTTTTCTGTCTTTATGGTGTATATGGTGTAGGATACCAGTCACAGGCCAAAACAGGTTGTAGGTGACTGTGATGAAGTTGAATCTAATTGTATCAGCAGCAAGTTCAGGGCAGTGCTCATTAGGCAGTCTTGATCAAGCAGCAACCACATTTCTGGTGGTCACTTTTGTTTTTGTAAGCCCTTTTTATAGTGCTTTCCTTGACAGCATTTACTGGCTTTAGATCGTATTGATCATTCAGCAATCCTAAATTTAATTATAGGTTGGTAATTGCAACCGCATTTAGTTTCTGCCCAGCTCCTGTATGTTTGATTATGCAATCAAATTAAAAACTGCTCTTCTGCTGTCTAGGGACAGAACTCAGTTCTTTGGGGTGTTTTGCTATCTTTCTTTATATATGGTCAGATGTAGCTATTTTTTGTCAGAGTAGGTGAAATAATTGCCTTTTTCTAGTAGGCTTTATTGCTGCTTTGATTTCTCCCAGCAGTTTGTGTTTATCAAGACACTCAGAATTGCAGGCTCATAGCACTATTAAGTTAGTATAATCTTATGATAAAGGAATGGTGTTCAGTCATGCAGATTCCACTCCTTCCTCTATATGAGGTAATTAATTCTGTAATCTTTGTGAACTTTTAGTTATAACAGTAACCATAAGTAAATTTACAGGCCTCTGCAATGCAGCTCAAAGCCGTGAATTTGTCCTCCAGTTTCTGGTGCGTTACAAGTAAGATATCATTCCTCTTTTAGTGATTTCAGTTCCTTATGAGATTTATTAGAAGCCACTCCCCATGATTTGGATTTTAGGGCTGCCTGATGCAAACCCAAACTACATGAAACTGGCATCTAACCTCACAAACTTGTGCTGCTTTGTTTTGTTTCGTAGCCAATATTCTGTATGCATTATTTTGAAAATGTGGATAAGATTGAAGTGCTAATCAAGAACACTTAGTTTTTTGTATTGTTTTAGGATTGTCTGCACAAATAAAACTTTGAGGGTGTTAGGAGTTTTATTGAGCAAAGGAAATTAAGATGTTTAGTGGTTTATTCAGTAATCTAGCAGTGGCCACCAAGAGTTGGAACTAGAGTAAACTATAGCCCTTTTCTAAGGAGCAAAAAGTATGAAGTAGAAGTGATTTGAGGCTAGTTTTCAAATAGTCTTTTTTAAGAAGATGAAATGCTGAAGAGTTAAGCAATTACTGTTTGGGGGAAATGTATCTATTTCTATGATACTGCATGCAAAATAATGAAAACATCTGTTTTATTGTACACATATTTAATTCTTCAACAATTGATTTCAAATATTGATTTAACAGATTATGTCTTAGAAAAAGAATTAGGAGACAGAGCGGAGCCAGATTACGGTAAGAAATTTTAAACATTAAACTGATTTGCAGAGGTAAATACAGAATTATGGGGATAGCTTACAAAACCCTCCAAAGTTATTTAAGTTTAACAGGCACACTTTAAAACTGGAACATAGGAGAAATGAATCCTTTAGAGAGCAATAGCTACGAATATATGGCTATTCAGAATAGCGCTGCTCGTAATTCTTGTTCCAGATGTAATTCCAATTTTGTAATAAAATCCTGTTTACATGTATATATCCAGCAGTTCAGTCAGTCATAAAAACTTTCATTTTTCCAATATAAATTAAGATGTAATTACTATTAATTTATTTAACAACATAACAGCCATATTTTTTACTCACTGTTTTCCTAAGATATCTGATATCCTTTTCAGATACTATTCCAACAGTGCCAGCAGGAAATCCTTATGACACAAGCAAACCAGAAGATCAGTATCACATTATTGCTACTGAAACAGGTAATGTGTTCATATGAATTTAGTGTTCTGGTAAAAATATTAACAGTGGACTCTGTTAATAATGGAAACTGTTAAATATTAATTTGTCAATGGGAGGAAGCAGTCTGTTTCCACAGGAACTGCCCTGAAAATGTATACATTTGAGTAACATGTAAAGAGTTTTAGTCATTCTTCTTTGTAACTGTGGAAACAAATAATTTCCTTGTCTCCTAAAACTTTGATCTGAATCTACAATCTACACTGTTTCTCCTGAGATGTAGGATTTCACCAGTGCTCACCCAGCTGTGGAGCATCTCCTTCTAGGCTGTGGTAACCAGTGCCTTGCCTCTCTCCATCTCCTCCCTGAGACGTATGGGTTATATCTGATACCTTTGACTCATTAAAAAAACAGGCACAAATGAATCTTTCCTAACAGACATGACATGAATTCTCCAGTTATCTACAGAATAAGCACTGTGCCATAGCTCCAGGTACCCTGTGTTTTAAGGAATACCACATGCTTAGAGGAGTTGAGTGCTTTGCTGAGATTTCTAGCAGAAATGAGACTTGGTGTTTTGGAAATGGATACCTACTGCCTGGGTGCTTCCTGTAGTGCCCCAGCTACTTCATTTAGCAATTTATGTCCTGAATGGAGTCTTGAGGTTTGTGAAAATATGTAGTACAGCCTTAGTTCAAGGAACTGAACATCTCCAAGGAGCAATTCTGGATTTTACAGGATTGTACCATGGGATTATCGAAAGTTGGTGCTCTGTTTCCACACTGGTTATCTGCATTTGAATCAGCTTCCTAACTGATATTTCCGTTGTTTGTAACTCCAGAGGATTTGATATATTGATGAACTGTGTTTTAAAATCAATAATACCACTTACAGAAACTATGCAAAGACTGTTTAAAACTCCTAAACAAAGCCAACCTGAACATTCACATTTATTTTTGCTAGTGAAAAATATTTTCAAAAGAGATGGGTAAGAAACTCTCCACACTTTGTACATTAAACTTACGCTGGTATAGAACATGGGTATATAATTACTGAAAACCAGTCAGACCCTTCTGGAAGTTGCAGACCACATCCTTTATTGTAGACAGATAACAGTCTCAGCTTTTACCATTTCCCACTCCTTTTGTCCAGGGACCTGCAGGAGAGCACCTTTAGCTCTCCTGACTAGTCAAGAACAGTGCATATCTGTCTTTTAAGGGGAAAGAGGAGATGAGCCAGGCTTGCTCCTCCTGTGGTCCTGCATGGATGGGAATCCAACATACAAGGGCAACTGAGTCTACAGATTGTGTAGACTGTAAAAATAATAGGCTGTGAAATGTACTCTGTTAAAATACTTGAATTTTCAAATACAAAATCGGAAAATGTCAGAATTTAAGACCTTAATATATCTTGCACATCACTCAGTAAATGCCGTTTTATTGATACTGCTGAGTTATCTCTTTGGAGCTCTTCCTATAGAAGGAATGTATAAGTGTTCTTTTGAGTAAGTTAATGTATTTCTGATATTTTACTCCAGATTTTTGCTCACATGGTTAAGAGTATTTTCAGCATGGGAGACATTAATGAGAGCTTTTGTCTTGTAGGTATAATTCCGAATCTAATTTATGTTGTAATACCCACTATACCACTACTGCTGTTGATACTGGTGGCTTTTGGGACTTGCTGTTTCCAGATGCTTCATAAAAGGTAAAATATATTCATCCATAATGGTCTTAAAATGCAGAATTCATATTTCCATTGGCAAGCTATTCATGCTGAAAGACTGCTTACATCTGTCCCCAAATATGCAAATAAGCATCTTTTCATCTGCTAAAATCCAAGTAGTTTACAGCTGTTACAGCTGAACATTCACCTTTGGGCTTTTCCACAACATGCTGAAATAATTCCAGGTCTCAAAGTACATTGCTGTTAGGACTTCATGTCTTTATGAAAAAGGTATCTCTGCAGACCATTTGGTAGGCTGAGCTGTTGTCAGCACTTCTATCTCACCTCTTCCATCACGATAACCACCTACAGCATCTGGGCTGTAGGAAGGAATAGTGGGGTCCTTACAAATACAGGGTGAACTCAAGGACTTGCCTCACCTTCTGTCTTAAAGTGCAGTTTTTTCCAAGGATAAACCTAAGGGCCAGCAGCTGTTTAATGCTGTTTCACTGCACATGCCCTACAAGCAACAGATGGATCACTGGAGCAGAGAAATTGAAAACAAAGAGCAAACCTGTGCTTTGAGCCACACACCAGGGTGACATCCTTTGTATGTCGTGTATCTGCTAAAGAAAATGCATAAAGTAAACAGATATTTGTACATAGATGCAGTGTCAAACAGATGAATTATTATGCAAAGAGGAAACATTTCAGTCTATGAAACAGGATAAGTTTTGATTCATGCCTTAAAATTCTTTGGACTTTTAATTTTTCTTAAAGTATGATACATTAAGATATGACAACATTTTTTTTTTTCTGAACTAATATTTCTGAAACTTTTTTACAGGATCCTTTTCATCCTTTTTTTCAGAAAGTGCTCTCAAGGCAATGTAATCCAGAAAGGTTTAAACTGAAATAGATAATTGCTATTTTAGTAAAATATCAAGAGTAATAAACAGATTCACAAGCTGTTATCCCTCTTGAAGAGCAGAAATAACAGTAAGGAATATGATATCACTGTTTTAAGAAATTAGAAAAAAAATCCTCCTTATTTTTAGTCTTCATTTTTATTTTGTGGTTTTTCTTTAATTTTTCCTGCCAATAGCCAAAACACCTTGTTTCAGGTGAGAAAACTTTTCAAATATGAAGCCTGTTTCTGTCTGTATGAGTGAGTCTATAGTGATATTTGCAGTACTTGTTAGTGATGTGCCTCATTGAAGCAAGTAATCATAAAGTAAAGATATTATGAGATCTGCATCATAAATTAAGATTTTCTTTTTTATGCACTTTCCTATAAGGAAAAGGGAAATATGTACTTTTCAACGTCTTATGACAGGCAAATACATGCTTGTGCAAGATTACATCCAGGCATCAGCACTAGGGCTGCAGAAGTTTGGAAGCTCAAAGCAAAAAGGGTAATAAAGAAATAATGTATGTAACAACAGCAATTTTATAGTAGTTGAAATCTGGAACCCTTATTACAATAGCCCTGGATTTTCTGGTAAGTATGACATATGTGTTCATACCTTTCCTGGCAGGTCTTTCTCCCCCCAGAAAGGTTTCAGCCCTCAAATACTCCTGGGAAAGCAATGAGAGATTCATGGCCCACTGAAATCAATGGAATTAGTGGTGTTGACTTCAGTGGGCTTTGATCAGGCCTTTGATGCTATAGCAGTTCATCCAGAAGTAATTCATCTGAACTTCCAAGACTTCAAAATTGCATGACACAGATACTGGAAATTCACCTTGGAAGATTGTCCCTTTTCTGTTAGCTGATTAGTTTGATAGACTAAATGATACAAAAATCAGTGAGAAAGTGATTTTTGAATCAAAATAGCAGTTTTGGCTTTTTGTTTGTGGGATTTTTTTTTTCCTCCCGGAATGTTCATTTGGGTTTCATCAAAACTTTTAATTTAGGAAATTACACCAATTTTTAAAAATTACTTTAATTAAAAAGCTATCACCAAGAACAAGGTATTTTCTTTATCTATTGAAACAGAACTTTGTTTTTAAAAAAATATTTCCCCATCTATTTTCAATTATTTTTCCACGTATTTCCACCTTGCAAATCATTTTGTTTCATTACAAATGTGCAGTTCTTGGGCAAAAGGCAAATTAAAAAAAGAGACACTTGAACTGATCATCTGGACACTGTAGAGCTTTAGGAAAGGGATTCTGTCCTGCTGGGGAAGGAGGGATCCCCAACTTTCCACATGAACCTGACTTCTCATTCTTTTTTAGGCTTCCACAACATGGTGACCTTTCCTCTGAAACCCACAATCCATGGCCAACCAGGACATGCCTAGCTTGAAAGGTCATGACTAATTTTGCCTGGCATTGGGCTCTTAAAGGGTACTAACAAGGAAAACAAAACCTCATCCCTGTAGCTGGCAGAACTGATCAGCTCATTCATGCTTAGATGCTCTCCCTTTCATTTCTTCCAGGGAAGCAAGGAGAAACTGCTTCAAAGACCCATCTCCATTATCATCTGAATGCCTTGCAGAAAGTTTAAATTCCAACCTGGTATATTTCTCAGTTTCTATGATTGCATTTGATGGTCAAAACAGCAATATGCTCAAGCTATTTATTGCATCTTCCTTACCTTTCTTACTAAAATATATTTCCTGAACCAGATGTGTAGCTGGTGAAAATCAGCGTAGGTTTGCTGAAGATAAGCTCCTTTTATACAGCTCAAGTTCTGATCCAAGGTATTTAGAAATTGTTCCTGCTGTGTGGCAAGGACTCTCCATTCAAAGCATTTCATCATTAATTTACCAAAAATGCCTGCATTTGCTGTATTAATCTGGAAGGAAGTAGGGAATCAGTCTCTTTAAGAAAGGAGTGCTGAAGCTCCTTGATTCATTGCAATTGCTTTGTTTATAGCATTGTGGCCTGATCTAAAGTCCACTGAAGCCAATGGGAGTCTTTTCAATCACTCCAATGGGCTCAGGTACATAATGCATTGCTTTGTAGGACTACAGAGGTAAGTCTGGAGGGACTAAAACTACTGTACCTTTCAGCTACCTCAAAGCACATTTTAAATCAACTCAGACTTGCTTGCTTTTACAAACCAGGAAAGGAGTAAGCTGAAAATTCAGAAAACTGAATGTGTAGGACTGTTGGGACTCTTGAAGTTTCCAGCTTACAGAGTAATGTAGGGCTACTTCTCCTCCTCTGGTAATTACTTAATTGGAAAAGAACCTGTCAGTGTGAAATATTCTAGCCAGAGAGTAAAGCATTTTGATTGAAATGCAGCTGCAGTGGCTCATGAAGTGGCTTATCTTTCCAGTAGACTGCAGTGCACTGTTACCTGCCAGTGTACGTGAGGGAAGGTGGTGCATGCTCCCTGTAAAAACTAGAGTGAACACTTTTTTTAAATATTGTAGACCACCTACTTTTGGAACCAGTTTTATTCCCCCAACAAACCACAATTGAAGGAAAACCAGCCCTCGTGAAGCTTTCTACCAGTCATTCATTGCTAGGAGTCTGATTCATGCACCATCACTTCATTGGACGCCAGGTCAAGCCCTGAAGGGAAGAGGCTTTCTGGCACTGACACCCATTAGTGTTCTGGGGTCCCAGGGGTGCAGGTGCAGGGTGCACGTGGGCAGGGTTGGGGTACCTCCCCTGGGGTGGGTGGGCTGTACCCTGAGCCCCTTGGGCAGGGCTGAGGGGTGGGTGTGTGTGTCTGGTCCCCACTACAAGGGAAGCACTCAGCTCCCGCCAACCCTGGTCAAACTGTGTCCACACCTATCCCTGAAAAGACCATTCAGTAAGAGGAGGTGTGGTTAAATGGGAACTGGAAAAAAAAAAACAAAACAAAACCAAAATGAATGAAATATGGACCAAGTTATCACAGTTCCTGGGAGTAGCACTGCTAAGCAGGGTGGTCTGGTAACTTTGGTAACAGTTGCTTACCTAAACCCACCAAGGTGGTGCCACTGTGATGAGAAACCTCCTCTGTGAAAGCAACACAACTTTGTGTTGTGCCCTTCAAATATGGGAGTGAAACTATCAGGTCTGATCACAAACCTGAATCAGGGCTGCAAAGGCACATGTGGCACTGAAAACAGTTTATATTTTTATTTTTCAGTAAAGGAAGAACAAAAACCAGTCCGAACCAGTCCACACTATGGATTTCAAAGACGCCTAGGAAGGACAGTAGCATGGAGGTATAATGATTTACTGACTGAAAAGAATGCAAAAATAACATTTTGCAGTGAGGCTGTATTTATAATGTCGTCAAAGAACATTAGCTTGGAATGGCTTGAAAATGCAAAGGATCTACAAGAATGAACTGTAAGCTCCCCCTTGAGGCAAATGTTCAGATCATTTTTATATAACGTTTGTTTATTAATTCAGCAACAAAATATGCCATGCTAAATAAAGGGTATGTGTTTATTTTGCTAAGAGATGTAAGTTAGCTAGTTGTGAGCAATGAAATGAAGAGAGCATTTGAAGTTTTTATGGGGAACTATCCACAATGTATATCAGTTTTAAGACTGTTTGTAGTTAAACAAACCCTCTTTGTTTTCTTTAGTCTCTCATGCATTGTAACCTAGTCGATGTACTGTAAATGGAACTGACAATTTTACAGTGTAACAATTATTTATCTTTGCATAAAAGTTTGATACAAAATATTTGTTTAGTGTTTATTTGCACACAACACAGTTTTTGGTCCTCAGGTACAAATATTATTTTATTAAATATTAACATAGTTGCTGACAGAGATAGCCACCATGTTTTGACATCAACCTGATGTGGCAGAATTCAAGGATTCATCAATTTGTTGTCATAGAATGAATTCACTTTGCCAGGGAATGACCATAACTTTTTTGACATATTGCACCAAGCTCAACAGAAATAACTTGGCAAGTGATACCTCATTAATGAAGTGTCCTTTGAAGGCAGCTACTAGTTGTTATTCAAGTAAAATATTTTTTACTTTTTCTGATGGAAAAAATTCACAGTGGGCCAGATTTAGATTACTGTTTCAGTAAGTCGATGTAAAAAAGACATTAAAGATCATTTAAATATAGCTAATACTTTGTTAGGAATAATGCAATGTTGGAACAAAGAGGAGACAAAATGGCATTTCTTGGAAGTGGCACTAATAGATTGATCCCGAAGTTACTCAGACTATTATCTAGAAAAGCATTAATTATGTTAATTGGTGGGCAGATTTAGAGGTAACTGTGGTGCATTTAAAGTCTGCTTTTAGAGTTATGATTAACATCATTAATGTCCATTCTCTCTGGTTCCTTAAGAGCTTTCTGTGCCTTAAGAATGGTTTTACCAGCCATTAGGAGCAGCCCTGGGGTGGTGGCAATAGCACTCTGGCTGATTTGTTGGTGACAGCCTGGTGCTGGAGCAGAAAGTTAAGGGGTTTTACTGCAGTTCCAGCAAGAGTTCAAGAGCATGAGTTCAACCTTGTTGGTTTTAACACAGATTCCAAGCTACCACTGGGTGGGTGTTGGGGAGAGACCGACGGAAGCAAAACTCTTGGGTTGTCTGCACTGTGCTGGCTGATGTTAAACACACGAGTTCAGAGACAAATGTGCATCGATGTTTCCGAGTAAAGAAAAAAATATTTGAGAGTTCAATGGCACTAATACTAACTGTGCAGTTAGTTGCTGAAGCACTTTTGGAGACATCTTGAAGTTGCTGTTATGCTATGTTTTTACTTCCTCTTCAAAGAAGCCTTCTTCTGTAGTTCATGTTAGGTATTGTTATTCCTACTGAAAATATTCTGTAATTTTTCCAATCAGTCACAACTTCTTTCTCTGTTCAATCCTCAACTTCAATTTCCTTTGTAGTGAGAAAATACTTTGATCCTGTGTGATTGGAAAGACTGGAATTGATTTTTCTCCTAACTTAATTATTTCTCAATTCAGCTGAGGGCAAGAGAGACCTCTTTCTTGGCAACAGTTGCGGTAAAAGGAACTTAGTTATTTTTATGGTATTGAATGATTAACTGCCTTTAACTCAATGTAAGGATTAACTATTTCTTCATGTTTCTTGCATCTAAAGGATATGTTAAGGTGTAGCAATTGATATTATGGGTAACACAGCTGAAGTGATTTCCATGCAGCAATTAGGATAATGCAAATACCTTCAGATGTGTTTCTTATGGAGTGAAAGCAATTTCTGGGCAGTCATCAGCATGGACCACTCAAACTCTGTGTGAAGGGAGGAAAGTGGCATGCAATGTTTTTATTATAGTGTAGTCAGCTTTTATGTATGAGTAAGAAACATTGGTTATTGGGACAAAATAATTCTGTGTCATATCACCATATCCATCCTCTGTTTCAAAGCATCTTGGAACTGTGACTCAGTTGCAAACAATCCATGCTACTCAAGTGTTTCAACATAGTATTGACAGATTTTTCCACAGACAGCTGAAGCCATGGATGCTGACTGAAAGCTAGAATGGGATTGACTAAGTTTTATAGAGATATAAATTAGTTGAAATAAAATGGCTTTTAAAAATTATAATAATTTATGTAACATCTATGTTTCTATGACAGAATTTATAATAGGAAATTTTATAATGTGATGGGGTGGTTTATCAATATATACCTCAAAATATATCTATGCTTTGCATTTTTTGAAGAAAAAAAATACACAAAAATAAAAGTATATTCCTTTATTTCTGGGAAGCACATTTTTCTAGTGACTGGATCTGTTTTGAGCTGGCTTTTGTGTTTTGTTAACAGACTGAAACAAAATCTACTGTAGTGGTGTATGGTAAATAATGCAAAAATCATGTCACGTTTTAATTAAGCATTTTATTGTAATTGCCTCATCCAAGTCAACTTCTACTGATAGCAGAATGCACTTTATTTTCAGTGGTTGTTTTCAAGTGAAGGAGAGTAACAGCAGAAGTGGTCCACTGTGAAAGATAGAATTTGCAACTTTAACATTTTAATCTTAAAAACTGTGTGTTTTGTATGAGGGAATGTGTCTAATACATCTTCATAACTTCTCTCTGGCTTAATTACATTTGTGTGTGTTCCTTGTGGTCACAGGTGTCTTGATAACGATACATATTTTGTTCTGGACATAGTTCTCTAATGCTTATGAAAAGCAGTTTGGGACTTGATGTTTTTTTTAATCAGTGACCATCAGCCTGTGTTTGCAAATGAGCCTTGTATTTTTAGCACTTCATATCTGCATTTAGCATTGTAAGCACCAAATCTGTGAGCTTCTTACAAAAACCATACATCAGTATGTATATGTGAAGATACACATACGCAGTAAATGAGAGAGGAGTTTGTACTTTTGGTACTGTGGAATTAAAAACACATTAAATTTCTACGCTAGGCTGAAAACAAAGAAAGAGGTCCATCATTTTACACTAATATTAAGGAACCATAGAATTCAGGGCATTGCAAAATATTTTAATAGAAACCTATTCATAAAAGAGCTCAAGAAGATACACCCTTCCTTTTTTTTTGTTCTTCATATTCTTTCCCTTTAGAATAGTGTAATGGGATATCCTGATAGTTTTTATACCAAGCACAAAATCTGTATTAAAAAGTCATCAATACAGAAAAAAACATGTAATGTAGAAACCCTATTACTTTTTATTCACCAGGAAGTGTAGGTACTCATTATTGTAAGATGTTTTTAAAAAAACATGACTTTTTATGAGAGGAAGTTGCAGTATTGTGAGTCTGTGCTCGGGTGTGTACAAGCCCATATTGATAATTGCTTGAATTATTGCCAAAATACTTGCCTAGAAAGAAAACTAAAAAACTATATTCAATCTTTATTTAACTCTATTAATTCCAAATGAATTACACAAGAGAGAACTTTCAGCTAACATTCAGTTTATTCATTAGAAAGCAGCATGATACATGATCAGCCTTTATGCACAGTCCATAAACCTTCTTCCTGAGCTTTTTGTAATAGACAAAGCAGAGGGACTCCCATGAGCCCAGTTTAAACAAACCTTCATTTTAATATTCAGACAGATCACTGGGAAAGAGTTGACTGTGCATTAAATCAAATTGCACATTGAAAAACACAGTATAAAAACATAAAACCATTTCTTTTTACCTGATATTAATAATTTTTATTCTTTTTCACTAAAGCATTTGCAGTTTGGAAACTTTTTATATTTTTTTTTACTGCTCATGGTTTGTAAAACCCTCCACTGTGCATTTACTGCACTGGTGTTCAAAGAAACTTTTCCCACACCTTCATATAAAAAAAAAAAGTAAAATGATAAAACTATTTATTAACAAACCCCCAACATCTATTTTGAAATATTGCTCTCAACTGGAAATGGAGTTCTCAGTTACTAATATTTTCCTCCTCAAAATTTAAATATTTATTCAGTTTTTCTGTGAGACTGACATGCCAGTCTGGTTTACGTTATGCAATGGCTTACCTTCAACATTTAAATTATATCTCTATAATTAAAAAATACCCAGCTAATAGATGATATTTTTGATCCAGTCCACAAACTTGGTGACTCGAACATACACTCCTGGTCGTTCAGGAAGTGCACACTTGTAGCCGAATGATGTTACACCAACCAAAAACCACCTGTCCCCATCTTCAAATGTCAGAGGACCACCTGAATCCCCCTGCAATAAGAAATTCAAAAGTTGAAAGGGAACTGTTCATCTCTGAAGAAGAACCTGCTTATGATGTTTTGTTTTGATGCTTTAATAATAGATGTTGTATCTCTATATGACTTGGGCACCAAGAAGTGAGATCAATATGAATGTTTCCATGTGAAAAAAATTCTTGAAATGATCCATTTCCTTTTTTTCTTCGTTTTTTTAAAGAAGTGATCCTCAACTCTTACCAGTCTTTCGGTACAGGACTGGGTTTCAAGTGATTTTCTTTTTGCTTATGACATTTACCTTCAGCCCTTCATCTTTCACAAAGTCTGGGTAAATGTGTAGAATTTTTTTGTTGTTGAATATATTCAACCAAAACACAGTTCTATTTTCAGTCACCCCAGAATTTCTTCAGTTTCAAATTTAGAGAAGAAGGCGACAAGATTTCCAAAAGAGAAGGTGTTCTTTTCTCACACCTCCTTCTCAATAGTTAAGCAGATGTAGCATTGCAATAGAGATGCAATTTAATTCATCCCACAGCCTGACTGGGGGATGAGTCAGACATGAGTGCCTTGATTTGATGATAAAGAAAACAATGACTATTTTTCATTGTCTGTCCAGTTAGTTGAACCAGTATTAATTGGTTCTTCTCCTGGCCCCGTGAATAGATCTTTACTGGTGAGTTCTGCAAGGAGTTGGCCATTAAAATACTTCTGCCCATAACTCTAAGGCATCCCAGAATGTTCAAAGGCTGTGACAGCAGCCTAAAGGGGGAAGTGCTCACAGGACTCACTTGTTCATCTTTGCTTATGGCTGAATGGTCATGATCACAGCACTGGTCACTTGTCCTCTGTATCAGCCTGTGATGCTGAACTTTTTTTCTTTTTTTTTTTTTTCCCCCCCCCCCCCCCCCCCCGGTATGAGATACAGAAAGCAAAAAGGAAAGAGAAAGGCCACAGAAGGGAGGGGCATTATGCTCGCACACACTCCTCCTTCTGGACTAAGCTAACCAAAGTCACTGCACCTGGTGAAGGCTTAGAATGGGAGAGCAAGGCAGGAGCAATTATGTGAGCGTGCTCCTCATCAGGCTTGAGGAGAACCGGCCAGTCTCCAGGCCATAAACTCCATATTACTGGAAAAAAAATTATGTGACAGCCGGTTCTGAGTACATTCTTAAAGAGAAGCAGTGTGTTTATAAGTAGAGCTGGAATGGATAAAAACTAACCCTCCTAGGAAGCTACATATGAGATCAATGCAGAAAGGCAGCCTCTCTGAAATGCTGTGGCATCCACTGACAAAAGGCCTTCAAAGTCTACGGTTTCTGGGGAAAAGCAGCGTTGTTTTCTCCTTTTCCCTTCATGAAGCATTCCTGAGACTTCAATCTATTTGGTGTTTATTTCTCTGTTCCCTGCTTTCCCCTAAACCTGTCCCTCTCTCCTTCGTAGAATTACTCAGCAGTAATTATTCAAAGCTAAGTGCAGTCTTATTTAACTCCCTCCGTGTTTATGCCAAGATGACGTAAAAAAGATTTTTAGTTTTTCAACTTGTATCTTGACAAAGTATTAAATGGGCAGAATGCTGTGAGTAGAAATTACATTCATGGACAGTGATTGTCCTAGTTTTATTGACTGGACGATCAGGGAGCATTTTATTCAGTAACTAGATTTG
This sequence comes from Neopelma chrysocephalum, assembly GCF_003984885.1. Classification (NCBI taxonomy): domain Eukaryota; kingdom Metazoa; phylum Chordata; class Aves; order Passeriformes; family Pipridae; genus Neopelma; species Neopelma chrysocephalum. The sequence goes on from NW_020897715.1 coordinate 1,501,422, forward strand.
GTATATGCTAGCAGTGGAAGTGAGTTGCTTGTATTTACCTGACAGGAATCTATTCCTCCCATGTCATATCCCGCACAGAGCATATTCTCAGTAATAGTGTATTCTGGCATCCGTTGTTGGCATTTCTCATTCGAAATGAGGGGGACCTCTGCTTCTCGCAATATGTCCGAAGTGGGACCTGGTGAAAATACAAATTACCTTTACCTGCAGCAATAAATATGTACATCCTGCTTGGAACACTGATGGTTTTGTTGTTTTTCCAGCATGCTGGGCACGCTCCCGAGCAGCAGGAATCCCTAGTTCACTGCTGTACCATTCAGGCTTATGCCCCTGTAACACAGGCACTGATTAAAAGGTGCTCGTTGACTGAGTCCTGTCTTTCATTTGTGTAATGGGACTGAATTTGGTTATAATTAAATCAAGATTACTAAAATCAATGAGTATGAACTCACTGCGGGGAGATCTAAGGGATAACTAAGGGCTTGGGAGCTTGGATTGTGGAGTGCTTCCTCACTATTCATTGTGCAACTTTGATTGAATATTTACAGTTTCTATAAAAGATTATTTTACTAATTCCTACCCAAAATTTTAAATGAAATTTTATTCTGAAATGTAGAAGGCAATGCATTCAAGCAACTGCAGAAGTGAACATGGCATGTTTATTATTTCAGAGAGACTCCAAATCTGGAGCATTTGACATACAAACAGCACATACATTTCACACTGCAGTCAGTTTGCTTGACTTCTGGGGAAAATAATTTTCACATTGTCAGAAAGACTAACCTTCCCCCTCCCCCACCCCAAATCTGGAAACAAGATGTACATATTTCATGTTGAGAAAATAGTCATCATAACTTCTAAGGGGATGTAATAAGGTTACTTCATAGTTTAATGATCTTAGATATGTATGTTTTTTCCAATAAATATGTTAACACTCTGTCACTGTGCTTTAGAGAAGGAATGGTGGAGTGGGATAGTTCCCAAATTTTCTTATGGAGCAGTAACTCTAAACTATTTGACCTTAGCAACTCCTGTGGAGTGAGAAACAAGTTTTCCCTCACAGCTGCATGCCTGTCATAATTTTCCAAGCAGATGACCCACCTTCATTCTCAATGTTACCCCAGCCAGCAATGGAGCAGTTAATTCCTGGTAAAAACTGTTGGTTTTCTTCTGGTAAGCAGATAGGTTGTATGTAATCTGTGGATGAGAAACAAGCAATGAATTTCAACCTCTTCCCCGTGTTCAGGTTTTTGTGAGGTCTCATAGGAAGATGTGCATTAATTCAAAGCCACTTTTTGGGCAAGATATCCAGGAAGCACTGGGCTGACTCCAAGATGTAAAAAATGTACAGCCACCCGACCACCCTCATGCTTAGCACAGTTTTGCATAACAGAGTAAATCTGCTTTATGAGAGAATAACAGCTCACCTGTATATTGCACTTTGTGCTGTAGGTGCATAAGAGCAATATCACTGTCTTTTGTTTGCTTCATGTAATGAGGATTCATAATTATTCGATCAATGTTTCGAACTGCTGTTGAAGGCTGAGTCAGATCTGACTGAGCATAGAGGCCAAGGACTGCTTGCCATCGAGACGGTTTTAATTGCCTCCTAGAAGTTGCAAGGAGTACTCACAATTACGAATGATTAATGAAAATTTTGAAAAAATATGTGTTAGATAAAAGGCTGATCTGTAACCTCATGGTAATTCGTAGCATTTGCACATTTTGTCAAAATAAATAGATGTGCTCACAATTTCGTGATGGTAATACTATCTTAAACATCCACACTGCAGATATATGTTGTTGATTTTTTTATGGTAAGCTTATAATGCATTATTTATAATGAATTAATCAGACAGTGGTGCAGGGGAGGAAAATACATTAACTAAATTACTATGGTTTCTTAAACACTATGAAGGATACCGCTGACTGCCCACCAGGCAATTAATATTGGTCCCAGTTAGAAAATTGGAATGGAATATCTAAAGAATAATAGGTCTAAGATGTCATTGGAAATGCTGCAGCTCAAAGACTCAGAAAATTGTTCTCTTTTTTTTTTTTAAAATCTAAATCGAAAAAGATGTGCCAAGACAAAATAATAATCTGCATTTTTTTCCCCTGAGCTACACATGTTATTTTGAGGCCGTATTTGTCAGAGAACTTAATTATTTGCTATTTTGTAATCAACCAGTTTATAGTTTCAAAAATATGTTTTCAACCTGGTTGTTGTACTGAGTTGGTTTCTGCTGATCTTTTGCTTTGACATCAAGGGCTTATTTTGTTCTAAAGTAGGAGTGCTTAAGTAAATGTTCAGAATTAAGGTGTGAAATGGCAAGCTCTGCTTTAGGAAAATTCTAGCAAAGTCAAGATGATAAAATTAAATTTAAGTGAAAATAAAAGGGTGATTCAAGTGAAAAGGAAGTATTAAGGCAGTTGTGGGTTTATTGCGTGGAAACTAAGAGGATTTGATCCTTCTCATTTCAGTGTCTTTGTGTGGGATGCAGCTCCTGCTGTGCAATGAGGCAACATTAATATTTTGGCAAGTCTCCACAGCCTTACTATTTAGCTATCTATAATGAAAACTCTACTGTAATTTTCAATATTAATATTTCTTCTTTTTTTACCATTCCAGTTCCTACACTTGTTTTTATTATAGATGTTATGAAAGCAAACCCTAGAAAATGTTTAAATATACATCACTTATTTGAATGGTACAAATAACACTATCTAGAGGATATCCAATATTGCCTAATCAATGCACATAAATCAAGATTCATTCTAGTGGTGCACAGTAAATCTTGATCAATGTATGATAGTATACACTAGGAGCAGGCAACGTTGAGTTTACCTTTATGGGGTATGATGTCATCCTTTATACCACTGGCAGAGATTCAACTAATTTATGGAGGCCCACATTAATTACGGATTAAGTACCAATGCTCAGAATTGATACCATATATTTAAAGTGAAATTCTTTATTGTGCAGAAAATGCTGCTTAGTTTCCATGATTCTCTGCATTAAAGTAAGGACTGAGGATTTACCAGAAAGTAAAGGAGCTTTTAGCTGAGCCCACAAGTGATTCAAAGCACAGTCATTAAACAGTGAGCTTGTTGTTAATTTTTTATATCAATGTCACAATTTATTCATAGTCTGATACCTCCTTAGTGAACTTGCACATGAAACAAGTGTTCCACTATCTTTAAAATAAAAATGATGTGGCATGGATGTCATATGGCCACTTCAGCTGGTTGGAAAGATGCCCTGGAGTCAGCAGAGAGAAAGAAGCACTTGTGAATTTATTCTAAAGTAAATTTTTTTTAAAGTAAATTTTCTAATTTATTCTAAAGTCAACATCTGGGAGCACTCTAAAAAGTGCTGCTTCCCAGGGATTTCAGTAGGATCTTTTGAAAGTGTGGTTTGCTCTGTACAGGACTGATAAATCTCTCAGGTCATACTTCAACAGAGCTTTAGTGGTGACTACCCACTGTTTGGGGGAGTGTCAGAATGTGTTAGCTCTGAGTGCCATGAACTTTACCCATATACACAATGTGCTGCTGTCACCAGCCACTCGTCACTGACAAGGGAAGCTCCACAAACAGGTCGTAAATTATAATGGAGTGAAACTATCCAAGGCCAAGCCTCTCTTCTGGCATCACTTCCACCTACAATCCTTGTGGCGTTGTTCTGAGTTACCAGGTGTTTTCCACAAGCTAAAATAAAGAAAAGCAAACAAACAAAAAAGATTAAGGGGATATAGTAAATTTTATTAGACTAGTCAGTATTCTTGGAAAAAATAGGCTTTGTAGAATCTGAACTGCTATTCAAAAATAGCAGAAAAAAGTTTGGTGTTTTATAGCTGAATTCAAGATGCAACTTTATAGCTTGGATTTAGATATGTTCTTTCCTCAGACCTTCTGGATTTTTTATTTATGTTTTCAGTATAGATCCATCTCTAGTGAATACTTAACACTGAAAACAAGTGAAGACTGTAAATTTTCCTGTGTTTTTATCATTATGACTATAGCTTTTATAGTCCAATCCCTAACCTTTCCATTCAAGCTATAAACATTAGGCTTTACGGTCTGAACAATTTGATCTCCCTGTGAAATATTCCTGGAGTACTTACATTGAATGTTACATTGCAGATGAACCACCAGGTTGTTCAAACAGTGTTCTCTAGAAGGAAAGTGCAATTAAATCACAAGTATCTGCACACTAGATAGCTCTAGATGACTGTCAAATATATAAACATACACACATATATAAATGTATATAATCATACAGATATGTACATTAGTCTATCAGTTTATCAGTATCCAGCTGTTAAATAAGATAATTTATCCCACATGTTTAAATTATTTTTAGTTATAAATACAAAACATTATGCAATATATAAGATTAAATTTACATATTCCCCTCCAATGAACACTTAATTGGTTTATGTTATGGAAATAAATGTAGACATCCTTGTGTTTTAGGGAAATTAGTCATCTGTCTGTGACAGACTCCCAATAAAATTGTAATTGCCTATGGCATTTTTTTCTACCTTTTGAGATGTTTTCAATACCTTACCACTAGAGATCAGTGTGACCAAAGAATTTAAGAGGATAGTTTGATACCACTGTATCATTTTACTAAGATAATAATGCACTGTAAAATACATAGCTGCATCTGCAAGGTTAGAAATTATTTAGCAGAGATATAAAGCCAGAGGCTGAGGAGCACAAGATCACAGATCAAAACTACTCACCCAGAGGTTTTAAGATTGTATTCATAGCTTGTAATGAATCTGAAACACTTGAGACAGTGTGTGTGCTAGCAATTTCTATCTGATACACACAGAAATACATCAGAGAGAGAGGAAAAAAAAAGTCTGCCAATGGTTTGTTTACAGTGTGCATTTCCACATAATTTTTAAATAGGAAAAGGGAAGGTTACTTTAAACATGATATGGTATGATGTATCCTTCACTATGTTTGCTCTAAAATCTGATGTCTCTTGAGGGGGAAATATTGCCTGACATGACATTTTCCCAATGGCATAGTGGTTCAAGGAGGAAAGCGGGAACTGTAACCACCCAGCTCCTGCTTAGTTAAACCTTCACTACAGAGGGGTAAGAACAAGATATCCCTTCACCTCTGAACAGTCTCCCGTCACCATCTTTTAAAGTTGTGACTTAAAAACTGGAAACCAAATTCTGTAATTTGTGTTCAAATCTATATTGACTTCATAAGGGCGTCCCTTTCTAGCGAGGCGAACATCAGGGAGAACAACCAGAAATGCACAAACCCACTGGAAACCAAGACCATCTTCTGCATAAATATAGCAACTAGATACTCTTGACCAAGCTCCCTCCATAGGCTTTAAAAGGGTGATCAGTGGGGCTGTATATTAGCTCCTTTATTTATCTGATCCTATGCTTTCTTATAGGTAGATGAATAAACTAACCAAATGAGTGCCCAACATGTCAGATTTGTCCCTATAATTTTATATAAAAGCAGGGAGTCACACGTACCGAGGGTCTTTGTCCCCTCACCAGTACCAACTTGTTGTTTTAGCAGAAATTACTTCATGGACCTCTGCTTTTTCTTTTTCCTGAAGCTTTCTCCCAGCAGGAAAAGCACTTCCCTGCCTGCACTTCAGCCCAACGGTCCTCAGCTGCCTCTTGGTCAGCACAGGGAGGCCAAAAGGCAGCAGAGGCATTGGCTGTGCTGAATATCCAACCTGTGTGCCTCCCTGAGTGTCAGCTACCAAACAGCACGCCAGGCAGACATCTGGAGCGGTTGGGATATCTGTGAGCATGATCCTCACTCAGAACTGGCAAAAGCAATTATCTCTGTGGAATCTGCTCACATATATCTACCAGGCAGGGTTCTGCGCTGTTACAAAGCTATCCTGCCAAAAATCACATTACCTAAGGGCATCAGAGAACACTTTTGCTGTCTCTGTCACTGCAGCTTTCAAGCCCTATTATATGTGCCCTCCTTTGTTTCAGTGGTGGATGCACTCGAGTAAAGGCCAAAGGCAATGTGAGAAACACATTTTGTAATTAGATTACCAGTTAATGAATTCAGTTGCTTGAATTATCAAGTCTATGTGATCTTTCTATCATTCATGTTATGTACAAAAATAGTGTGTCAATCTGTAATGGTGTCACCCTGTAAAATGATTCCTATCAGCTGCCCATGTGAAACACGGTAGGAGACACCTATTTCTGCAGCAGAAATACAACTAAGATAAATGAATTTATTCCATTTCCTCCTGCATTAATCACTTTTTAGTGTTTAATTGATATTAACAGAAGAAATCTTTAAATCATTACTGCTCTTCAAGATGTCTTGTGGCAATTCTGGTTTAGACATCCATGCAAGAAAAAAAGAAAAATAGCTTGCAATGACATTCCATTAGTTTAAGATACTTTCATCACCAGTGAGAATAATAAATAAATGTTTGGGAGTATAATTAGGACATAAAATGTATGTTTTATTTTTTTCCCCCGGAGATAAAATAGAGCATAGAAAAATAATATTTCTCTCCTGCTTTATTACTATGTGGTGTGTTTATAAAGGAAAACTGAAAGAACATGGACTCTTGCTGTCCTCAACACGATTTCAGCATTTGAGCAATTAGACGGTAATTTTCTGCCTCAATGCTTTTGGTAACATTCCAGAAAAATGTGCATATTAAACCCTCTTATAAGCAGAAAAACAGCAATTGAAGTCATTATATATTTTTTTTTTTAAATTGATGATGGATTATAACTATGGGCGAATGCCACTCCATCTAAATTCTACTATATTATATATTCATAATTTAGAGATTTCTAGATAAGAAATGTTTTACTAAAATAGCAGTATTTACTGTTCCCACAGTAAATGGATAAAGACTTCACTTAAGATTTTACTGAATGCTACCTAAAAATGTAGCAAGCATCTTTTTCCCTTTTAATTTACAATAGATAGAGGAGAATAGAAGGGGAAGAGTTGCCCAATGTTACCCAGAACCCATCAGTAAACAGAGAATAAACCTAGATATGTTTATAGTCCAGACCATATACAGAATCTTGTTACCTCTCAGGGAAATTTGAACTAGAAATTAGTGTATAAATGATCACCAACATACTTTCAAGTTATCACTTGTATGAGGAAGAAACCTCACTCTACCCACCTTTTTGTAAATATTAGGCTGTGGTTCACTCCTTCGGTGATGTTGACAAATGGGCCGTTTCCAGTGAATAATACAGTTGATGACATATTTGCATTCCTGGGAGGAAGAGATATGTATATTTTTAGATATTTACCCTGTTCCACTAGTAGAGTAACATTTGGGAAATGATTATACTGGTGGAATAAACAGCATGAGTTTGTTTTTTTTTTCCCCTGAAATAATGACTATTTAGCAGGAGATTCTTGAGGCTTGAAACTCATATGGATTAAAATGTGACTCACTTCCACTCTTACATCTTACTCCAAGATTTCTAATGCTACAGTAATATTGAAAGAGACAGAAATTAATTGTTTTAACAGCAGTAAATATATTTTTTTTCTTTTCTGTGCCACAATGAAGGGTTTGCAATACCAATTCTTAAATACATAGAGCTAAAACTTAGTATGCAGAACAGAGCAATAATAGCAGAGCCTTGGAGTATCACAGTCTTGCTTTTTGGGGGGAGTGTAATTACACTGATACAATACTCTCTAGAAAAGAACTGAAACTGTGTTTTATATCATGAAGAATGTAATGCAATAAATGTTACCTTCCTTAAAACTTAAGTTTCACCTTGCAGATCTGTTGATATCAAAATAACTGTGGAATACGTCAAGGGTGTTGTGTTTGCTATTGATCACGATAGTTCCTCTGAAGTGGGGTGTAGTCATAGAATCATAGAATAATTTGGGTTGGAAGGGACCTTTGAAGGTCATCTTATTGGTTTAAAGGTCACCAATTAGTCTGTTCCTCAGCCTACTTATTTTTTTGCAGCAATGGCTTTTTGAACACCAAGAATTCTGTGTAAAGATAAATTGTTTTGATGTTTCTAAACCATATCCAGATTTACTTTATAGCTCATTCTGCGTCATATAACTTGTGATACTTCATATGACCAGCTTGGAACATATACCTATGAGTCATATTTGTTTCCCTCGAGGAAATATGGGGAAAAAAGATAGCTGTGGCTAAACTACATAACTTTTGGGGGGATGACAGCCTAGTCCCATCTGACCTTTTAGCCATACATATCTCAGGATCAAGAGGAGAACCACTTGTGCAGGTTTGACACACAAGGAGCAAAGTGTGTATGAAAGAAGTATCTCTCCTCTTCAAATGCTGGGAAGCATGAAGTCTAGAATCTGCCTGCAATTCTGCTGTGTATGGAGACCAAGACTAGGTACAGGGGAAGGGAGGTGTTCAACAGCCCTGCTGTGCCACTAGGAGAGCTGTGACCCACCTGCTGGAAAAGTCACTACTGCCACATTTCTCAGCCTGGAAGTGACAAAATCCACTTAATTTTGTCTCTCTCTCTCTAAATGTGTGAAGAATGTCTGTACACTCTAGCCTAGTGTACAGAATTTTTCTAGTGTAAACATTAGTACACTAATATGTACTTCAGAGATTACCCCAGAAGAGTGACTTGACCTTTTAGACGGTCTGGGAGAATAGTAAAGTGCCAACCCAGGTAAGCCTAAAAAAAACACCTGTGTTTACATGGGGACTCATATGAAAAGCTGCTATTTTCTAACTGCTTGCATTCACACAATATTTAACATGAAAATTTGAAAACTATAAATAAAACTAACCTCTCTATACTTTCTGCATCTGAAATGAAGGTTCCTAAGCAATGGGTTTAAGCCAAGCTTCCTAATGCCTGATCCTAAATGAAGCTGTGGACCTACAAATCCCAAAAAATCATTGACATTCCTCCTATACCTTTAAGGTCAAAGAACACATTATTAGTTGTTGACAACTGACATGAAATTAAGTGTATCACCAAATTATCAGGACTGCCCTAATTCTGGTCATCAATGCTGCAAACACAGTCTAAGCACACCTGAGAAGTACATTCTCTCTTAACACTGAGCACATGACCCTTTGGTGGATGACATTTGGACATGGTGAGGATGAAAACCTCATCGACCTGGAAATCTCAGACAAGACATTGTATTCCAGTGAAATAAATTTCTGCTCAAGACTTTTGTGAGAATTTTACAATTAAGTAAAGACCCAGCTGGCTCTGGTCCCAGAGAAACAAGCATATTTCACACCAGGCCAGTGGAATGGTGAAAAGTTCAATGTATGATTTTCTTCATTCCAGGAAATAAGATGCTGATAATACTCAGAATTTAACTGTGCTGTCAGATGCATACAGCTACAAGCACAAGCTGAGCAAAGGATCATTTTCAGATGTCCCAAGAGCATCAATTTGTTCACCTTCTACCCCAGACTTACTAAGAATATTTGTAAATGATTTGCCTAAGCTGTATTTTGTAGATGAACATACAGACTTGCCTCCAGATTTGCTTCCTCTTTGGCACATATTACAAGTGCAACAGTCACATATTTGAAAAATGGAGGCAAAAGGATTCACAAGTGTGGTTTATTAGAATCTGTGTGGAACATGGCACTTTCTAGCCCAGATACATGAATAATCAGTATATGCTATCATTTCAGTCCTTTTAATAAATTAAACAGCAAATGAGATTAGCAAATTATCAATTAACAGTAAAGGAGAATTGTCCTAGATGAACCTTACCCTTCTTTCTCTAATAAAGCATGATTCTAGGTTGTAATTCAGCACAGCAGCATGAGCTATAGCCTACTCAGGACCTGTTATTACAAACATTCATTTAGCAACAAATACGGTGAGATTTATTAACAAATATGCTGCTACAGTGGGATTCAGGGAAGGCAGAAATAGTGTGTTTTATATATATATATACATATATATATATGTATTATATCTATCTATCTCAATATGTATACATATATATACACACATACCCCACATATATATATATATATATATATATACACACGTGAGAATTTTATTCTATTCTGTAGCATCAGTAAAAGCAGTAGCCCCCAGGTTACAAAAACTGTGATACAATTTATATTTAGGAATACTTTTTCTTGACAATGGGAATATTCAATAAACAGAAATGGAATTTAAAAAAATGGGTAGGAAACTTAAAAGGAAATTTTTTAGCAAGTGCTTCTGACTAGTTTATAGAGAACCTGAAACATACTGCCACAAAATGTTATGGGGGCAAAAACATAAGTAATTTTTAAAAGGTAATAGAAAGCGTCATGGAAGACAAAGTTCATTGAAGCCTATCAAATATAAAAATGTAATTTAAATCAATAGACCACAAAATTATTCCTTTCCAGAAGTTGCAGAGGGAAAAGAGGCAAGGGAGGGGGAGAAAGAATCAGAGAAGGAAGGCTACTGGCCACTCTAAAGAGGGTGGTATGTGCCTAGAAGTATATTTAAACATGGTTTGTTTGTTCTTATATCCATACTTAAGAGGTAACTACATACCTAAATTATGATCAGGATTTGTGCGTGTAACTATCAGATATTTATGTAAATGTAGTACCTACTCAAAGGGAAAAAAGTAAAGAATCCAACAAACATTCATCCAGTGATTAAAAGTATTTTTGAGATAACACTTGGATATTTTTCTAAGTCCTTCTAACTCTGTGATTTCTAAAATTAATTTATCAGAAGGGCATTTGGAGGCATCTTTTTGTGGTCAGAGACTAAAATAATGAATTGTAAGCTTAGAATTTAATTTAGTTATTACTGGGATGAGTGACATTCCCTAAAAACTTCAGCACTGCACGAAAGCTAGTTATTATTCAGTGGATGGCAGTGAAGTTTCTTGCAATGTAAGTAGAGCCAGAGTTTAGGCCATGAATTTTACCATAGATTCAAAAATGCAACACCCCTGTGCTCAACCCTCCCCGCCTTTTCCCCAAAAATTCTTCTGAAGAGTGGCTGAAGTCAAATCTATTTTTCAGTCATATACTTCCCTCCTCCCTCCCTGCTCTAAATACACCTCAAGAGAAATGCAGTTTACACTCCCAACAGCTCAGATCTAATGATAGGTATGAAATGTGTTGGGAACCCAGTAGCAGAATATCCAAGGGATTATCCAAATGAACAGCAGCAGGATAAAACCAAGGCTGCTGTTTGCTCCATCTTTACTCTTCAGTCATCCTTATAAAAGTGAAGACACAAATGATAACATAAAGTGATAAAAGACTAATACTTCCACATCATTCTCCTAATGTTCTCCAACATGTGTCCTCATGCCCAATCTACCATATTCAGTCACCAATCCTGTGGGGAATGCCATCAAAACAGAGTTTACCCCACTTACAAATACATTGGCGCACCAAGCCCCTTCACTTGACAGAAGTGCCATTTTTTTGGGTAGTAAAGACACAGTAAAATGAGGGGGAAGACGCCAATATGCACTCAACAAATCCGCAAACAAGTGACAATGAATATTTCTCACTCACCCGAACCCCAACAGCTGGCAAACGCTGTCTGAAATCTCTTCATTCCAATCATCTGCACATGCCAGGTGCCACGTCTTCCCAATCCTGGCCTGTACCAGTCCTTCGGTGATTAGGGAACCATTAAGTAATCTCACTGTAGAAAAACATGGACAGAAGCATGTTAGATAGGTGGTAAACCATGTTCCTCCCCCCTCCAAGCAGACAGAAGTATAATATAAACAGATTTATTACCGCCAACAAAGAACACAACAAAAGTTAAAATGCATTACTGAGGTAATAAACCCAGTATCTCCACGATGTTGTGTTCCCACAGGAAGGAAATGTTATTGTTATCTCCTTTTATATTTCTGCCACAGAAGAATCCTCAGTATTGTGCAAATGTCTCAGAAATAGACAATAAACAGTACATTTTCCATCAACTTTAACCAGTTTTTTTCCTTAAGCAGCATTATATAATTTCCAAATAGTGTGTGAATACATGATGCTCAGTAACACTGGTTGGAAATAAGTTTAAAATGAGAGTTGACAGAAAAAAATGAACTTTCCAGTTCCAATTGCTATGAGTTTTCACTGTTTCCATTGCAGTTTTAGTTAAAACACTCACACAAATAATAAAAGCTCACCAAAAGCCAGTCTTTCTGTCAAAACTTTTCCCAAAACAAGATATTCGGAACAAAAGTTTGTGGTGAAAAATCTCACACTATGGGCACAGTGCCAAGGCAGTTGGACAATAAGGCCACAAGGGAATCTCATATATGTATACATATGTATAAAATAAGAATTTTAATATATAACATTAAAAAAATATATATATTATAAGGAGGTTAACAGAATCACATATATGTCTTAGGAGCTACAGCTGCATTTCAGGCAGATGGTAGTTATTACCATCACGAAGTAGGGAAAAACATGCAATGTATTGAAATTTACTGGTTACCAAAATTTTTTTTTAAATCTTAATTGTGCAGAAAACCTTTTTCCACCAAAATAATTTCTCAAAGAGTACCCACTCTAGTAAATAAAAAAATTAGATATTTAGGAATGTCTCTTTGACACCCAGAATGAAAGAAGCGATATACAATTATTAATTAATGGTAAATCTTAGTGATGAGAAATTTCCGAACAGCCTTGAAAAATTTCATAATTGCACATACTGCAAGATTTCTCCAGTTTACTTCTGACACTTCTCTTCTACTTGAACTATAATTCCTTTTCCTCCCTCCTCATCTGACCCATGTTCTTCTTCAAATTGCTGGTAAGGGATAAGACAGTCATTGAGCATTCAACAACTGATTAACTCAAATATCATATATTTTACAATTCTACCTCTTCTTTGCAATCCCTGGGAAGTTTCAAAAGTTGTGGTATTTGAAAAGACAGTTTGTCTAGTTCAAATTGCCACTTCTGATAATAAATTGAAATTGGTTTCAGAAAAATGACCAAGGCTTTTAGACACCGAAAAGGCTCAATATGAGGATTTCTAATTGAATTTTCATTTTGTTTTAAGATGTAGATTGATTCAGCCAAAGTTTGAATTAAATGGATTTTTGGAAACAATTCTCCCAGTCTTTTCATGTGAGCCAATTTGTTACGAAGTAATAGACAATTGGTGGCAAAATAAATCTTTTGGAAAACGTACATCATGTTACTGTAGATGATAGTTGCCTTGTTCAGATCTATTTTAGCAGTGACTGGAAAAACCCAGTCAAGTACTCTTTGTTTAAGAAGAAACTGAAGTGAATTTTATTCCATACATTTTAAAAGAAAAATATATTTGCAATGAAATAGCTAATTGCACCAATGCAAAGAGGGAATCTGTGTCTTCAGACATCTATATATATATTCATACATATTTATATATGCCATATATACAAAAATATATATGTGTATATATATATATATACACACATGTAAAAGATGTTGAAATTAATGAAGACTGTCAGCACACATCCTAGGATGTATCTGATCTTTAAAACAAAGGAAGATGATGTTGTCCTAAGTTTAAAGATCACTTTTAATACTTCCATTAGTGCTCCATAGTAGATTGTCAGAATAGCACTTCATCAGAAACAGCAGTTTGACTTCTGTGCTAGGCCCAACATGATTTTAATGTTAATTTTACAATTGAGTTATTGTTTAGAGAATGCTGTTTCCATATTTTGTGAAATGAATGAGTATACTGTACACCTACATTTTGGAAAGAGCCACTTTACCAGAGGACTAAGGAATAGCAGCTGCCGGTCTCCTTTTTGTAGGAAAAAGCACATTCATTGTAAACCATGGATGCTGAAGCTGTGCCATCCCTTCACCCTGCAGCAATGCATCCACAAAGCAGAGTCCAGGTGGGCTGGAGGGTGCCATGTGTTGTGATTTGGCTTCACAGCCACAAAACTATTTGGGAATTTCCATCAAGAAGACTCTTATTCTCTACCCTGCACTACAGGATTTATACTGCTGTGAAACTCAAATTAATTACAGCAAAACCTGGTGGAATTTGGGAATACAAAATGGGTACAGAAGAAACAGATATGTTGAGTTTTCATCTAATTTTGAGAACATTATAAGCAACTATAATTTTCATCACAGAGCAACTTCCTACCTTTTCCAGAGATCTTCACCATATTAGATATATTATCTCAGAAAAGTGACTTTGATTTTCTTGCCCTGACAAACTGAATGAGACACTGCTGTGTAAACTGGCATGGCCCGCATGCGTCTGCAGTATTTTACATTTGCTGAGGTTTGGTATCTGTTTTCCTAGGCAATTCCTTCCGAATATGCATGGCTTATATTGGATACTAGGAAAAATTTCTTCACCAAAAGGGTTGTCAAGCACTGGAGCAGGCTGCCCAGGGAAGTGGTGGAGTCGTCATCCCTGGAGGTATTTAAAGGACATGTAGATGTGGCACTTAAGGATGTGGTTTAGTGGTGGCCTTGGCAGTGCTGGGTTAATGATTGGACTCGATGATCTCAAGGGTATTTTCCAATCTAAACAATTCTATGATTCTTTGTATGAAGGAAACCTTACTGCACTTTTCTTCGTCTGAGCCATCTTCACAATCAGGTACGTTGTCACAAAGGTTACTCAGTGATATACATTTCCCATTACCACACTGATGCTCATCAACTGTGCAAGCTCCTAAAGGAAAGAGAGGAAAATTAATCCTTAGTTATGAGGAAGGTTGATGTTCACTGGAGATATTAATGGTTCACCTGAAAGAAAAATTGAGGGCATAGCATGTAGAACCTTTGATTTCCTTTTCTTTCCATCTGCCTCTCTTTCAAAATAAAGATAATTTTTAGATACATAGATGCTAATTAAGAATAAAATCTATGGTATCATACCTTGTAGTTTCTGCTATAGTTAGCATTGCTCAGTTATTAATATTCTATTACCTGGAATAATCCTTGGAGTGAAAAGTCAAATCCTGTCAAAAGTAACTAATGAATTTAAGTTTCAAATGTTCAGCACTTTTACAAAAGTTTAGAGGTCTTAAAGTATGTCAAGGCAATCATACAAGCAAAGAGGCACTGACAACCAAGAGACTCCTTCTGAAACCTGTTTGTGAGGAAATGGAAGGGACAAAAGTAACAGAAATGAATGAGGAAAGCATGCACAAAAGTAACGTTAAGCTACTTCAGTATCAGATATACAATAAAAGCAGATGAGACAGAGAGGAAATGTAAAGTTATAATCCTTTCTACAGCCAAAGTGTACTTTTAAGGGTTCCATTCAAAATACTTATAGGAAATATGCAGTCAAATTCTATTGAAAAATTGTTTATTTTCTTTATTTTACCTTCTTGGTCCTAATGACTGGAATATTTAATTATTTAGAAGCCATATTTAAGGCAAGATAATTGCTTTGTTTCTGAATTTTTTAATATTTTTATAAAAAGATTCATTCATCAATCAGCACGGCCTCTACCAAATGGAAGCAAAAGAATATGTTTCATAAAAAGCTTAAGTCAGATTTTCACACATTCAATGTCCATAACTAATGATAGATATTGCTTAGAACTTAGTTCTCACTTATACAGATTTTTTTATTATATTGCATACTGTGAAAAACATTCTGTTCAAATTATGCTTCCTTTTCAAATCCCCAATATTTCATGGAAAAATAAAATACAAAGAAAAATCTATTTTCTTCTAGAGTTAATTTATTTGCTGACTATCCTTTTATCCTTAGGTCTCCATGCTAATGATATTACTCTCCATCCTTTGGCTGTGAAGATCATGAATAAGCATAATTCTTTTCCAAATGGAACTTTTTTAATATATTTAACAAGAACTGGCAATAGCCATTCAGAGAACTCTGCCTTGCTAAGCTTAATTTTTATTTTACAAAAAAACGTGGACAAAGCTGGCTCAGCAAAGGTGCTGAACCAGCTAAAAAAAAGTGTTGTTGGACTGAACAAATGCGATAGGGAAGGCAGAATAAGAAGCAGCAAAATGGTCCTAAGTACATATAAACCAACCTCTCAGTCTTGCACAGTGGGATGAAACTGAATTACTTTTCCAAAAGTAAATCAATAGTGAAGACTTTTAAATATTAAGAAAATTATAGAATTATTATTACTCAATCTGTAAAAGATCTGCAGCTATCTAAACATGCCGGGACACATTTACCTTTTCTGATATTTAAAGCAAGAAAAAGAATGTAGATTGTTGTTGACTTTCTGTCCATGTAAATGAACGGTACTTCACACATCCCTCAATACCTACTGCTTTTTATTTCTCTGTTTTTCTGCTGTCAGACTTCCACAAAAGTAATACAAAGCCTCTAATTAATTCTGTCAAGATTTGGCCTAGAGTTAGGGTAATTATTTTTCCTGGTAAGCATATTGCTGTTCCATATAATTTGCATTTGGCTCATTTTGCATGATTTTGGAGAGTTGATTGCTGAATTATGAGTGACAAATCTAATTTCAGTCCCCAACAAAATCAAGGGTCTTTCAGAAGGGGACTGGATGGAACCAGAAATGCTGCTGTCCAAATATTTAATAAACCAGCTCTTCCCAGAATATTCACATGCTAGAGACAATTTTTTTTAAAGACACATGGAGGACCATATTACAAATATTGATCAGAGTTACCATATAAAATTTTCTCTTCTAGTGGATATGATCAATAATAAACATTTTACAAATGCATTTAAACACATATTAATGACACCCTCAAATGAGTCACAAAGTGATACTCTTTTCTGGGGCTTGTATAGGGAATAGTTAGTATTTGCCCTTTACACTTGAATAGATTTTAGTCAAAACCCTAGCTCAGTGAGTTGCAGGTGATACAGACAATTACACTAAAGAAACAAACCTGCCACTTTTCATGCTAGAAAATATAAAGTCCAGATGAGCACCCACTAGGCTTTCTTTCTTTAACTTTTGCATATTTCTATTGAGCAGGGGTTGACAGTCACCTTCCACTCTCCACTTTTTTCAAAGATATTTGACCGGTGGTATAACCTCTTAAATACAAAGGTTCAGCTGCTTACTTAGGTTGTAGCCAGTAGTAAAGTTTGCAAGAAATCCTTTGCTTGCTCCAGACTTGTCCGTGCGGAGGATCACTGTCATCTGGTTTCTTGTGGAGAACACATCTGGCAACGGGCCTCGTTCTGTGTAGACAGCTGTTCACCAGGAGAACATGGACACGTTTCAGCTGTTTTGTTCACGTGTATTTCAGAATATTTTGGGTTTGAAAGCAAACACTGCCACCCCATTAATACAGCTAGTCCCCCAAACCTAAGCGCTATCAGACTCCAGCATTCAAAACCCAACCCCATTTCTAACTTATCAGAATAGAAAAATAAGGTTCAACTAAGAGATTATACTTTTGCTTGTCCACATATAAACAGTTTGATTTATTGAGAAGTTAATTTCATACAGATTGCGGGAAAGCTGAGTGTGTGCAAACATTTTGGAAATGTGATGTCCCATAGAGTATGCTTTCTCAAATTTTCCTCCTAATTTCCGAGACACAAAATATGGAAATAAATGTAGAATGAAACGAGAGAGCTTTAATTTCCTTTATACTTATATCCATCATATATTTGCTCCAGCTGTCTGATTAAATTCATTTTTGTACCCAGTACTGCTACTTACCCAAAAGTAAGGAATCTGGTCCTCTGCCATCTCTTATTTCAACCACATCATCAACACTGTCCAGATCAAAAACTTGAAAGTGAAGTTGAATGTTTTTCCCACTTTCGGCATTTAAGTACCACACACCTAGAAAATAGTAATGCAAAGACACAAATCACCTTTTCAGTAGTTACCTTTACAGTGTCATTTTCATGTTGAAGGGCTTTGGGGAAAAGAATTTTCTGCTAAACTATTAAGAATCACCTGAGACTTACAAGTCTAAATCTTATTTTTAAAAGTAACTTAACATTGTCAAGATCTAAAATTCAATAGACTCTCATTTTTAAAACACTTTTGTAAACTAATTTTAGGTTTCTGTGACATACACACATGTATTTTTAATCATTCATGTCAACTGTGAGTTTCCCTAAAGTTGTAAAACTCACTCTTTTCTGACTGTGACAATGTGACAATTAGTTTTGTCACTTTAGTCTTATTTGATAGTAAGATAATTTTTATAATCAGTCACAGAAGCCTGTCTTTCAAGTTAGATAGCTTTTTGCTTGTGTTTAGCATATTTAATCTAAGTGTGAATACTATGAAAATCTTGAAAAGAAAGTAGGAAGAAAAAAAGCAACCATTTTAAAACATTTTCATAGAATGAAAAGTATTTTCTCACTGGTAGTAATCTCATTTGGGAACTTGTGAAATGAATGCTGGAAATGCAAGCCATTTCTTAGCAAACAGAAACACAAAATGACAACTCTTATGATTACCATCCCAACACAATTCCCCAGTTAAAGGTGAAGTAATAAATAATTAAAATTTCATTAAGAAGCAATGACAGAATTCTCTTCCTTGCTTTATCCATCAACAGCACATAGGGGACCACCTTGAAGCTTTCACTTCTGCCAGCTGTAGATTAATCTAAACCAAGTAACATCAGTAGGACAACAATGTCTTATCACTAGTATGTTAAGAAACAATCAATAAAGAGAGGATTCCTTGCAAAATGCATGCATACATTCTTTGCCTCTAAAAGACTTTAGCTATTTAACAGAAGAACTGATATTAACCTGGCAAATACAGGGAGGTGTAAAATGGGGTCTTTCTGCACCTATTGTGTTGTTACATTGACAGAAATGCATTTGACATAATAGGCATGACGGGATTGGCCTGTCTGAATCCCTTCCATGAGGTTATGCCCATCTTCATCACTTTTTAATAAACTGGCACATGTTTCCTTAGCTTCTGCTAAGTGCCACGTAGAATTTAGTTAAAAGATCCCACTGTATGCAGCTCATATCTTTGTTTGTTTGACAGCATCTGACTTGGAAAAGCAGATTTTGTATCTCTTTTTTCATATGGTTAAACTTCTCCTGAAGATTTGGAAAAGAATGACTTACAAGTAGCTCGATTAGGGTAATTGTTTGGGAAGTTTTCAGAGCTGAATGTACTGTTTGGCTCCCAGAGTTCAACTGGCCCTCCACAGTCAGCTGAAAAACAAAACATTTCAAAAACATAGTTAGCTTATTGTGTTACTTTTTCAACCTGCTGTAACAACAATCATTTTTAAAAGTAATTTTATGCAGAGGATATTCAAGCTAACTTCATTGCTGTAAGGGTTAAGTTATGGTGCCATTGGTATAAAGCTTGAACAATGGCTTGTGAGAAGCCAACACCCTGGTAAGGACACATTGAACATTGAAGAAACAAGGTGTGTAAGGAATTCCCTGTTACAATGACTGACCACCCTTTCAGCGAAGAAATTGTTCTTACAGCATTAGCAGAAATGTTCAAGTATAAAGCTCATTTTGTCATCTAGCCAGTAAACTTATAGCAAAAACAAACCAAACCTAAAAAATCCTTATGGTGTTATTTTGCTTTCATCAAGACCCTAAAAACTTTTACAGGTAGACCTTGTGCGTGATAAAAACAGCCATTTGCTTTTTCCTTGAAACAACTGTTCTAATATGGAAGGTCTTTATTATATGCATGTATATGCACTTATATGTAAAAATTAATAAAATTTGTTTAAAAGCAAATATTGTAGATATGTTTATATACACACATACATGCACACACACATGGACATAGCTAACTGCACTTTGTATACTCAATATTCTATTTAAATATATAGTTTAAATGGTGGTTTATATCCAAAAAGTCAGCTTCATGTTCCAAAATTTTTTTATTCTCAGAAATACTATTTATTTTTATTTTAGCCATCAGAATGGCTGAATGAACCATTAGAATGAACTTTAGTGTCTTCCCACTTGTGTTGTTTGCAATTAATTTATTAAAAAATGGACAGTGCTCCTGCACTTGCTTCAGAAAATCATAGTTAAGGTAGAACAGCCCTACCTTTTTTATTTTGTTTTGCCGTTGTTTTATTCTTTGAATTAATGCTGACTTTTTTTAACTTTCAGATTTTGGCTAAACTAACTCTCTCCTCCCTACCCCTTATGGCTCAAACTTTGTATTTCTTGATGTCTGTCAGTGTGTATCATACTCTGACTCACTTGTTTGGGGACTGCATAATCTACAAGTCCTACTAAGTCTGACCACTGAATCCCACTGGGAGAAGCCTCTACTAAATACCAGAAAGCTTTGAGCTTCCTCACAGACGCCTTATAGGACTTTCTATTTCACTAAAACACTCCTAGAAAGAAGAGCCAAATTCTGTGAAAGGCAAAGGAACCCTTAACAACCACATGCCAACTAAAAAGTATATGATGTTTCAGCCTTATGGCTCACAATGAGGATTATTTTCTATAAATAGCTTGAACAACAGATACAGATTACATTGGCTTCTTTATGGGACATTACTGCATGTGCAAACAGACACACCTTGTAAAGCTGCTTGAAGAATATATGATTCTTAGCCAGTATCATATGATAATTTGAGCAGAGCAAAAATAACTTTTTTAAACCAGAACGGGGCAATTTATGATGCAATCTGATCTGGTGTTGACTACATGTAAGGCACGTTAGTAATGATCTTCTTTCTTTGCACAGAAAAATGAAAGAAGTAATTGAATTTACTGATGTCTGGAAAAATATTTTTAAAATTTCCAGTGATCTTTAAATAGAAATTCATATGGAGTTATTCATACAGCTGTTACTCATTAGGGAACCAAATAGTAATCAGTACCAACAATCTTGGTCCTTTCATTGAGCGTAACAGACAATTTTCTCAAAACCTTAGAAAATTATATATGACCTATTCATAAATTCCTCTGTGCTTTGGCCAAAAATTCAATTTATACTGACACACACATCTTAAGTGTGGAATCTACACTGTAATTTCCACACTGTTGTTGGTGTTAAAAGACAGGTCATAAATGAACATGCAGATGAAAGCAATCTTTGTTTTAGATGAAAGTGTAAGCTGACAGTCTTGTGCAAAAGACAAAAGCAAATCCAGCTTCCCTATTCCACCACCAAAAATATTTTTTCATGTTTCAATGAGCTTTTTTGGCACTTTCAGTGAAGCCAGTGACTCTTGTTGAAGCTCTACTTCTAGTAAAAGTAATTGACTCAGCGCAAATTCTTTTATCTCTTGTTTACAGACATGACATTTGTAGTGAAACCATTAGTGTTAGGAAACTTGCACCACACCCATCAAAGGAATTTCATAATTCTTTGAAGATGATTGATAACATTAATTTTTTTCATCAGATTAGAGATAGCATGTACATAGCATGTCTCAACAAAGTTATGAGAACAAGATAGTTTTTTCCCAGCAACAGCTGTTGTATCATATTGAAGGACAGTGTGGATCCTCTCTAATCTCTTTCCTAAGGAGGTATGTGCCATGTAATGACATCCTTTTTTTTGAATATTAAAATTTTATTACCATATTTTGGGGAGAGATCTATAGGTTGAACAACATTTGTTTAGTGTTTTGACAGCAGCACTCAGCTCCTATTTACCACAGAGTTGTTCTACCACTAATCGTTAGATTGATGCTAACTTGTGAGGTGTGTTTGCCTGAAAGATGGCTGGAGGTGACAGACATCAGCATCTCTCCACAGAATTACTTTAATAAAAACCGCAATTAAAATTCCAAAACTCATTTGAGTAAATTACGACTGAAATTACTACTGCTATTAAAATTTAATTTTGCTGACAGAGACATCTTGTTGAGCTTTACCTCCCTCTGTCTTATGATGGAGCTCCAAAACTGCATTTTGCTCTTATATTGAGAAGATTTTGTTTTCTTACCTGTCCTGATGCAGTAGATTTTAAGGTGACAGACTTGATATAATGACGATATTAGTACACAGTGTTTCAACATGAATACAATGCAGTCTTTTTCTATTATTTTAGCTTTAGACCCTTTTCATGTACTGTATCTTGACAAGAGAACAACTAGTTGTGCTTTGCAAGTGACAGTTGATCTAATAAGAGGCAGTCCTGGAACATTCTCACTGTTTGTTTGAATGATTTGCAGCCATCTGTGAATAGGTCTTTTGTAGAAATATCTTTTTTGGGTTTTTTTTACAAATTTTCCACTCCTTTCATAATAAATTATAAAGCCCTATCAGATATTTTAATGATTTTTTTCCACAAACTCTGTTTATAATTGTATTAGTTTTCGCTTTGAACGTGCTTGGACTTGGTTAACATCATACGCAATCTTTCTTCATTGTTTTATATACATTTTCCATTTATTTTTATTTTTTCAAAGCAAATGTTGCCTTTTCCCTTTTTAATGTAATCATATATAGTAGTACTAACAATACAACTAAATGCATATTGGAAAGAACTATTTAATTATGAGCCTTGTTTTGGATAATACCTCCATTTTGGGTATCAGACACTCACACGGTTTGAGCTCCACTCTTAAACCATTCTGGCACTATTATAAATTCATTTACTTAAATATGGGAGTTTTCAGTGTGCATGTGCTCTCAGACTTTTCATATTGAGACCTCTAGTGATACTATTACATGACTTTGCTCATTCCCTTATTCCCCTGCTACATCGCCTATAATTTCAAATATAGAGGTAATCTTCCTTCTCTTCTTCTTTCCCCTTCAGTGGTGTGCTGGAAGCTTTACTAATTAAAGCTTTTTGAGACAAATTCTAAATTTTTTAATTATCCTCCACTCTTCAAGTTTTGGAAGATACTGTAGTGATAGCTTAAGATGTGATTCTACGTGTTGCTGCCCGTGGAGTCACGGGCAGGGAACTTGATCCATAGTGTGTTATCCTGGAGGTAATTTTATGGTGCTGAAGAGAGATTTTTATAAAACTGAAGGGTGAAAATTCTGAATCACTCATACACAAATAGAGTAACAGGAAATCAACTGCAATTTAGTGTTTACTTACTAGGAACTGAAGGGGTAGTAGTAGCAGTCGGCATCGCAGTTGGCTCTACGTAATCGCTCTCATTGCACTTTCCCTTTGTCAGGCCAATGTCATCCACGGCAATGTCACTGGGGCTACGCTTTTTAAAGCCATCAAAAATAACCTGAAGTTCAGGAGGGCGAAAAAAAATGGGATTTCAAAATTTAATGAACCATTTTTTCAACTTCACGTGCTGAATTTTTCTGCCTTCTTGAATGCTCTTATTTCCACTGTAATCTACGCTGGCGCTGCACTCCATTGAGGATATCAGGGATGAGACAGAATTCCTGGCAAAACAAAATAACACTCTGCAAACCGAGGGGATCATTCTAAGGAATGCAGCAATTTCTCCATACAAATGATGAACATGATTTAAAAATATTCAGTGCCTTTGCTTTTTATATATAAATCCATGCAATATTCAAAACAAATTCTGCATCGCTCATCAGGCCAAAACTTCTTCTGAGCTAATGGCATACCTGCATGAAAAACTGAAATTCATCTAATTTACTCATTAATTTCCTTTAATATCCACATATTTAAAGTAATCCTGCAACCAAGGAATTAGTGCTGGTGAAATACAGTTAGGTATAGCAATCTTCCTGAATTCATAAATCACACGTTTGCTGGAAATCTGATGCAGCCAGGTCACAAATGCATTTACTTCCTCAGATGGTAAATGCATCTTTCTGGCAGTGTTTGTGCATCAATCAAAACTGCTATAGCATGCCAAACTATTCCAAATATGTAAAAAAAGGAACTGTTTTCAAAAGAGAGGTGCTGAAGGAATTGTCTAGAATAAATCTCCTCTTTGTGTTTACAGATAAGATAGGTTAACCATGTGGTGCCAAAAAACACTTTCATTTGCAACACACTTTCAGTATATTACTCTGTAAGTAATTAGTGAAAATACTGATTTGGAATCTGAAGTTATTTAATTCACATCTCCTCATGGCTAAGGGGCTCTAAACAGACTGGTCCAGTGGAAGATGTCCCTGCCCAAACAGGGAGGTTGGAAGTAGATGATCTTTAAGGTCCCTTCCAACCCAAAACATTCTGTATTTCTATGATTCCACATGCTAAACATCTATTTGATGACATGCATTAGTAAATAATGCTAGATAATATCTTTGCAGCTGTGGATCATTGGGTTTATTTCACAGGAACCTCCAATGTCAGTTTAGCTAAAACAAATTTTTAAAAGAACTGGCAGTGTAACAAACCTTAAAATCGGATGTTTCATTTAAAGTTACTTGTCCATAATTCCATTTGTTTCCATAGTTTCCTTCTTTCTCGAAAATGACCTTTTCCAAACCATGCTCATTACTTATGCTGACTCTCAAACGGTAGACATTAGGACTGTACATGAAATACCTGGAGAGGGAAAAGCAATTTTGTTATTATCATAAAAAAGTGAAATTGAAAAAATGTCAGTCTTTTTATTTTATAGCCAGTTTTATGGAATTAGGAGTCATTTACAGCTAGCGTGAAAATAAATTATATATTTAAATTGCACTAGGAATTTACTTGGTGCTTTGTTATATTTTCTGCAGAAGACTCGTTAAGCTTCATGACAAAAAAAATGTTTCAGGGATTCTTAGGGTCACTTTTGTATAGAAATAAATATTGGATACAGGGTGAAAAAGAAAATACATTAAAGCTGACTGCAAGAATCAGAGTTACAAAAGAGTTAAAGTTTCAGGCCTAGAGTTGAGGCTGATTGTGGAAAATCAAGCAGAAGCAGGTTTGTATTGCTGGCACACCAACTTGGATTAATATTTTATCTGAACAAAAACTCCTTAGTTATATTCTTAAACAAAGTATAGGTTTAGGAACTACATAACAGTACCAAAAGCTTAGGCAATATGTATCTGAAGAGACCAAAGGCAAACTCAGAATCCGGACTTGGTCTTCAAAGAATCCCATTCCGACGGGTGTTGAAATATAAAATCCTGTAAAGCAATGAGCACATTTTAGCCAGTACAGAATTTTCTTTTTTAGCTACTAGAGTTTTTAAATTTAAAATAATATCAGGCACAGATAGTGTTGCATGATTTGGAAGATTCCTGACACAGTAAATGTGAATGATTCTCCCAAGTCATTCATCAGTCAATGACATATTAAAGTGGGATTTTAAGCTTGTTGGATGTTCCCCAGAACCAGATAAGAAATGGGAAACTAGTCCTTTTCAAGTCAGTGGGAACTCTGCCTTATATTTAGTGAAGGCAGCAATTCTACTTGACTTATAAAATGTCTTCCTGTTTGATATTGCTTGTGATTTTGCAGGAGAATTTCCTAACATTTTCTCAAATTTTATCCACATAACAATGAGAAACATGGATTGTATTTTGAGAGGGTGAGAGAATGACTATGTGAATATTTTATAGCAAGGTGAAGCATTATAAAAAAAAAAAACAAGCAAAAGTTATTTGTGGAATTGAGTTTGTAGCTTCGTCTGAGTTAATTCGATGTAGCTGGAAATTTGGACCTCTTTTTGCCATATGAGGCCAGTCCATATAAACAGTGTGATTTGTCATGAGAAAAGCAAACCTTGGCAGTTCTAAAATAAAATTCTTGCTTAAGTTTTTAAAATCTGTCTATTTGTCTATCTAACACACATACATGCAAATATTATGTTCAAAGAATCTACAAATAAATATAATTACAATTATATAATTTAAATTATACACTATTCTGTTATTTATAATTCTAGATTACCTAGGTTTTTTTCATGTGGGAGGTTAAAATGCCTGAAAATGAAGCTGAAATCTG
Organism: Neopelma chrysocephalum; assembly: GCF_003984885.1. Lineage (NCBI taxonomy): Eukaryota > Metazoa > Chordata > Aves > Passeriformes > Pipridae > Neopelma > Neopelma chrysocephalum. The sequence goes on from NW_020897715.1 coordinate 1,527,159, forward strand.
AACCAGACCTTTCATTTCCTGTGTTGACTTAGAAAGCACGCATTACAATATATATGGTGTCTAGCTTTAAGAAAAAGGTCTTCATATAGTCAAAGCGATAGTCCTCTGTCTTTGTTTCATCAATTCTCTTAACATTCACAATCAATTGTTGAGTGTTAAGTTCTTTACTTTTCAAAAGCAGAGACCCAAAAATAGAGTTTCTCTCAGTGTATGGAATAGCTAGATATTAATGATGAAACTCACATTTTTCCTCCAAATACAGGTCATAGAAATTTAAATATGTAATATAATAGCAGCATTACATATGGGAACATTACATGTGTCAGCTTAGATTTAGCACAGAGAAACAGAGAGCACCTAAAAGAAATTATAATTTTCAAGAGAGTTAGAAATCATTGTCAAGGGTTTTATTAAACAAACTTTACATTCTTTCATCTGATTTGTATTCTAGGAGTCAAGTGGGAAGATAAAACAGTGTTCTGAAGATTGTTTAGAAAATGTGCATTTACTCAGAGAGAGGTGAATAATTTCTATCCAATAAAATGGAGAATACTATTTTTCTTTTCCCAGGAGTAACTTCCAGAATAATTTGCTATTTTCCCAGTCATTTGTCAATGAATGAGTTTTATATAAGTCTCACATAGAATATATATAACCATTGCAAAATCAAAAGTCTGTTAGCTTTAGCTGGAGTAACAAATCAACAGAGGAAAGGGTTGGTTTTACTGTTGAAGTAGAAAAAAACCACTTTTGGAGTCTAATTCTAGGATAAGCATCCATGATAGACATTCAAAATCTGATTTCTATCAGTATTGTCTCTTTAATTAAACTCCACTTTTGATATGATCACTCTTTCAATTAAGTTATTTAACTGTAACAGTTCCTGGAGTGTTTGTGTGTTTGGCACAAGTTCTGGCAATTATTGTGATTGGTGTGAGGTAACTCGGGATACAGATGCCCCTTGTACATTGCAGGCTAACTTTATGTGAAATCAAAATTATTCTGTGACAACCATGAGGATATCAGCAGTAGATACAAATGAAATAGAAGTGATTTCCCTAAAATGTAATTATGTTTTTTTTCTGCTAAGGTAAACATGAGGATTTTTGACCTATAACACTGTTGCATAATAGAAATTTCTTTCTCAGATAAGGTTCTTTGCATAATAATAGTGTTGAAACTTTTCAGTACCTCACACTTTATTCACTTTACATATTCCTTTATTTTTTCCTCCAGTTTTGCTCTATTTCCATAAGATCCAATCAGTAACATAAAGTGTTTTGCCTGATAGCCCTGACTTATTTTTATGGCATAATAAAATGACATCCTAGTAACACCACTATGAAGAACCCATTGTACAGTGATAACATAAGCTAAATCAAGCTTTTCCTTTAATCTGCGAGCAAAATTTTTTTTGATCTTACCTGAGATGTTGCCAAATGTATGATCAAACTCAGGACCACTCATCAAGGGAAAGGTAGGACCCTGAAGTCTTTCCCAGACTGAACCATCATCTAAATCTTGTATCCAGTAACAAAAGCCATCTTCAAAAGTGCAATTGATTTTCTCATAATCTGTGAATAAGAACCTCTAGTAAATAAAAATGACAGAGGTGTTGAGTATTTTCTCAGAATTATGTAAGAAAGAGAGACGAAAAATATAAACTTTTAGTTATGATTGTAAACTGGAGCCCATAGCAACTCAATTTCCTCCTCTCTGCAATGCAACATAATTACTCAAATAAATGTGTCATTTGTACTTGTTAACAAGACATTATCACTTAAGGGTGGCCCTAAATACTCTTGCACTCACCAATCTTCATTTCTGATCCTTCACCAGTAACATGGTAGGGGAATAAGAGAGAGCCCCTTGCAAAGGTAACTCTAAAGGCCAACCCTGCTCTTCTTCTCTTTTCTTTGCCAAGTCCTGGATTGCTCCAGCTGAAAGGGTTCACCATCAGAGCTGAATGCTGTGCTCCATGCACCTAGGATGCTCCTTCTCCTCATTTTCTTCTTTGCTCACATGCATTTGCTGCAGCATCCTCATCACTTTTCTTCCCATGATATTTCCATGTCTTTCCCTTTAAGTGCAGGTCAGCAAGGGCTTCCACATGACAGGAGCTTGCTGGTACTCTGGATGCTTCCTGCAGTATATTCCTTCCCTGTCACATCCCCTATTCACATCCTGTTCAAAATTTAGCAGCTGAAAAAGCCACCATTTTTCCAATTACTGAGGAATCCCAAAGCGTGAGTCATATTGCTGCATTTTGTTGTCACTGTAGATTTACTGCACTCTGGACTTTCCCCAGTGCCTATTTGCATGATTGTTGTCAGTGATTCCACAGTGTTCATTAGTGAACAAACTGGTTGAGAGGACTCTGATGAAGGTATGGGCACAGTTTTACTTAAACAGATGAGCTTTGTAAGACATCACCCCACTGCTAGACACAAGCAAACAGGATGGTCTCATTGAAATCAATCATTTGATCTTTAAAGCAGTATGAAATTTTCCAAACAAGGTCTAGTTAGTGGACTGAGGCAAGAAAATAGTGCTTCCCTTTTACATATTGTCAGATTGAAAATATGGATACACCAAACTTCTGGGGCAACAAACACACACACACACACACACACACAGAACACTTACTGTTTAGTTCACTTGCATTAAATGTAGTGTATGTTGCATTAAAGCCACTGTAATTTTCAGCATAATCAGTTGTGAACTGTGCTGTAGCCTCATGAGAAAAAATGTAAATTGTTTCAGTATTTGTCCCTGACAGAGAAGCTGAAAACAAATAAAGAATAATATAGTCAGAGAGAAAATAATCCCATGCACATTAAAATCTCCAGTGCTGTCACAAAAATGGAGTGGATTAGTTTATTGAGTCTTAAGGAATGCTTTCCCTCTTGTACTGTGATCCTGCTGCAATAGCTTCAAACCCCTGGTGCATTTAGCTGTTTGGCTGCCATATGAATATTCTGCATAACCCATCTCTCATATTCACCAATATGGATATCAGCTAGTATTTTACTATTTCACATTCCCATACTTTACTTGCTTCCAAAAATAAGGATAAACAATAATACTTTCTTTATATATTTATATATGTTTTCCACCTCTGATGGAATTCAGCTATATAGACTGAGTCTTGTGAAAAATGGTCAAAATCCCAGTTTTCCAGAGTAGAGTATAGAGACAGAGAAAAGGTATCATCAGTATTTCAAGGTCTGAGGAAACCAATGCCGTGCTTATAATGATTTTCAGGGAGTATCATAGTACTTCTCCCAACAGTCCAGTTTAGATACTTTTATTTTATGTTATTGTGTGTGATGTTACAGGATCTTCTGACAACATATTTCCAATGAAACATGGACCCCACAAAACCATGACTCTGGTCAAGTTATCAAGATTGTTTAAATAAGAGCTTAAAAAACAGGTAGATATTTCTTAGTATATAAGGGAAGCAACTTTTAAGAGCAGATACGTACATTGAGATAATTGTCTAACAGGGTAATTTTACACAATGCCAGTCTTCCTCTCAAAAATATGCATGCAACTCTTTTCACCTCAAAATATATAATTTACCACTTAGATTTTATTAATCGAAAAGTAATATTACCTGAAAAATAAACCCACCTTTTAAAATCTTGTTTTGTCCTATACCTTCAAAAATACTCAATGTGTCTGCATATTGTTGTGTTTCGAAGGAAGTGAAGTTCAGTTTAATGGACAATCCTTGAGGAACTCTAAAGTAGCAAGAGAAAAATAAACCTCAAAACCGAAAATCTCTTTTTGACTGTCGTATATTCATTGAGTGCTTGAATGATTTTAAGTTCAGAAGCAACATGAAATTATATTAATTGATGACCTATTTGCCTAACTTCTACCTTGTAATATTACCAAAAGAATAGGCCATAAACCTTTTGTAACAGTAGAAATTCTCCTTTACTTGCTGGAGTGAAGTATATTCTAGAAACTGAATATTCTGAACTCTAGGATGTGATATTCAGTTCTATAGGGTTTTTGGTTGTTTCTGGTTGTCCTCTGCATCTCACTGAATTACAATTACCTCTTCGTACATGTTGCTATTAGATATCACCTCACTGCTCAGGAAGACTTCCAAAGGCCAGAAGAATAGTATTGTGGTATCCATATGAATAGCAAAATATCAAAATCTCTCTCCTGAAAGTCCAAAACAATGTTTCTTATGACCAAAATAGGATTTTCATGAAGATTTGATGATCTCAAACCCACTGTTTGGGAACTTGTTATACACTCTAACCACCACGCAGTAAGTTTAATAACAAAAGTCACGTAAAATAAAGTGTAAAAAATGCTTTATTTTGCTGCAGTTATGTTCTCTCAGTAATCTATATTTAACTCTCTCACTTCCTTTCTGCAAAACATATGTGGTAGTACAAATTCTAAAACACCACTATCAAGATCAGCTTAGCTTCCTTTACCACTATTTGTTGTTTTCTAGAATTGAAAGACCCAGTGAAAACAGCTTTTCAACAGCAATCTGCTGGTGTTTATCAGTAATGATGGGTAGAGAAGTGTGAAGTACACATTTAAATCTTTGCCTTTTTTTAAAAAAAATATTGTTGTATATTTCTCCAGAGGGAAAAAATATCCTTGGTCTGAAAAGAATAAAAGATATAGTTGAAAGGTAGTCTTTCAGGAAACTAAAGTTTCAGGGATATGTTGAGCATACTGCTCTTTTAAAAGGAGAGGAAATTGCATCTTCATTTGGAGTTAAATGGGGTGAAAACGTAAAAGCTTTTCCTAAAGGTAATGGGGAAATCTTTCTAAACAAAGGCAGGCAGAAGAGAAATCCAATCTCGGATGTATTAGAGGGTGACTTTTAACACATTTTTATAGGGATAATAAAAACAATAGAGAAATGTCTCTCATTGTTTACTGAAAAACCCAAAAGGTTCCCTCATAGAAACAATTCTGTTCTAAAGGAAGACAAAATTTGAGTGCCACATTGAATTTCCCAGGCCTTTACTGTCAGTGTTGCCAGATTTTTTTAAAGCAGGTAAGTGGAAGATAAATCCAGATGGTTGTTTTACCATTGATCAATCTGTAATTACACAGATCTGCAGAACCTCTACTATATTATTTGCAATTACTAATGCTTCTTTCCAAAACAAAGCTTTTATTAACCTCATACCTGGTATAGACATCTACCTAATACAATGCTTCTTGCAGCTATAGCAGCACTTGAAGCAAAATTACCAGCTTAGAAGGAAATTGTGCGCTTGAGTCACATTTATTTACTGTGCTCAAATTCTGCAACAGCACGAAATGAGTAACAAGTCAGACTTATATTTGGAAGGACAAAATCTTAAGCTTTTCCTGGGACACATCTAGATCCTGAACTCCTGTGTAGCCAGTAGTTATTGATGAATGGTACTGCTGAAGATGAGAAGGAACGAATGTCCTTAACGAAATCAAAGTCTAGGACTTTCAAAGGAGCCTTTGCAATGTGAAGACCAAAACTTTTCCAATTTTAAAGGCAATTCCTTAATCTCCTTTGAAACTCTTCTACCATATTAATATTTCTCAGAATCAAAGAACAGCCATTATTACAAAGCCATAATAAGAATTACTGCCTTTCAATTTTTTTCTCCCTGGCCTGTGAAGTGGATCTAGAGAGTCAAAGTCAAATAGATCTCTCCAAACTGTGGGTACATATCCTTGATTAAAAAATTCACTTCTTGTGCCTAGGGATGAAAAGGCATTTGGTGCTATTATATCATGCAATTTCAAAACATTACTCAATTACTTAGGAGCACGGGTACTCTCAACTCCCAGAAGAAATCTGTACCCCTAAATGACAAGGGAATTCTTGAAAATTCCATCTGTTAGTAACAGTTATATCACATAAAACCATTACCTGAAGACTAGTATTTAATGCAATACTTTGAAAAAAAAAAAACCCCTCGCAATTATTTTAAGTTATGTGATTTATTTTGAGCTTACACTTATGTTACTGTGTATGCATATAACCCACAAAATTTCTCAAAGTCATACCTGAGAATTTTTGTAAGTGGGAAAATTATTGATATAGTTATAGGATTTAGGCATGCAAGTTTTAAAAGAAAAGTTACATAAATATGAAGGAAAAAAGTAATATTACATATTTTCCATACTAGAGTATTTGGACTATAATCCAAACAAATGGCATAAGGCTGTTGTGCAGGAAACAGTATCACCTCATAATCAAAAAAATGTTAGGTACAAAATTATTGGAAAATGACTTACAGTATTATCCATTGGCAAATAATGTTTGCATTATATGGCTTTGGGTAATTCATAGAGTGAAAAAACCCAGAGGAATCAGTCAACATGAATTTTCCATCACAAACTGCAGCTGTAAAGACATAATGAAGATCATTTGTCAAAATGCCACTTGAAAAACAGAATTGGAGCCAAAATGAGGACGACCTTGGATATTGGTTTACATGGATTACCTTGGAAATGCTTTGTAAACAACAATGGGAAGACGAAGTAAAACACACTATTAACTTATTCCTATTTCTAATTCCTATGGCTTTTTGATCTCAAAGTGCTGTATAAGCAGAAAAGCAGTACAGAAGATTTATTTTTAAATTAGAGATAACCCAACTAATCCAAACTAGTCTAAACCAATCCGAATAATTAAAATCGAACACATGGATTTAACTAATCCAATTCTTCCTTTCATTTTATTTGTAAAGAAACAGGATCTTCCCTTAACAGTTCTTATCTACAGCTACTTTAAATGAAAAAACTGTGTTTGCACTACCAGAAATGATTCAATGTCATGCGAATAAATGCAAGAATGGATATGGTTGACTGTTGTTATCTCTACTTTTATGAGCTTCCTGGTTCCTTGCCACATGTATTACTGAGTACTCCAAGAGATAAGTGGATCTCCCAAGTTTCCTGTCAGCTATCGAGTTCATTCATCTGAGGTAAATGTCATCCATCATCATCTATTTTTTCAAAAATCTTTTATTAGTTTGGTTCCCTCAGTGCTGCTATTCCATTCTATGAAAGTTCTTGAGTTTAAGAAAACAGATACTAAAAAGAAATAAATGTCTTTTTAAGCCTCAGCAAGATTAGAAATGGTAATTCATGTAGAGTTATTTTATTTCAGCAGACACTGAAGTACTGTTGAAGCTTTGGCTGTATCTCTTGAACATTAATTATCCTAGGAACCTGCCTAATGATGTTTTTTTTTCAGTTGTTCAGAAAGCATCATAGAGTTTTTAAATAAGGATAAAATCAGCACCACACATGATTATCTCAATAAGTAAGGACAAGTTCACCAATTCAAGGCAGATGATCAGAAATTTGATAGAGCTTTTCATTAACATCAGAAATGAAATCATACCTATAACCACTGCCCAAATTATGAATTATCAATCATATTGAAATTTTATTGAGCATATTCTTCCTCTAGGAAATGATATATAAAATGATAAATCCAGGCTCCTAGTCTGTTCATTTTATAAATGTAAAATTATTTCTGACTACCACTGTAGCAAACACAACATGAAAATTAAGCTTTGTTTCAGTCAGGCTCAGGCATACACTTGTTAATAAAGACTGTGCAGAATGAACTTTGCCAACAAATCTAATGCATAAGCTGGAATCTTTTGCAATCTTTGAGAGGAAAACAGAACACAGAAGATTTTAAATACATAGACAGAAAAGGTTCATGATTGAGGGTTGCTGTATAACCTTTTTATCATAATAGGCTACAGCATTAGAGTTGGGAATTGGTATGCAAATACTTTTTCTGTTCACTTTAATACATGTGTTTCCTGTCCTTCCCAAGGCAAAGAATAAAATCAGTGTAAGAAGAAGGAAAGTGGCCAGCTAGTTATTAATGAAGAGGAAAAAAAAAAGGTACTGTTAACAAGCAAGAAATATTCTGATCTAAAAAGAAGTTCATACCACTGGCAGTAATAAAAAGAGATATAGACACTGTTCTAATAAAATCAATGACAAATATTTGGTCATTAATTTCTGTTAGAATCACAGAATGGGTCAGGTTGAAAGGGACCACAGTGGGTCATCTGGTCCAACCTCCCTGCTCCAGTAGGGTCATCCCAGAGCACATGACACAGGATTATTTACAGATGGTTCTGGAATATCTCCAGTGAGAGAGGGGACACTCCACACTCTCTCTGGGTGATCTGTTCCAGTGTGTGGTCACTGCACAGGGAAGAAGTTCTTCCTCATATCCAGGTGGAACTTCCTGGGCATCAGTTTCTGCCTCTTGTCCCATTGCTCAGCACCACCGAGCAGAGCCTGGTCCATGCCCTGACACCTCCCTGCAGACACTGACAGACATTGCTGAGGTCCCCTTTCAGTTGTCTCTTCTTGAGGCTGAACAGGCCCAGCTCCCTCATCCTTTCCTCATAGGAGAGATGACCCAGTCCCCTATTATTCTTATCATCTTATTTTTTCATATTGTTTGCTTTTATTTGTTTCTTCTTACATTTTAGGAGACAGTGAGAAAATTGAAATAAGACAGAACAATTCAGGAAAAGGTCCTTAGGCTGCATATCCACAGCCCAGCAAAAGTGCTTAGTGTCTCAGGAATGAGCAGGAAGAGAACAGGGACTAGTCCTGTCTCCCTGAAAAACCTCCCAGTGCTTCCTCCTTACAGGGAGGAGGCAGCTGTGGTCAAAGGTGGGCAGGGACGCAGGAGTCATTACATTTCTGCCTCCTCCTGGAGCCCTCAGAAAAGCCTCATTTGTTCCCCCCGTGAGACAGGAGTCATCTTTTGTAGGAATCACTTCCATTACTTACCCAAATGCATCTTGCTGTCCATTTCTATTTACTTAGAGCACTGAATGTACAGGGCACATTAAGAGGGCTTAGTCCTGTTACCCTAGAACTTCAGGGAGAAGCTCCCCAAACTGGTCAGATCAAGCTCACATATTTCACTTTGACAGGACCTTTCTCTGCCAAGGGCAGTTCATTACTTTCTGTCTTACATATGATTGATCTCTCTCAGCCCTGTAGTGATGCTCTGAGGTGCGTAATCACAAAATGTTAGCCCAGACATGTAACAACTGCAAAGAGAGGCCGCAGAAACACCTCCTGGGATGAGCTTCCAGTCTCCCTTTCCTTACACCTACATTCTCCACAGCTGCTTTACAGCAGTGCCAGTCATTATTAGTAGATGCTGTTCAGACTTCACATTTCCCTCGAGACCCTTTCACTGAAATTGCTAGCTGCACTTTCATGATGCCTTTTGTTACTGCACTGCATTGCAGAGCCAGAAAGAAACCTTTCAAGATAATTTTAATCAATAAAACAAACAAGAAAAAGTTGTTCAGTTGCCTGAATCTCTGCTGAGATTTTACTGAATTCTGTCTAATGCAGGAAGAGACTACTAAAATTCACTTTTTATCCTATATTTTTAAACTATTAATGTGTTCTAAAATCTGAAATACTATGGGGAATAGCAATCAAGATGAAAAAAACAAGTTATTTAAAGGACAGCAGCTCTTCTGTGTGCAAGAGCACTTGTAACACGAATTATGAATTGGCTGTAAATCTCATTGTGAAACTCAGAGGCACTTCTGAAAATCTAGACAATTTTAGCTTTTATATGACCATATTAAGTTTCTCTAGAGGTGGTGGGAAAATAAAAAATCAAAGAGGCGATTACATCAAATGTGCATCCAGCTTCTCGACACTCATTCCACTGTTTTTGCAAAGTCTGCTAAGAAACCTAAGTATACAAATTTAGAAAAGCTACGACATTTTGGGTGGAAAAGGCTGAAAATGTAACATGAGAGACATGGAGGAATATTTTGTCCTCCAGTCAGAATTGTATTTCTTTAAGGTTATGAGCTGAAACTGCTACAATAATGGTAACCGAACCAATTGCTTGGAAATACCAGGCATCAGTGAAGATGAATGAGGGAAAACCATCCAGCTCCCTGAAGTGGACTGTAACTGTAGCCAGTTTCCTTATGACATTCTGTCTATTTTTTCAGATTCCTGAAATTTTCAGCTCAGTTTTGTGCATTCATTATTGACTGTTAACATGATGAATAAAGAATAATATCCTCAGTTACAAAAGAGCAGGGAATTCACAGCTTATATTTGGAAGATATTCAGGGAGATATGTAAATAAGATCCAAAAGACATGTGCATAAGAGTCTACACATCAGCTGCAAAACTCTACTCAAGCACAATTCATAACTTAAACCACTGTTTAGCCTCCAGGGCATAGCTGACTCATTACTACACAGCTTTGATTGCAAGTATTTGAGCTTATTTTTGTCTGTATCTACCAGTGTACTAATATCAATTAAATTCTGTCCTATATAACAGGTCTGACTGTAATATCTTTAATAAAATGTGAATGAAGCTTGTACACTCAGACCTAGTAAGGACATTGACCTCTTGGAGCAAGTTTAGAGGAGGCCACCAAGTTGATTAGAGGGATGGAGCATGTCTCCTATGAGGAAAGACTGAGAGAATTGGGATTGTTCAGCCTGGAGAGGAGAAGCCTTCAGGGGAACCTGATTGTGTCCCTTCCCTAAAGGGACTCTGCAAGAAAGATGAAGAGAGACTTTTTACAAGGGCCTGGAGTGACTGGACAAGGGGGAATGGCTTCAAACTGAGAGTAGCTTTAGATTAGATATTAGGAAGAAATTCTTTACTGTGAGGGTGGTGAGGCTCTGGGACAGGTTTCTCAGAGAAGTTGCAGAGGTCACATACCAGGAAGTGTTCAAGGCCAGGCTGGATGGAGCTCTGAGTAACCTGGTAACACCTACCACCTGGTGGAAGGTATCCCTACCCATGGCACAGGGGTTGGAACTAGAGGATCTTTAAGGCCCCTTCCAAGTCAGGCCATTCTATAACAGTAAGTGAAAAGCATTCATTTTATGAGATAATACTACTTCATAACTATAAGGATGTGAACGATTCTTGTTCAGCTATACCTGAAATAAAAATAATAAAATAAAATGAACCCCCCTAAAAAATACATGTCTCAAAACAAAAATATGATGGTAGAAATGAATGACTGACTAACTCTTCGGGGTTGTGCTACCTCAATGCTTGCAGTGGAACAAAGGTCTAGCTGAAGCTCCTTTAGGATCTTCTGATTTCCTCGCCTGTAGAGGGACCTGTTCAGAGCTCACCATTGTTATGATCCAACTAGATGGATCTGTTAATTTTGCTAGATTGTAGTGGATATCCTACTGGACTATTTTGATGCATATTTCCTCCAAAATGTTCAGCTAAGTCTCCCTTCTGAGCTGACTGCACTAAGGAAAAACGCAGGTGATGGGCAGGGCTGCAATTCACCTTTTTGGTTGGTTTTTTTTGTGTTTGTTTGTTGTGAGGTTTTTGTTTGTTTGTTTGTTTTGTTTTTAAGAAAATCATACTTCTGACAGAAGGGGTCAGCATGTCACCAGCCTTCAGAGGCAAGCTTGCAGATCCTTTAAAAAGTAAATTTGTCTTTTACTTGCTTGTATGTTTCAGAGCCCAGCATTTTACATGTTTCTGAAAGCTCAGAGCAGACTTCCCCCACTGTTTTTCTCAGGAAACCTCAGAGGGCTCTTCTCACAGCAGAATGGAAAGAAGCATTCCAGATTTCTAACACCAAAGTCTACATTCAAACAACAAACAAGCAAACAAAACTCTCAGGGAGTTAATGGCTCCAGACTCTCCTAGAACATTTGCAACATTCTCCCTGCAAGAAAACTTGACAGACTTTTAACTGAGAGCTGGGGCTGTGAAGAGCAGTGCAGACAGCATTAACACACACACGTTCCCACCAAAACACTGTACAGCCCTTTGACAAACAGAAACACAGCCAAGACTCTTTCCTACAATCTACACAGATCAGCACCTGCTCTGCACAAAAAGGTGCTCGGGGAAAGTAGGCAGTCAGATGGACTTGTAGAATAGAAATATAGAATCATTTAGGTTAGAAAAGACTTCCAAGGTCATCAAGTCCGATCTTTGACTGATCCCCACCTTGTCAACTAGACCAGAGCACTGAGTGCCACTTCCAATCGTTCCCTAAACACCTCCAGAGACAGTGACTCCGCCATCTCCCTGGGTAGTCCATTCCAATGTTTAATCCTTTCTGTGAAGAAATTCCTCCTAATGTTCAACCTAAACCTCCCCTAGTGCAACTTGAGGCCATTTCCTCACATCCTGTCACTGGTTGCCTGGGAAAAAAGACTGACTCCCATCTGACTACAACCTCCTTTCAAGCAGCTGTAGGGAGCAATAAGGTCCCCACTGAGCCTCCTTTTCTCCAGGCTAAACACCCCCAGCTCTCTCAGCCTCTCTTCACAGGACTTGTGCTCCAGACCCTTTCCCAGCTCATTTGCTCTTCTCTGGAAACACTCCAGCACTTTAAGTTCTCTCTTGTAGTGAGGGGCCCGGAACTGGACACAGCACTCAAAGATAAGATAAAGGCAAACAAAATGACTGATGCTGAAGGATATAGTCTCTTGACATTAAAAACCATGGGGTTTCAGGTTTGTACGAGTTTCATAGAATCACAGAAGATTGGAGGTTTAATGGTATCATCCAGTCCAACCCCTTGCTCAACTAGGGACACCTAGAACCAGTCACCCAGATTTTCACATTTTTCACTATCGTGCCATCAACTCAAACATTTGCATCAGAGTCATACAGACACTCCCATGAAGACACTCCTGTTCCCTAGCACTCAGGGTAGTGAGATGCAGGTGGGAGGCCAACAAACAAGAGTTTGGGCTCCTGCTGGGGCTCCATCCACACTCACCTGGACTGGCTGCAAAACCCTGCCACTGCCCACCTCACACCCCCTGCCCCATCTGGAGTCTGCATGCACAGATCAATATATCTCAGGGTACACAGTAACCTGGGAAAAGCTGTTCATAGCATTTTCTATAATGGTGTTCTCAATTCTGGAATCAAAGGATAAACTTTTCTTCTGACTCCTAGAAGCCATCAAGTGGATTCTGACACGAGGTAATGTGAATTTATATCTGTGCAGGGTCATAACTTTAATTTATTTGGAAAGAACATTATTTGATTTTGCTGGTACACAACTTCATATAAAATTTCTATATTGTTTTATAATTTACATAGTGTTTACTTATACTACTAATATTTATGTAGTAAACAGCAAAGTCTATAGTTTTATGTTTATATAACTAGATTGTAATATTTCATTATTTATTACACATATTCTTTATTAATGAGGGTTTTAAAGAAAATTGTCTCCATTCACGAGATAAAGATTGTAACAATCACTCTTGTTACTATTTTTAGTAGAATTGATTTGGACTTCACTGTACAGTTTATTGCCTATAAACTATTTGCAAACTAATGACAGTTTTAAGTATGCTTAAAGAGACTGATTTGCAGGGGTTTACATTCTTACCACATCTTTTTTCAGATTCGTCTGAGCCATCCGGGCAGTTCAAGACTCCATCACAAAAGAAATCTTGGTTAATGCAGGTTATACCATCATCACAGAGTTCAGCAGGTGGCAAACACTCAGCTGGAATAACAAAAATGAGAGCAATAACAGCACAGCAGTAGTGCAGTTTTGCTACAAAGGAAAATTGACTTACCTCTGGTTGCTTTACCACAAATCTAATCAACCACTCTATTGTGTTTCACAAAACCGCATTTTTAGAAGACTGAAATAAAATATCACATACTAAAAAGATAAATTTGGCACAGAATGGAGGAAGTTCTTGAAAGTGAAATATTTTTTGAAACTAAGCTTGAAGTAAGGCTGGAAGAAAATTTCCATTAATTCCCATCTCCTTCCTCTACACAAATAAACTATTTTATGCAATACAATAAATTACATTTTCTAATTTCTTGTGTTTGAATAATGTGAGAAAACTGTATTTTGATTTAAATAATAGTGAAAAATCTCTGGGTTTAGTTAAATTCCATTTAATTTCTTCAACATATCGCAATGTTTCACTTCATCATGCTAAAGGATCTTGCTTTTTAACCATCATATCTTAAAAACAAGAGCCTTTAAGACTAGATTTTGAAATACCAGCATTATCAGAAATCCTATTCTTTTCAGATTTGCAAATTGAATTTATAAGTTAAGAGCAAATTTCTGAAAAAACCCCCACCCAACAACAAAATATGGGCAGATCCTTAAAATTGTGGATTTCACTAATAGTGTTTTCCTAGAATATAAATGTTCATGTACTTCAAACATGCTTTTTTAGTCTTTAAATAGTTTTGGTCTCAGATATCTGTAGAATTCAAGTAGGTCCTAATGTGAACAGAAATATGCAGCTAAAATAACCTTTGGACAACTACAAATTTCAGAATTATTAAAATTTTAATAAATTATATGTAAACTATTTATCTAGAACTACTCACACTGTCCCTTTCTTTAGTTCAGTAAACGCTTATGGGAAAAAGTCAAAATTTCTTATGCAAGAAGGAAAAATAGTAATTTGTAAAATTGCTTTTACAGCCTCTAACCATTATTGCTGGATTTATTTTTCTCATAAAACTGTTAGTTCTGTAATCAGAACTGTTAGTTCTGTAATCAGATTAAGTAAATGCCTGTATGATAATGTCTCGTGTGTCAGTGTAAATGACAGAGAATGAAATTGGCTTGGATGTATTGTAGCACTTCAAAACACTGGATGTTTTACAAAGACACTCTCAGTGTTAGCAATGCAAATGCTATAAAGCCAAAAATATTGCCATTTTGCATCCATTTGATAATTAAAACAAACCAAACAAGCTTCAGTAAGGTGTTGGAGGTGATACAGTGCCAATGAATGAATTTTCACGGATAAGCAGAGACAAAACTGTGCATTCTAGACCCAGAACAAAAAATTCCAACCAATAACGTAGAAATATGTTTTGCACAAGCCCAACATTCAAGTAAACATTGTTTAAATATGTCATGATCAATTCTGGGTTTATTCAACTCAGAAAACTAAACAGCAGTGCCACCTCCTGGATTGAAAGAAATCAACGTCTCCTACTAAAACATTTTGACTTCTTTTTTAATGGAATTACAATTTATTGCAATGTAATTATCATACTCAACTAAATAAGGGCAGTAAACACATAAGACTGCTTATAGATGTCATATACATTTCACCATATGGTAAGACTAGAGGACCTTTCCAAAGATTCAAATGTCTTTGGCTTTCTGTCCATTGGTGGTCATGTGAGAGTTTGCTAAGGTTTTGGGGTTTTTTTCCCCCCATCTAAAAGGTGAAGAAATAATAAGAAAGAGAAAAAAGTGCAGACAGTATGAGTGTCAATATATGCATCAACATACACAAGATACGTAGTATTTTTTAATAGAATGCAGAGCCTTAGAAGTCCCTTCTCTTTGAAGAGGCCTCCTTAATCAAAGGTAAACCTGTGTATCCTGCATTGGGAGGAACGGGATGTGAGGATTGAACAGTGTGACAAGAGGCTGTACACAGTTACTTACCAACAGTTGTTGAGGACTTGCTTGTGGTGAGTTGTCCTGAACCTGGACAAACACAGCCTGAGGTTAGAACTCTTCTTGCTCTCTGGAAACACCTCTGCAGTTTCTTGGGCAGAACTAAGCAGCAGTTAATCTGCATTTATATCTGCATTACTTGCTATATCCCAAAACCCCATCTGAGGTGATGATATAGTAATGCCTGATTGAGTGGCTTGGTCCTGAAGGTCAAGTGTCACAATAAACACAAGAAAAAATTATGTGGAACCTAAGTGTATTTTAAATCTCATTCTTTTATCTCTAGTCACGTGTTTTTCAATAACTTCAAAAGACTTTTTTTTCTCCCCCATTAAAATAAGAGCAATGCTTTCTTGCCTTCCCTGGTATGTAAAAGTTCTTACCTGAAGTTGGTGTCAAGGAACTTGTAATTGGACTTGTGGGATCTGTTGAAACAAGACAAAATATGACAACTTTAACATTATTTAAAACGTATGTGTGCATTTTCTTACAAATAACATTGATCAACAAATCAATTACGAGCCTGAAATCTACCTGTCTGCTTACATATAGGCATACATACATAATTCTGTGTGCACTTATTTACACACAAACAAAAGCCTAGGTACTAAGTAGATTTGTATTAGTGATAGTAAACTGCAAAACAGTCTGGAAAAATGGAATGCATGTTTATGATTGCTCCAACAGAACTTCAAACAGTGCTGTAAACAACAATCATTAGGATACACCTGCTATGTCCATCTCCCAAATAGTCTTATTTTCTTCTCCTCTTTGAATTGTCATGAGCTACCCTGTTTACTATTTTTACTTTCTAAATTAAGACTCAAATATGTGAGTAGGATGTCAATGCCTTCAGCTGAAAATCCCCATGTCACCACATGGACCCTGTACCTCAGTTTATAGAATGAAAGGCCAGAAGGAATAAAGTGAGAGATGTAGTAAGGCCTCCTCTGTAGATCATCATCCATCATTTTTGTGGGGAGAAGTTGTTGAGTGTTGGCCATCACAGACTTAATTTTGTTAGATATTCCTACTCTCCCAGACCTATTAGTATACAAACTTGTGTAAGGATTCCCTACCAATTTTCTATCAAAACATGCTTATTTAGCAAACTCTATTGAGCTAAGCTGGTCCATTCTGTGTTAGGTGGATTACGGAGTATTCTGTGTCAGCAAATTTGAGGACACAAATGGCAGAGAGAGAGGAGAGCAGGGAGGGTGCAGCTGGATGGACTGTTCTCACACAGGTATGTTCAGAGAAGGAAGCTTAATTCATACCTACACGGTAGTTTCCAAAGTGTTATGCACATACATATCTGCCTACACATTTACTATAGGATAATTATTTTGAAAGGAATTAAATGTTCAAAGACCTAAAACATGGATGCATGCATGAGCAAGAAGTTCTAATAAAACAATTATCAGGAATCTATGTCTTGAAGAGTGTTGAAAAAAAATTGGGGTTTGTTATTAACATTCCCAAAAATGCATTCACAAGTTGACAGCAGACACCATAAAAGAAAACACTGGACAGTGACAGAGGCTTCAGTGGTATAAGCACAAATCATAAATGATCTGTTGCTACAAAATGTCACTAAAGTAGCATGTGAGATGGATAAGAATAGTTTTAGGGTCAGCAGAGACATAATCCAAGCATCCAGCAGATGTAAATGTACCACATATGATAAAACCTGGGTATATTATGGTGTTTGGACTAAAACAGAAAGAACAAGGAAGCAGACAATAATAACAAATGGACAAAACCAAGACAAAACCAAAAGCAGACACAAGAAAAAGAGTGAAGAAATTCACACCAGGAATACTACTGCCATTCCAGCCTGGTGTGCTGACAACTCCCAACTCCCTTCCCCCTTCCACTGGCACCTTCCCCCATCTCCCAATTTCTTCTTGAGGATGATTAGCAACGTTGAACTTAGGACAGAGGGAAGCATTGAGATAGTGTACCAGAGGAAGGGACAGATAGGAAAAAATCGTCTGTTAGCAGTTTTAACTGTATCTTTGGGAATAAGCTGCAGTAATTGTACACTTTGGACTATACACGTTAGTAGTCCTCTAACTAGACTAATAATTGTTTCATTGCTATGGCTGTAATTAGACTATCAATAAATACTTGTCTCCTACATTCATAGGTGCATTTCTTCAGCTCATATACACTGCATGAAGCTCCTGGTCTGGTACCCTGCCGTGGAGAATTCCTATGTGATAATTTGTATGCAGTTTGTATGCGACACCTCTACCTGCCCCCAGTGCTACAAAGCACTTCCTGTATTATTCAGCTGTTTGGCTGACTTTGGGCAGGTTTGTGCTCACTGAATTTGTGAGACCAAGGAGTTTTGTCTACTTCATGCCTTATCATCATAAGATGTCCAGTGGTAGGGAAAGGAAAGTCTGTCAATCAACATTGCTCAGTAAATCAGTAACCACAGCATGACAGTGCCGCATACCTGCCTAAATCTGAGGAAACTTCAGCTTGTAACTCAGCTGGTTGAGGGAGACTCAGCTTTTGATTTGATCCACTAATTAAGCTCTTAGAGCTTCTGTACAGACTTCAGAGCAGTCACTGCTTTCTCAAATTGTCAGAAACAGTGAAGGCAGCTAATTAGCACCGGATGGACCCTGGCAGTCAAGCTCCAACTACATCCAAGGCAACTTTATTAAGTTATACCAACTGAACAGCAAGTCTTATGTTCCTTCATGTTGTATTGGCAACAAAAAACAGTTCCTGTTTTATAAAAGATACTGACCTGATGAAGGTAAAGGCATCACTGTGGTAACATTTTCATCAGCTATTGGAAGAAAACAAGTTCATTTTAAAATTCTTTTATAGCACATTTTCTAGTTTTATGTGACAGAAATAAAGGTAAAAAAAACCCCATCATGACTATTTCTCATTGAATCACTAGCAGTGTCCTACTTTCCTCCTTTTGCCTATCTCAACTTGTTCCCAGTCTTTGCTCAAACTCCATAACCTTCCTAAGGAGGAAATGTCCCAAAAATGAGTTGAGGTTACGAGGTTTCATGGCCACTGCAATTCCTTTGAATCCTCAATCCCTATTCATTGTATTGCATGTAGAATGTCTTCATCTGGGAAATCTTTGTCTTGAGACTTTATATTCTATAGATATTTTCAGAGCACCTGTGTCTTATAGAACAGCATTTAGAATAGATAAATGAGTTAAAATTAACCTGGGATAATTTATAAGAGAGAAAGTTGCTTTTAATCACTGTGAAAACTGTCTTCAAGCAAGCCACACCTGTGCTGTAGTTCTCTCCCTCTCTGAAATAGGAATAATATTTCTCTTGCAGAACATATTGAGATACATGATGTAAAACTGCCATATATGATTATGATTATTAATTAGTTACAATTATTTTATTGAAGCACTCCTGATGGAATGGACAGGTGACATCACATGTGAAAAGAGGCATTTTAATGATCCACAGCAGTAAAAGTTTGACTACTTCAAAGTTCATCAATGGATATAGAATCCTTTAAAAAGCTCTTCATTATTTTCTTTGGTGACATTTTTGAAGTATAATGAGCAATCACTTTCCACAGTTTTGTGCAGTTATTTAGAATAACTTCTTATATGTGGTGTAATAGTAAAGAGAATTAAAGATTCCAAGACTCTGAATTTAGCCTTTGAATAGCTGAAGCACTTAGCAAAAAATACATCTTTTAGAATAGAGACGTGGTACACCAGATTCAAACTCTTAAAACACTCAGTTGCTACTTAATAGTAACTCCAGCAGGTCTTAAAATGTCAGCTAATCAACTTCCACTTCAAAGAATTCAAATTGTTTTTTATCCTCATCCTCAGTGAAAGCCTGTTTTGAAACTTTATTGAGGTAAAAATGAAGGTTCCCATTGATCTTAATGGGCTTCCACTTAGGCTTTGATAAATTTTCTAGTACTTACATAAAATAACTATACTTGTATATGTGCAGAATTTAAAACTACCTAGTCTTTAAAGTCCTATTCTTTTTTTTTTTTTTCTCACCTGCACTTTACCTAAGCTTTACAGGAATATGAAGCAAGTTCCCTGGGTGCACTTCTCCAGAAGCCATGTTCAGTATTAGTTTGTTGTTCTTACTGACATCTTTTCAATAAATTGGTCTTCACCCTCTCTGAGTCTGAGCCCCTTTCTTATTCTTTCACAAAAAAACCTATAACTGCAGTTACTTATGAAACAACATAATCGGGGCTTAATTGCTTTAATTTGAGGGCTAAAAAAATTGCAAATATTATGCTGCATAAAAGAAATGAAATGGAGTGGTTTTCACTGGGAAATCACTGCTTTGCCCTTTACTTAGTAAATGTACACGATGCTGGCACATACATTCTAGTAGACAAGGTTGTAAACAATTCCCTGAGCTGTTCCTGAAAGATCTGTAACAGGGAAGGAGGGAACCCAAGAGCAAAAGTAACAATCCTTTTGCTGTTTGCGAGCCAAAGTATTCATTCGTGTTACTTGTAGTCCTCAAGGATTTATGGAGTTAAAAAAAAAAAAGCTTACTGGCATTACCTGTGACTTGAATGCTGTTCACATCAATTTTCAAAGTTTGGGTAGGATTAGGGTTATTTTTGTTGACACCCAAAACCAGCTCATTTTTTACTTTCTCAGCTGTTACCATCTGGGTAAAATAAAGTGTGAAGATCACAACAACACTAGCAATACAAAATAAAGAGGTTCATTAGTTATTCTAGCTAATGAAATAAATCTGCTGCATGACATCATCTAGACAATATTTAATTCTAACATTGGTTCCATTTGTAAAGTCAGATTGTCTTTAAGTATTGACTTGCACAGATGACACACAAAGAAACACCTCTTAATTATCTGGTAGGTTTGAATCTTGGAGAAACTTTGCTCTTTCTTTATCTGCACTTATTTTCAATGGGGAAAAAGACTAAAGCAATATTTATATCAATTGCTGTACCAGAGCTGAATTTGAAGAAAACTAAAGAAGTCGGTTTATTGTCATTCAACAAGTTTCCTAGTTGCAGCCCTAAAATATTGATGGTGACTTTGAAGCGTTATGAATATTGTATAATATATTCATGTCACAAAAGTGATCCCTTCCATAAGCAAAGATCATCTGTGGGTTCTGCATTTCTGAGGACCTCCTGTGCAATTGCCTGGATTCTCACAAGGAAACAGTGCTGGCTGAAAAGAGAGATATTTTGAAATCATGGTTATACAGCATTTAACTTCTAGAGGGCCTGAATTTTATCCAGAGTGTTTTCTGTTTGCTCCCTCCCGTCCATTCTGGACACTATTATGAAGTTTTATATTTGTAGCTAGAGTAAGGTAATGCCGAAGTTTGATACTTGCCAAAGTTTTTCTCCTTTTACTTAAACTTAGGTGCAAACTTTTTTATTCTTAAGCACTTATACTACCCATTTGCAAGTGACTCAGTAGTGCTCTTTGTAAGGAGTGATTAATCCTGCCATTTTGCTGAGCGTAGTTTGTAGTTTGCAACATGTGGAAAAACTCCCCTTCTTGCATATTTCTAATAACCTCTAGGCCATGCTGAGCAAACAAAAGCTTTATTGCTATCCTTGTGACTCAGCAGAGCTTCAAGGGTGAAATAACAAGCACATTGCCTAAAGGGGTAAACACTTTTTAAATGAGAAGAAAATAATTTCTGACACAAAGTACTATTCAAAGCAGAAGTGAAGGCAGATCCTTACTGATGTATTAAAAGCCAGATCCAACTTTCACTAACACCAGATTTTCTGTGACTTCTGTGATTTTTGTGTCAGGATACAGGAGTGGAATTGTTATTGCCAAATACAGATATTTACCATACAGACACCTAGATTTCCATCGATGGAAAGAAATAAGCTGTTCTTTAGCATAATTGGTCTTCCTCCTAAAAAAGGCATCTAAATTGACCAGGTGAGAAAACTAAAAACCCATCACTTACAAAGACAATCTTGAGCAATCAGCTCAGAGATGTCTTCGTCTCTGATGCCCAAACTTCGATGAGAATAACCCCTTTCTATGTGCAGAAACTAAATTGTGCTAACTGGATCTGTCTTCACAAGGACAAAAACCTGGAATTGACCTACTACTGTGTACTCCATTCCCTTAAAGCTATAAAATTCTCCGTAAAGTGATCATACTCCACCTAATTAGGATTATATCCTCACTATTCCAATCAAAAGATTGTTCTAATTAAAATCTAATTCCCATTACTTACGGGTATTCACAGTTGGTTAATATCCTAAAATCCTTTTTTTTTCCAGTGTGGTCATTCAAATAAACTATCTTCTCTACATATTTATCAACTCTATGTATTAACAGCAAACACTGATATCACAAGCACACCTGTTATCACAGAACTGCATCACCTGTTGTCATGTAATCTGCACTTTGATTTTGTGGTCTTACCTATGAGACAGCTAATTATATCGTTCATTTCTCAAGATCTTTCAGTTCTGCTTGTGTCTTAATCTTTTGTCCTTAATCAGTGTGTTATCAGACCTTTCTCTATTTAAAAGTTGAGTTAGTAGTAATACCACGAGATCTGCCCCCCAGTTAAAGAAGCATTCCACAAGCAAGCTCAGCACAAACTGATATCCTTTCCCTTACAGATAGTTTCTTATCTACTTGATTGTGACTTTTCCATTTCTCTTTCTAAATCAACAGTTCCAGGGACTATTACTTTTTTTTTTTCCCTCTAATCCTAAAGGATGTTTTTGAATGAAATATATGTCTTCAAGCTTCATTCTTTTTAGAGATCCTTATGCAGTCTGTAAAGATGGGGTTTTTTCATCTATTCACTGTCCACAGAAGAACTGTCTAAATCAATAGCATCATTGTCTCCTGCCCATATTTTAAGCAAACTTTGTCATATGCAATTACCCAGTCTCTGACTTCTTGAATCTTTTCAGGCCATCTTCAGATTTCCTGTAGAAAAAAAAAGCAACGATAAAAAAACCAAAATACAAAAGCACGTTTCCCCTTGATTTTATAATGTGGATAGGATGAAAGCATGTTCTGTAATTATTTAATAATGGAAGACAGTATTACATGTCTTTTGCTGAATCAGGACCTTATTAAGAATAGTGCAAATGGAATTAACACTGCAGACCTCACTGTAGTGAGGGACTTTTTTGTCAGTTGGCCTTCAGTAGTACAATCAACATAATAGGAGGTTGAAAATGAGATCAAACAAGCTTTACTAAATGAAGCAGGTCTCCCTGTACATATTTTATGGAATCTTTAGGACACACAGAGTGCAGCTTTGCCTGGTGCCAAATGACAGTCTCACTTGCTAACAACCTAAGGAATATGAGATACTTGGATCCATGTCCATAGGGACACATGAGTCTATTTCCATACATCTCAGCTTATGCCAGCAGATTTCTAACCTGAAATTTCTTCTGGATGACAAGGACCAGGAACCCTGCAAACCCAGCAGCTTGGGAAAAAATAATTTAGCAGTTCTTTAAAATACAGAATTTTTGTGAGTTGATCTTAGGGCTCAGCCTTACTGATTTGGTCAAGGCACAGACATACAGGGGTCTGAGAAGGAAGTTTGTCTAACAAAACACATTGCTGTCAAACTTACCAGAGTAGCACTTGGAAGATGGAAGATATGGAAAGAATAATATAGATGTCTTGAAAAGCAAGGTATTGGTAAGTTTCTCCTGAGAGAAATAGTTAAGCGAGGACCTTAGTAATTTATTTTCGAAGTTTAATTAAGCTGTACCTACTTGAACTGGGAAATTTCACATCTCTCAAATGTATTCTTCAGATCACTTTCTTGAAAGACCTTTTGTACCTATAGGAAAAGAAGAAATCTTGAACCAATACAGCATTCAAAAATACACCCAGTCAAATACTATATTTATGGTTTTAATATTAAATAATTTTTTTCTACACTACAGAAGCAAAGCTTTTTTTTTGATGATTCACTGATTTTCACAGATAAGGAATATATTGAGTTCTGACCAGGCTTAGGACCTGAAATAACTCCTCTAGGAGAGAAGAAAAAGCCATCAACATCAACTCATGCTAGGGAATTAATGTACCTACAGATACTCTTGAATTAAAATGAGACTGATAGGTTCTTACCAATTGTTCAACATCAAAGGCAAGGACTTTGAAATCAGCTGATGAACTGTTTTGCAAAGCAGGAATGAATGATGTTCCAGAGATTATTTTAAATATTCCCATGTAGCCATGAGTATTCACATCTGTTTCAGCTAGATAATGAAAAATAAAATTCAGTATTTTGAATTATATGAAAATAAATTGAAAAAATTGCATTAGATTTTATTCCAAACAGATCGTCAATACAATGACTTCTAGATTTTCATTTAACTTTGCAATCAGAGATGTTTTTCCTAGTGCTAGTTTCAAAAAAGTAAGACATTTTTCAATGTTTACAATAGTTACAACTATAAACTTATTTTTGGAAATACTATTTGCCTTTGGTTCTCATTACTTTAAATTCTGTTTCCAGTGCTGTTCTCCAGCAACACTGTGAATGGATAAAAGGGACTGGTATGTCCAGTTACATCTAACAAAAGAGATAAAGATACATGGGGAGAATAATAGTGAATTATGAGGTTTTGATGTGTTCTGAATTAAAAAATATTATGAATTACTGCCCCACACTTTCAGTATTAGCACTGTACACTTTTTATATGTGTTTTTGATGACAGCACTGGAAACACCAGTGTCAGACCAGCTAAACCATTTTTGACCCAAACTTTCTTACCAGTACATACAGGAAATTCTGGGAGGATTTATAAGGAAATTAGATAACTGGTCCTTACTGCAAATTTGATCTAGATTTTAATATGTTACAGCATATGAGGTATCCATAAAACAATTTATTATACATTAAAAATATTTCCTCCCTGTGTGAAACACTGGAAATTTTCAGAAAAGACTTGTATTAATGTGATTGACTGATAGGAAATGTCTTTTGCTTATCAGTTACAGTTCCAATGGTATTTTTAGGTTGTTTGAAGGCCTTAACACCCCAACTAAGTTTTAAGACAGAAGCAGATAAGCAATAAATTCTACAATTAACAGCTTTTGTTGGAAACACAGCTCAGTGACACCAATTTAATAGCAACTAAAACAGCAGACTGCTTTGAGCTTCTTTGAAGGTCATTTATCCTTATAACAATTGCAAATCTGTTTAGCAAATGTTTCTAAATAGTAAAGGCCCTTTCTATTATATATGTCAAATATATTTTTTTAAAAAGTGTTTTATAATTATTATTTGTACGTGAATAAATTCTGGCCTATTCATCCTCTAAAACCAAAACCATTAATTTAAAACCTGTCTCTAGATGCAATAATACACCATTTTGTACTACTGGAATTTGACAGCAGTCTGGTGGTGAGAGGGTAAGAAAGTCAGTCGAGGGAACAACTTTTAAAATCTGTAAAGAAAAACAATAGTAACTAGAGAAATGAACATGATATTCTGCAAAAGAGATGTTTTGGGTTTTTTTAATACTCATAAAAAGTTTAGTCCTCATGGGCTTCAGTATATTTTTTCATCTACAAAGGTCACTGTGATACTCTGTCCAGCAGCTCCCTATCTCTCCTGTGCTGTGGAGCCCTGAACTGGGCACAGTACTACAGGTGTGGCCTTACCAGGGCACAGTTGACATATATCCACAAGATATCTTAACCAAAATTTCAGTTCCATTTGAAAATCCTCCTACATCAACATTTTAATTCAGTTTACTTTGAGTATCAGTAACTTTATTCTATCACATTTTGAGAATTAGCTGAAGATTAAAAATGACTTTATGTTAATTATACATAAGGCTGACAGCTGATTGTCTAATGCAGGATCTCTCTTGCACCAATACATTACTTTAAAATATATATATTTTTTAAAAATAAAAATGAAACAATTTCAAGAGATAGGGAACACTTAAGGACTTCGGTGGATTATCAATGTCTTCGGATTCAAACTTCATACATGGAGAAAAAATGTAAATATTCACAGTTTTCTATATAACCTTCTCTAGTTCATAAATATGGTTGAATTACCAAAGCTTTATAGCTTGGATTGCATTTCAGGGACCTCTCCCAAAGCCCAAACCACGAAAATTATTTTCTATGGCTTCAGAACGTGATTCAAGTGCTTGTTTTTTTCCCCTATTTTGTTGACATCAATTTTCAGGGTAGGAGAGGAAGAAAACACACATAAACCCCCTAAAACATGATTTCTCCCTCAGCAGCATTAAAAGCGTAACATGAAATAAGAAATACAATTACAATGGAAACACCACTGACTTCACAGTCTGAACATCTACTGAAGAACTCCTGAAGGTAATGAGCTAAAGGTTGGTTACTCACCCCGTTCCAACTCCTGGACTGATAACCAAGAAAGTACAAGCAGTCCAACACAAGCACACAAAAAAACTGCAGTCAGGGAAGCAAACAAAATCTCATAGTTACTAACAGGAACATATTTCTTATCACTTGATTTTTTCTGCTTCATTTCTCTCTTGAAAGCTTGTGTGAATTAAGGACTGACAAAAGACACAGCCTGAAAAGGAGGGTAGTAATCCACATGAACAGATATTTATAGGGCAGGTTCATAAATTAATTACGCCATAAAACTTCGTTGACATAGGTTTTTACAACATTCCCAAGCAGTCATATTTGTGCACAAGATAAGTAAATAAGAAGAAAAAAAAATCCTTTCAGAAAGAAAGCATTGAAGATTATGTCTCAGATAAAGAACAGGCAAAACCATAGAAGAGTAAGGTTGGTCACTGGATTTGCACTATTTCTTGTCATTTCATATTTTTAAGTGACAATATAAAATATTGCTGTCAGATTTACTGCTTATACAGGTTTTTTTCTTAATTCTTCACAAGTGCAATTATGAGGACAACAGTGAAAGCCATATCTTTCCTTATTCTGGTTAAAAAGTTCCTTTAAAAGTAATTTTATTTATATAGGAAATGCTGAGAAATGAGTTGTTTAGTAATGTACCATAATTCAGTAACATGTTCAGCACTGAATGGTAATTCATCAGCACAAATTTAATCTGTGTAAGGCATGGTTCTTTGACCACTTAGCTGGAGAGCTAAACAGAGAAGACATTATGAAACACATGCTTGCTTTGTATTTTCTTACCAGGCATAAATGTGCCATGGGATGCAAGTCCTCAATAAAGTTAAACCATTGTGGATGGCCAGTGCTGCATCTTCAACAAAGCAATATTAAATTAAACAGGCAGTGTACCAACCAGTTCAAAACATTTGGTTATAAGTTTAATCTATCACAACTTTTGAGCTCCAGAAAGATAAAGTCATACTGATTTTATATGTCGTGCTCTGTGAGCTACTGATGTTGACTCCAGATCAGAGGTCTTAAGTCCAGACTTACGATGCAAATTTCCTCAGCTCTCCTTTTGGTATCTGAGAATTTGAGCAAACCAGCCATATTCCTGCCTGTCAATGGAGAGGGAAACTTGTCTGAGTCAATCTTTGGAGGAAAGAAGCTCTACCTATCTGTAAATTGACAGAAATGGAGATAATATAAATTGGGAAGAAATTGGCAAGTCTTGAAATTAAACTCTGAGATGACATAGCAGTTCTCTGCCTAGTCTTAGAGAACTGAGGTATTTGAAAGGATCTGCAACACAACTGATTGGATTTAAAGCATTCTAAATCACAATCAAGATCTTGACCTGAGAGTACGATCTTAATTTAGTTTATTATCATAACACAATTAAAGAAATATGGTAATATTTCCCATTATTAAAAATAAAAGATGACTTAAACTCAAAGTTTTTAAAACCAAATTCAGGGCAGCTAAATCATATTGCCCTGTCAGAGCAAGAGCAAACTCAGTCTGTATCCCGCAAATGGATGAGATCTTTGAGTCATCAGGTGACATAGGGTAAGAATTGCTTTTGTATATATTGTGTATGACACACACGCACACACGTATATAATATAAATGTGTGTGTGTAGATATATATGTATGTTATGAGTGGATTAAATTTGTGCACTGAGGGCTGCTGAACTGTGGCACAATAGTGTCTCTGAGTTTTCAGCAATAATTTTAATAATCTTCATTACAAGGGTGTTATGTTTCTATATTTTTCTGAATATTGACTCTACCACACAGGTTCAGGATGCCTCTAAATAGCTCAGTTGTACATGTCAGAGTTATGCAATAACAGTACCCAAGCTGGAGCAGGGGAAGAACGTGAAGACGAAGGAGTGACAAAGAAGATGTTATGGGCTGACCACAACCCCCAGTCCCCATCCCCCTGCAACACTTGGGGATGGCAATAAATTAAATTAGTTTTCCCCAAGCCAAGTATGTTTTACCTGTGATGGTAATCAGTGGGCGACCTCCCCATCTTCATCTTGATCCAGGATATTTTCTCTCCTCTCCTGCACTGTTGTGAAAGTGGCTGGGTGGGCATCTGGCAGCCAGTCAACGTTAACTCACTGCAGTTGTCTGTGTTGCATGAAATAATACCAGTTTATTCCGGTTTTATTCCTAATCAGACCTTTTTTATCACAAATCTGAAAAGTTTTGTGCAGATGGACTTTGGACTCCTCTGTCATATTTTGCTTAGTTTAACTGTTTGTATCATTGGCATGGTATGTCACCAGTAAAACATAAAAAAAATATCACCCAAAGATGACACTGCATTTTAAATTCTGAATTTATGCCCTAATGGTGAAATGATTAAATGGGGAAGTAAATCTGTGGCCATTTACAGTTCACACACATTGATTACAGTCTGGCTGAGGACATGGATACTCTCAGGCTGGAGTTGTGACTAGCTGTGACTCCTGCAAATGAACTCATTTGCTAAACAATTCTCACTGGCAATAAGGTCATGGTAGCAATAATTAATAGGCAAGCCCTGGACACTGAGCTGATAGTAAGTAAAACTGAGATCTTTCATTAATTTGTTTGTAACCCGTACTAGTGTGATATGGTTGTAAAAGAGTGTAGGAACCCATGATTTCACATTTCATTTGTAAACCTTCAAAATGAGGGGGACAGACTTCAGCAATGTGCCAATCCCAACTCGCCATCAATCAGGAGTCACAGAAGCAAGGCAGTTTATACTGGAAGGGACCTATGATGGTCATCCGGTCCAACCTCCTGCTCAAGCCAAAATCGATCAGGCTGTTCAGGACCATGTCCAGGCAAGATCTCAATACCTTCAAGGTGGAAGACCACACAAACACTATGGAAAAACTACGTGTGCCAGCACTGACTACCTACATAGTGATTCCCACCCCTGGCATCTCACTGGTGTAATTTGTGTTCATTGCCTCTTGGGCTTTCACTTTGCAATTCTGAGAAGAGTCCATCTCTGTCTTCTCTGCAATCATCCCTTAGGTATCTGAAGGCAGCAATTAGACACTCCAATCAGCACGTCAGCCCCAGCCAGTACTGGTGTATCGGGTTATTCCATCCCAGATTCTGGACTTTGCACTTCTTGAACTTGGTTGAACATTACGAAGTTTCTGCCAGGCCATTTCTATGCCTCTTAATGACAAGTACATCCTGTAACTGCAGGATGTAACTAGCCATGGACTTTGCTTGTTTCTACTTTTATTCCCCCTTTAATTACTTGTCTTCTTGTAAATTCTTCTCCTACAGGCCTATTTTTATATTTTTTTTACCTTTATCATAATTCTAAAGTTTATTTTCCACTTTAATTTCCTCTATCAGCTAATAGGACCCTTGTAAGTTGGATTTGGTTGTCTTGCTACATGTCTAAATTGATGAAAAGGTATGATCCATTCAGGAGCAGAGGGAGCATTAACCACTGTTACTACCAAATTACTACCATCTACTGCAAGTTGTGAGTATTGACAGGTCATGAACAACCTGTAGTGAAGAAATTAATCACTGTAGGAAATAATGTAAAAATCAAAATAACAAACCAGATTATTCAGTTCTATTGGAAAACAAATTGCAAATAGGAAATTAATGAAATCAGTTGCATGTTATTTCCTAAACTCTAGTTTTATGACACCATTTGTAAACTATATGATAAAACAATATAAGATAATTTTAAAATACTTTGAATGGTACAAAGGCAAATACTCTATTAATTTATTAAACACCAGAGAAATATCACAACTTACCTAATATTGATAATTGCTTTTTAAAAAAATTATTACTATAGTCATACTAGTGAAACATCAAGTTAGGTAATTTTAAAAGAAATAGGCCATTGCCATGGTAGAAATCTAACAGATTCACAATTCAGGTAATTTATATTTCATCCACATCTGCAGCTCCACAGGCTTTATAGCCTTATTGGGCTGCTTTTATTTTCTTGTTCAATCAGTCTCCAGCACAGGGTGAAAAGATTGCTGACACAGGAAGGAGGTCATGTTGTGTTCAGATAATTCCTCTAATATGCAGTCTATCACAAACACACTTTAAGCCTGACACTCTATTAATAGCTAGCTATCTGTGGGAAAATGCTTTGGTTACCCCCCCTCAGTCTTGCCCTCCTCTATCAAAATGAAATGAAAATCAGCTTTCTTATGGCAGCTGTTTTCAGATATCTAAGTGCTTTGGCCATTTTGCTTCCAGAGAGGGAGGCAGAAAACCAAAGCAAAGGATCTGCAGTGAAAATGCAGAAACAGACTAAGCCTATTTTTAATACTACATCAAAAGGAGAGGTTTCAAAAGGAGATCATTCAGAAACGCAACTTCTCGGTAATCAATGAAACACAGAATCATAGAATAGCCTGGGTTGGAAGGGATCTTAAAGATCATCCAGTTCCAACACCCCTGCTGTGGGCAGGGACACCCTCTACTACAACAGGTTGCTAGGAGCTCCATCCAACCTGGCCTTGAACATTTGCAGGGATGGGGCAACCACAGCTTCTCTGGGAAACCTGTGCCTCACCACCCTCATAGCAAAGAATTCCCTCCTAATATCTGATCTAAAGCTACTCTCTTTCAGTTTGAAGCCATTCCCCTTGTCCTGCCAGTCCAGGCCCTTGCAAAAAGTCTCTCTCCATCTCTCCTGTCGGCTCCCTTCAGGTACTGGAAGGCCACAATTAGGTCACCCTGAAGCCTTCTCTTTTCCAGGATGAACAATCCCGATTCTCTCAGCCTTTCCTTGCAGGAGAGGTGCTCCATCCCTCTAATCAACTTGGTGGCCTCCTCTGGATTCAGTCCAACAGGTCCATGTCCCTTCTGTGCTGGGGACCCCAGAGCTGGAGGCAGTAATGTCACTTTTAAAAAATAATAAAAAAAAAGAAAAATAAAAGAGGGTGAAAAAGATACGTGGTAGTGATCATCCAGCTGTCAAAGTTTATATGAAATTAGAATGTGGCTCTCATTTACTAAATATGTTGTTACAATTTTTAGTAGCTAAAAATATATGATTCCTTGTGTAATCCACTATTTAATGTTGTTTGAACTACGGGTGATGTAATATACATCACTAAAGTTCTATCCTCTCTTCAAACATATTCTCATGCATATTTGACCCAGCAGGGTGTAGTCATGGCAGCAGAGGATTACATAGTCTTTGTACACACCCTATTTTCACCTACTTTCAGGATAATCCAACTTGTAGAACTTGCTGAATCTTCCGTTTTCTAGGGTGGTATTTCTTGCCCTGAGATTCTTAGACAAAATCATAACATTTTGAAAGTACATACAGTATTAAAGGTATCAGTAACGAGTAATATTCTTTTCTTTAGACTGGAAAAGAGATGATGGGAAAACTATTATGTAGAACACAAAAATATTGAACAAATTTGGACATACCTGTGTTTTAATCAAGTGAAAAGTAGGAAGGAACATAATCTCCCTCTTCCCTCTGAAGCCATATGGTTTGAGATAATTAAAAAACCAACCAACCAACCCAAAGTGTTCAAAACCAAACTGCCTTTAGGATCATGTAACAAGTGTAAGTGCTTGGAGGTCCAGGTCATGTAGGTTTTCATTTGGCTAAGGTATGTTGAAGGTGGGAAGATAGAAAAGGGAACTGGAGTCTGCCTCCAGTTCCTAAGCAGTTGAAAACTGAGTTCATGTCTGGGAGGTCTCATCTCATTGCAAGATTTACTGAGAGTGGGAAGATCTGCTCATGGAGTCATCTGAAAAAGGTGTTTGTTCTAAGACACTACTCCAAGAGCTTTCACATGCACACCTGACAAGAAATTGGTTTCCTAGAGGTGATCTCTAAACAGATGGGACATGTAATGTGCAAATTAAGATAGTAATTGGTATGTGAATGCAATTAAGTAATGATATATTTACTTTGTATGGCAGACCATACTGAAACTCTGACAAAGGGTTCTGAGAAGTTTCAGATTCCTATCACATGAACTAACGTCTATGCTGTTTTGTGCATTCACAATTTAAATTCTGACTCCCAATAAGTCTATAACAAAAAGGAAAAACAAAAAGTATAAAACCACGACGGATTTTATGCATCCCTTGAAGAGTGTTCAGAAACAGGGATTAAATTGACCTGTTCAATGAAATGATCCAAATAGATTTCCAGGAAATAATCTGTCTTCATGTTAGCTGACCCATACCAGGAAATTAATTAAAAATGCACTGCTGTCATTAGCAATAATTCTTCAGACAGTCTTGATAAAAAATAAAAAAATTTGCATAGAAAGTAAAGGTGGAATATATTACCTTACCCACAATTTGGAGGAAGACTTCTTTTAAAACCAAACAACAACAACAAAAAGACCCTACCCCAAAAAAACAAACCCAGCACCAACAAAGTCGTAACTTTCCCTGTTTAAGTACATCCCAAAAGATCTCACAGGACATCAATGAGGTTCTTTCCCAGATTAATCAATTACTTGTCTGACTTTGGATAGTGGCAGCTTAACATTCCTTTACTTTTTCCTTCTGTTCCCAACACAGAATCGAAGAATCCTATTTTAAGTTAGAATCAGAGAGTTCTGGTTCTGAATAGATTACAATAAAAAGTGGAGCAAATTAAGAGTATCCAGAAAGGAGTTCTGTGGTAAATTCAGTTTGCTTCAGCTGAAGTGATCACAGAGCCAGCAGCCAGCACTGAAAATTGAGGAGGACTTTCACCTAACTTTAGAAAACTATTGATGGGGGTAAGAATTTTCTTCTGGAGGCAATCAATCCTTCTTCATAGACTAAAGAAACATTATAAATAAGTATTTTATCATAAATGTCTAGTTTTTAGGTAGCTAAAATTAGGTAATTTGAGTAAAAAACGATGCCTTGCATTCAGAAAATAAATTACTAGGCCATAGTGAATTAACCAGCTGAGTTTACACCACTAGATGCACATAATTCCTTATATTCCCCCTTACTATTGGGAGAAAAAGGTGTGGATCATGGGAACAAAGTGAAGATAATGACAATCAATAAGAAAAGAGAAAACAGCATGAACCATCTGAGTAATGAAAAGAGCATGCCTATGCAAAGTTCTCTGTAACAAGTAAATGGGATGAGGCAGGAACGGATACGGCACACAGGGGAAAGAATCAGAGTCTTAACTCAGCCGATAACACTGAATGGCAAAACAAGCAGGTAAAAGACAAAGGTCAGGAGGAAGTAGCAACATTATTGCTTCTCTGATTAATTACTTTAAAAGTCAGTGTGGAGCAGTTACTGAAAAGAGCAGTAAATTTTAGCGCAGTGTAATAGTTTCTATGAATAAAAGCAATTGCAGCAACACTGCCGTATATATAGATTTGTGCCTTGGAGGCTAACAAGGAGGCATTGAAAAGAAAATTAAAGTGGCAGGGGAATGGTTCTCCTCTTTCATCCTTAGCTTTTATTCAGAATGATAAAATAAATGCAAACTATTTTTTTTCTATACTAAACACCGCAGGGCTTTGTCAGTATATATTTTTTCTAAAGAAGCTTTGAAACAAAAACTTCGTATCTGTTTGCATATTAAAGGGTTGCAAGACGCAAAAAAGAAAAGAGTCTGAAGCAAAAACTTAGATATGGGCTAGCCTAGCCTCTCTCCATCTTGTGAAAACCATTTCAGGATATCTATAAGCTCTGCAAAATATGGTGAAAAATACTGGGGAAATATTTTACGATCATTTAAATGCATTTTCATCATTTTGTGTAGTCTCCAGCAACCTTTCCCAAGGTTGTCCATGCTAGTTAGCAAACTGTTATTCTTAATATATATTCAGAAATTTGTGTCTCAAAAGATATTAAAACTGGGAAATTTCATGTTGAAATATTAACTAAAGCATTATTGTCTGTATTTCGTGAGTGTTATTTCAATTGTTCAATGAACACTGTTGACTGCAGACCTTGGAAGTTGATGAGCATTACTGTCCCCTGCTCTACAGATTAGCTATCTGAACGTACTTAAAAGATAATTAAATTTTAACTATAAAAAATGTGAATAGCACCCGTTTCTCTGAAATTTAAGTGAAATTTAAAACTCCCAGGTCATTTTGTTAAATATCCGTCTTATTTAGGCAAACACACATTTAAACTGAACTCTTCTCTTACAACTCTGAAAAACCCTAACCATAGGGATCACCATAACAGGAGGAGTAAGAAAAACCTAAGGAGCAATAACTATCTCTATTTTTAACCTATATAATCAATAATACAAAGAGCAAGATCGCTTGCCCGTAAACCTTTGGAATTTGGGAAATCTTCATGTGAAATCCAATTTGGTTCCATGAAACATATGTACTCTTGTGTAGCTATATCATGGGTGTGACATTCTTAACTGACTGAGATTCTGAAGAAATCCATAAGAAATAATCCCCCAAATTTCTCCGTTATAAAGCCATTTGTTTTCACCTCATGTAGGTTACTTTTCTGTTGACCACATCAGCCAGAGCAAAGGAAAATCAGATACTCAGGTCAGAAAGAGAATACTCAAATAAAAGGAGAAGATAGGAAGAATAAATCTGAAATCCTTGCAGTTCACTCATGAAGAGCACACAAAGTGAGGTGAAAGTTGGGGCCACATAAACTGCAAAAGAGAACTGATAAGCTTTTACCTTGTGCTCAGTGTGTCAAATATAAGCATAAACTTGTTCTCTCTAAATACATATATTGCAAAGCATTTTGACAGTATGACTTTTTTTTTTTATGTCAAAAATAATCTACACGTCCTTCCAAAAACATTTGGCCTCAGCTTTGCTCCTTTCTTTTTGAAATTTGTGGTACAGCTTTCCATAAAAGCTGATCCTGACTTGTAAAACAAGGATTGCATCAGTGCAGAATCCTTTGAAATATCCCACTTTACACCTAACAGAACAGCAGGACAACAATTAATGTGTTGGTTTTGGAGCAAAGGGAAGATAAGCAAACTATTGTACTCCATCTTTCAAGATTCCCTAAAGCAGGTAACACAGATCAAAAGTTCTGGTCACCGAATGATCTGGACACTTATTTTCTTGTCCTCTATATTTCACCCTCGAAATAAGTACTGATCAAAAAATAACTTATATTCTTTGAAACATATGTGAAAAACATTCAAGTTAGAGCTCTGTGATAATCCGTTTAGCTTCTTGCACCAAATTAACTTTTCACTCTGGACATTTGACAAGATGATAAATAAACCAAATAATGTACAATGGGTTTCTTATTTTTATTTTTATCATGGTAATTATTTTAACAGTAGCTGACAGATAACACAGAAGGATGAAGAAAATGCTCCTGGATTTTGAAAATGAGGTCAACTAAGCATGTAATTACTTTCTCAAAGATTCATATAACTGGACTCATCTATTTGAACAGCAGTTCAAATCTTGGTCATTGTGTTCATACAGTTCCTCATTACCCATTGTGACTGCCACAAAGAGAACACTTTCTCTTTAAAAACTGTCTAAATGCTCCCAAAATGCTGAATGGTAAAATATCAGCGACTTCTTGTTTTTAATACCTATATAAATTGGGAAAAAAATACCTGATATCAAATGCAGCAGAACACATTAAATACTAACAATGATATTTGAAATTTTATAGGTTTTTTTTCCGTTAGGAGCTTTAGGCCTCTATTTGTCTTCATTTAAAAATCAAAACTGCCACTCAAAAACCAATGAAAACTAAACAACTGAGACACGGGACTAGTCTGCATGGAAGGGTTTACACCCAAATGTAAATCAAGATGCTTTGGAGGAAAACAACCAACCAAACAAAACCAAACAAAACGAAAAACAGAAAAACAATTGTTTTTTTAAGTCAGTCTGAAACACAGTAAAAAGTAAAACAAAAAATATTAGAACCTGACAAAATGGCAATGCTGCCAAAAATCAGGCCTTACAAAAACCCCTATATATGATTTCACAAAATATTTTTTCCCTCGTAGGAAGGGAGCAACAGGAAATAGGAAGGGGATGCTTCAGTGTAATTCTACAACAACGTATTTTAAAGCTTGCAAATATATCTGCATTTTAGCTTCTATTTATCCATCTTACACTATATAATTATGCAATAATTTCAGCATTTCCAGCTAAGAGAAATGTCAATTATTTCAATAGAAATGTCAAAACCCTGTAATCATTATACTGCCATAAATCCCCTGACTTTTTCCAAACTTTGCAGAAACAACCCATTTCAAATCAATTTACCTTTAAAAATTTGTCTTGTTAAGCACTAGCCCTGCAGATGGGTTTGAGATCTCCATTCTTTTTCATTTGCATATAGAAATGATGAAAGACTACAGAAGTGAAACCAAGCTGAAAATTCTGTTGTTAAAAAGGAATACAATTCCCTCTCTCATACCTCTGTCAATTCTTTAAACTATAAATGGAAAATTAAACTGTTTTCAATCACAAAAGAATAATATTTAACTTAAAATTAGAACATTAGACTGAGCTGCACATATACTCTAAGGCATCATTGTTAGTGTACAGCTATATTGAAAGATTTTCCTGTTACTACCAACTGAAAAAAATCCATATATATTTAGAGTTATAAGAGTTATTGTCTTGGGGACAAAAGATTTTAGCACAGTCTGCTATAAAATGGCCTCCAAGTCTCTGCTCTGGAGGAATAAGGACTCATAGGTCTAATAAGTTTTCAGAGATCTAGGTAGACAGAGCAACACAGATATAACATTCAGCATCTGTAAATGCTGAATTAGCAGAGTCCCCCTTATTTTATAACAAACATTAAGTTCCTATTTTTTCCCAGAAGTAATAAAGAATAATCATGATAGATGACTGCCTCTAAAAGAACACGACAAATAAAGCTGGTTTATTTAAATGTGTTCAACTGTTTTTTCTTATTTCTTAAATAAAATCTTTTTCTACACTGTAGCACACGTCTGTCTTTCTTCCATGAGTTTACAGTTTCATTTAGGGGCACTAATGTCCTGCATGTCCCTTTTTTTCTGCCCCCAGTAATATTTGTTCTTGCTGGTTATCTTCAAGACTTTATCTTTGAGATCAAGTTTATCCAAGAGAAAAAGGAGGTTGTAAATTATAAAGGTAAATTGTCATTATATGCATTTTTGCAGCATTTAAAAAAAAAAAAAGAAAGAAAGCAGTATTTGGAGGCTGAAAGCAGAAAAATATACGAGAAAAATGATTTTCACTGCAGTCACATGTGAACACATAAACAGTCAAACACAAAGAAAATGGGTAACATTTCAGGGTAAATCAGGCCTGTTAAATGGTGTAATAATACACTGTGCAAACAATAACATTTATACAAACTGTAAAAATTTGAGAAATTGAAGGAAAAAGGAATTATAAATTCTTGCTATCATATAATTTCAGATTTTTTTTTCTGGGAATTATGTGAAGTAAATTAAAATATTTAGAGGTATTTTTGCTTAAAAATATCTTTAAACTGTTTTTAAAATATTTTTAAACTTTCTAGAAAGACATGAAAACCATGACACTTTTGAAACAGATGAGATAATTAATAGCATTTACACCACCCTTGTAAAATCAACAAAATACATTTTATCATTCAAAAGTCATAGAGATGGAGGCAAACCATTTGTTGAATAAAGTACAAAAGCTGAATTTTCACCTCATTTCTAATAACTAACATCCTCTGAAATGATCAATCTTCAGCGAAAAAATAAAAATACCAAGAATTAAGAGATATTCTGTCCAAAGGGGGATTTAGATTTATGAAGACGAAAGTTAAAGAGGGAACATTTTGGAAGGACATGTCAGAGACCTAGAAGAAAAATAAAATCCAGGTTAAAAATACCAGATTTCTGGTACAAAATACTAAAAGAGGTAAAATTAAAAAAAAGTTAAAAAAAGTAAAAAAAAAATTAGTTAATTTTGAAAAACACCCAAATTCATAGACTAAGCTATGACATAACGTGTAAAAAAAAATAATTCTGTCAACTATGAGGAATTCAGGCATTATTAAAATTTTTCTTTTTTAAAGAACTTGTTTACAGTAATATGAAATTTTGCATGTAACAGTGAAGAAATTATTTGGTAAACACTATTTTAAAAATAATGAAAAAAAGCAGCTATGAGTATAAAGTCATGTTGTTGCAAAATCAAGGATAAAAATAAAGGATTTCTGATTTGAATGTCTATATTTTTGGATGAACAAACTCTACGTGTCATTCTGAAATTATTGGGCAAAATATTTAAGTCAGAATTTTGGAAATATAAGTGAGCTGTGAGGGTGTCAATATGCATTTTGGTAAAGGGATATGGGGGAAATATTTCAGTTCTTAAAATAATTTAACAAGATTCCACATGAAGAAGTATTAAAGAAACTAAAGACCAGAGGTCTGGTGGATGGGTCCCTTAACGGGGACACATAAAGCGGGTTTACGCAGAGAAAGTTTATTTCACACTTTTCAGGGTAGAGAAGAGTCTGTGATAAAGTCTGTCAAGGGCTGGTGCTGGGATTTTTTTTTAACCAGCTTCTTCAGCGATGACGTAAAGAAAGGAGGAATCAGGGAAATCTCCAACTTTGCTGCTGACGTTAAGCTTTGGGCAGTTGCCAGAGGCATTAATGACAAGGAACACTCAGACGATCTCTCATACCTGAGGTAATGGGTAAAGAAGGTGGAACATGACCTTTAGCATAGATAAATGCAAGACCATACACCTAGGGAAAAAAAAAATCTAAAATATTGCTACATGATGTTAACGCTGGGAGTAGCAGTTACAGCTCGGGAAAAAAAAGATCCTGGGGGAATTGTTAGCAGTTGTTTGAAATCCTCAATTCCGTGCAAGTTGGCAGCCAGGGGAGCTAAGAAAATATTGAGAGCACCATTAGGAGGGTTAATGGCAACAATAAAGAGGACATCATTAAAATTTACTTAAAGTGCTGCTTAAAACCCCTGGGGCACCCTCACCTTGAGTGCAGCTCTGCTGAATGGGCAGTTTCCATGCTCTGTATCTGAGGAACAACAGAGTATACTCAGAGAGGGTACAGAAGAAGGCGGCACCTAAAGCTAGCAGGTCTGGGTGTAAAGAGGTTTCTTTATGCCTCCTAAGTGGTATCTCCCATGGGGAGACAGAGCATCCTGCTGGGATTACCTGGATAGATGGACCATTGATCTGACAAAGTTGTTCATGCACTGAGTTTTCTAAAAGCCTACTTTACATACATATATTGTGTTGCTTTATTTTTTAAATGTAAGTCCAGCGTGATCTCAAGCTTCTGTCTTTGACAGAATTTGAATTATCTTGACTTGTTGAAGAATGAAGAACATGTTCACCTCTAAAATATTGTATGGAAAACTTGATACAGCTACTAAACATCTCAGAGCACTACATTTGTCTGCAATGCTTGAGCCTGGTTCCAGTGATTTGGTCCCTTCCTAGTTCAGGAGTGATCAGCTTATGGAAAGGTGCTCTACATTTCC
Source organism: Neopelma chrysocephalum (assembly GCF_003984885.1). NCBI lineage: Eukaryota > Metazoa > Chordata > Aves > Passeriformes > Pipridae > Neopelma > Neopelma chrysocephalum. Next base: position 1,566,444 of record NW_020897715.1, read on the forward strand.
TTTTTGAATGTGACTTTCTTGAAACGAATGCTGTCTCAGCAGGACAGTTGGACATGGACAAACACACTCACACCTAGTGACCCACACAGAGGTGCCACAGCTCGTGTTGACACCCCCACTTCCAAACAGTAGCAAGGAATTACAAAGGTTCAATGATATCTCGCTGTCAGGATTAGCTACAATTATTTACAGTGGTTTTTTATTGCTAAGCATGCTAAGTGGTTGTTTTATTGCATTCCATGTCACATGGCATGGCATATCCCTCTGACCTGGGTTTGTCCCAGTCTAATTTCTTGCCAGCCTTCACCCTACTCACTGGGGGAGTCAGCATGGGAAAGAGAGAAAACCTTGGCCCTGCTCATCAGCAACCAAAATATTAGTGAGTTAGAAACACTTTTTTACACACAAATACAAAACACAGAAACATACAGACCTCTATGAAGAAAATTAACTCCACCTCAGCAGCCCCAGAACAACAGATAAAAAGAATATTACTTAATCTAGTGATGTAACGTACTGAGTAAATAAATAACAACAAAGTAGATATGATAACCATTAAATTCAATTCAATGATGTAAGCATGCACATTGGTGACAGTTGATGACACTGTGTGGGTACTAAATTACAAGGAAAAATGAGGAAAAAAAAGAAAAGATAAAGGTGATTATTTTAGCACTTATTTAGGCAGTAGGAAATTTGGATCTCCTAGGGAGGAAAATCTAAACGCAGAGCTCAGTTCTGAAAAGTTTCAAGAAATATGAATCCCTGCAATAACAAATGTCGCAGTCAAGCCAATACTGTTAAAAATCACATTCTGCTTGATTTGCCACACTTTGGGAAAAATATATTTGATATCAGGAGGCAGCCACTTTGTTTATTGTTGAATCTTATTCTTTTCACATTATTCCAATGTTAAACCAGACAAATAAAATACAGTTTTCCCCTTGCATGGTTAGAAAACAAGATTTTTGCTTCTCACTGAAGAGGCTTTATACTACTGTGTGAACCACTAGGATTTCTACATTGTGCTACAGTAGTTGCGCTGACCATCTCTTCTGTTTAACCTTCACAGTGATGCTCCACTATGCTTTGAAGTCAATATTACAAATATTAAAAAGACATTTGTCTGTAGCATGTACACTGTGTGCTTACTGAATACCATTTCAGCAGTGATGGACAACAGTATATTTTCAGACACCTTAAGATATATCTTTCTAAAAGCCCTCCTTTATAAGGTGTGGTTAATATACTCATAGTTTAGGCTCCTGGTATGCCAAAGGAACTTTCCAAAGAACTCCTAAGAGTTTCTGTACATTTCTCTTCATTATAAGGTATATTATAAATTAAGAGATTTTCCCAGGAAGATGTACACCAGAAAGCTTCATTGTTTCCCTTAATGTTTTCTGCTGTAAGTTTTGCTCTCTAATTTTCTGTAAGTTCTTATTCACACACTAATTATTTCAGTCCACTTAACAGTCATATTCACTTCAGTGATATTATACTTTTGTCTTTAATATCAATTCAAAATTAGAGATGTAACAAAATGTTATCACTTTCTAATCAACATGTGTATTTTTCATAGTACTTTATATATACTGTGATTATAATTAGACATTAAAAAAACATTAGTAAGTAGAAAATATTGAAAATTATGAAGACAAAATTAAATGTTAATGATAAATTTTCCCTTATTTTATTTTGCAAATCTACTTGTCTCTAAAAAATTATCGATTGGTTTAGTCTGACTTTTCTTGTATCTTTTACAATTTTCTTGGCATAATTTTTCATTCTATAACATAACCCAAAGATAACAGAGGGACTTTTTGCAAGAGCCTGTAGTGACAGGACAAGGGGGAATGGCTTTAAACTGAAAGAAAGTCGGTTTAGATTAGATATTATGAAAAAATTCTTTACTATGAGGGTGGTGAGGCACTGGAACAGGTTTCCCAGAGAAGCTGTAGATGCCCCATCCCTGGAGGTGTTTAAGGACAGGTTGAATGGAGCTCTGAGCAACCTGGTCTAGTGGAAGGTGTCCCTGTCCGTGGCAGGGAGTTGGAACTGGATGATCTTTAAGATCCCTTCCAACAGAGGCCATTCTGTGATTCTGTGGTAATGTATAACAGAATATTAATCTGCCTTTCAATGTAGACAGGAGATAACCTGGTTTTAGTTGTACTCAGACCATGTACGACATCCTTCTATTGGTTAAGTGCAGATTCAGGTAAAACCCACATAACCTGCACCCCCAACAAATTCCTCTGAGTCACACAACCTTTTATGGTTTCTAAGTGCTTTCTGGATTCTTTAAAGGGACTTTTTTTTCCCCCCCAATGGTCTGTATCAGATTAAAATTGTGCTCCTTGTGCTGGCTCAGCTAAGCCAGGCACGACTGAATGGGGGTCAGAGAGCATTAATCCTTCACTCCTTACCTCTGAACTGCTTGCAGAACACAGCACGTGGCCTCCTCATGCTTCCTAACAACATCAAAGCAATGATGATCCAGGCGGATGATCCAGGGGATTCTGGTGCTGATGAACAGATACATAGGTTAAGTAGCATGGATAAGGGAGACAAATTCAGGATCTATATTCAGGATCAATTCAGTGTATTATATAGGGAATCAGAGTCTGGCAGCCCTGTGAGCATCCTGAATCATTCACTGCTCCCTTGATCTTAGACATCACAGTATGCAAAGTGACCCAACTAATTCGAGAGTTTGTCTTCCAACCGCAGTAAAAGAGGGCTTTACCTTTCAGTCCCTAAATAAAGGTGTTTTGCAGAGAGTCAGTCCTTTCTGCTTTTTAGAATCAATATGAAATGCTAGCTAAATGAAAAATTGAGGGAAACAACCCCCCATATTGTTGAATTTTTTTGGTCGTTCTGTTGATCTCATTCGGACTTGGCTTTTTGCCTGGTCATTTCTTGGTGCCCAGTGGGAAGAAATGAGGAGGATGATGCATCAGCTTCCACTATCTGCAAACTAAGAAGGAAAAAAAAAGGACCAATTTCATGGCACAAAGAGTCTAAAGTGATAGTGAAGGCAAAAGGTTTCAAATGCCGTTACCTGTTGTCAGAAATGGATCTTTAATGGCAGATAAAAGCTGATCATATCCCTAAAGTAAAATAAACCAGGGGATGACAGCAAAAGATATTCATAGGGAATGAAAGGAAAGTGCTTTGCTTTGGAATGAGGCCATAAGGAAAAGTGCAGCTAAGGATAATTCATTTTACAATCTTCCCCAGGCTGTATTAGTCCTGTTGCAATTTTGCAGAATAATAGAACTAAAATGTTCTTTCCTGAAGCTGTGAGTTCAGCTTCATTAGGTCTTTTTTTTTTATATATTGTCATTTAGATAGCAAGGAGATATGTCCCTTTTATCACCCAAAATGGACAGACACAGATAATTAAGTTGCCTGTTCTAATATCTGGGAGGATCAACTAAGCTTAGGGGTGTAGTGCATGTTTCTTTAGAAATAGCCCACTGCTTTTGTAGGAATTATGTCAAGTAACTTTAATAAATCCAGTTGATGATAGCTGGAAATTGTCCTGATCCAAAGCCCACTAGAAGAGGGAGACTATCCCTGATATCACCATGGCTGCCATGGTGATGGAGTCAGCCCCAGGAGATCACAGAATGGTGATTATATTTTAAAAAAAATCACATTTGTGTTTGAATCTTACTGCACTGCGTATTTATACTGGTTAATTAAAATTGAAATTAATATCTCAGATTTCAGTGGTGTTTTAAATCTATATCCAAATACAGTTTCTTAAATACATATTTAATTAAGAAACAATGTTTAAAAGTAATTTTATAACAAACTGTAGTGCATCTCCTTCAGTTCCTGTATCCATAAAAGTTTCAGCTTAGTTTTCAACTCTTGTCAGCATATAAAAAGAAGCTAAGCCACGTTAAAAGTCTCAACATTATTTTGACTAATCAGTCTACTTAAAAACCAGTGATGCTTAGTCCCAGTTTTTAACAAGTGTTTAGGTGAGATGAGATGGTGATCAACTTGAGAATAGTTCTAAAATAACTTGCATGTTCATGAATACTAAACAAATTAGTTGCTCAGGAAAGCATATTGTCACAACAGTTGGAAAATCAACAAGAGAAAATTAAACCTGATTCATAATTTTAGCTTTGATTCAGTAAAGCATGGAACAACATGCTTAAAGCTGAGCATTTTATATCATATACCTTCCTTCTGGCATGGAGCTGGCACAGTCAAGTCAGTCTCTAAATGAAAAAGGGGAGTAAAAAGTCCTCCCTCTGAGAAATCTCTGTTGAGCCAGAGAAACTATACAAGGGTAAAGAATCAATTAGAGTATTAAAAATACACTTGTAAGGGAAGATGTGCCAATAAAAACAGCAAAGAAGCAGATACTACTTTTTTATTAGTAATTTCAGCCGTGTTCACGTGACTAAAAAGTGAATATTATCAAGAGTGGGTCAAGGCTTCTGCCTGAAGTATGGGCAAAAAAAAATAAAAATTGTTAGAAAGAAGTTATTATTAAGCAGAGGTTTTCAGCTAGCTGGATCTGAGGAAATTTTTCTTAAGGTATTTATCCTCCAAACATCTCTCCAAATGAATAATAAAATACAAATGTTAAATGCCTTCAGAAAGACTTCATAAAAAGGAAGAATGAGCTGGCTGAAAATCCCAGATCTACCAGTGCAGGTTCAGTTCCCAGGACAAATATCTGAAAAACAATGGAAAAAATGCTCCAACTAGTTGTAAGCATCCCAAATGAAACAGAGATGTTAGGAAAACAGTGAATTTAGAACATGGACCTTTCAAGAGCAATTCACTCAGAACAATCTCAGTCAATTTTTTTTTCCAAGGAAAGAAAGAGCACAGGTTTAGGTTAGTTACTGGGAAAAAATACTTTACTGTGAGGGTTGTGAGGTATTGGAACAGGTTGCTCAGAAAAGTTGTGGATGACCCATGCCTGGAAGTGTTCAAGGCCAGATTGGATGGAGTTCTGAGCGACCTGGTTGAATGGAAGCAGGGTTGGAACTAGGTGAGCTTTAAGGTCCCTTCCAAATGAAACCATTCTATGATTCTGTAAAGGTAAGGGTTTTAGATTGGATCAGTCAGACATTTTGACTTAAGAAGCTTCTGATTCTGCTTTATATGAACATTTATCATAACAAAACTTTGCAAAGTGGATGCAAAGCTTTTGAAAATCCATTCTCAGGAGGCTGCCATCAGTGGTCTGGTACCTGCAGCCTGTGAAAGGCTTATTTAAGGAGAAGCAACTGATTAACAATAATATTTCTATATAAACATAGTGGTATACACACAAAATTAAAATATACATATTTTATTCCTCTGCTTCCTTCTGATTAGCTTCAAATAGGAATATATTTGCTATTGTTTTGAGCTAGTCTTTACTGTGCTTTGTCCAGTGACCAAAAGATTAAGATTTCAGAATGCTGAATATTTTATTCCAATCAGATTAATGGCAAGTCCTCATTAAATGTTTCATTGCGGGCTTGAAAACTTGTGACCCAGTGAATGAGACATCAAGGAAGTGAACTCACCTTCACTGGCACTGCAGTGTTTATAGGCTACCAAAGAGAAGTGTACTCCACTTCTATTTTGCAGTGATTTCTCATCTTGCATAGAAATATTCTACAGATTTATGGGAAAAAAAAAAAGACAAACCCTCCAAAGCATCAAAAAAACCCCACCCCGAAAGCCCCAACAATAAAGGGTTTTCATTATTCGTATTAAAACCTTTTCAATCCAAGCACATATGTTTTGCTGGCAGTACAGTTCTAGGCACAGCTTTTCAAATAAACCTCTCCCAAGCATCGAAGGGAAAACTAAGGCTTCCCTCTGCGAAGGATCAATCTGCCCACCGGAGGGCAGTGCTGCTCTTCACCAACCTCATATTTTTCCTCCGCTATTTGAAAGGAAAAAAGGACAGGGAAATTTGAGCTTCAGGGTGCAGCTCTGCAAAGTGCACCTTTCCTGCTGCTCCTACGATTGCACTGACAGCTTAGAATGAGGAAAACACACAGAAACGTTCCCAAAGAAAGTTCTGTTCTGGATGTAGTCAACCAGTGTGTACGTGTACATAAAGGCAGCTGTATGTACATATGTATCCATTAATTACTTTTGGGGATGCTTCAACAATTTACTACAGTTTCACCCTGGTTTTGACAGTGCTCAGCTTATGCAACTTTGACAGAAATAATAGATCTCAGTTTGAGCTACACAAAAAAAGAAAGAATTCAACAATAAACTCTATTTCCGAAAGTGACAGCCTTAATTTCCTGCTCCAGAGCTATGTTGTGGCTGTTTTGTTATTATTGCTACAGTTATGAAATTTTAGAAAACCGCAGCAAACAAACTTTGTTTCTGAGAAAAACTGCAGTTACCAGAAAATGTTTTACTTACGCTTTAAGCATCTCATTCTGGTCGCTGAGTAATTACCGAAATTATTTGGTTCTTACTCTCACTTGGAAACTGATGATTACATACAGTATGCTAGAACAATTCTGCTTCTTGATAAAAAGATTGCTTCTTCCTGAAAAGATCAGGAAAAGCAATGCATTCCAGATGGCTGCATGAACTCCTTGGACATGAATCTTTCAGCAACACATGTGCCTATCTATCTGCAACGTTCACTTTTTAATCGTATGCTCAAAAAAAAAAAGGAACTTTCAGTTTAAGAAAGATAAAAAGAAGTAAAAGCTGTTGTGCTTTTTTATTCACAAAAGTAGAGATTTTTTTTTCAGTATTAATTTTCACCTTCAGTACTGCACATCAAGATGAGACAAGTATTTCTTAGCTTCTGCTTTACCACTACCTATGTAAATATTGCTATTTAATCAACTTCAAATGTGTAAAGTGGGTACAATGGATTATAATCACTTGGGATATCAGCACCGAAAAATGAAGCTTCAAAAGTTTTTCTTCATGGAAACCTTGTTTACACAACCCAGAAATATCCCACAAGGCTTTCTAAGGCGGTACATCTCCAGTGTGGTGGTGATTCTACGCACAATTTAATGTAGTCTTCTCTACAGGATTTTTAACAAAGTCCAATCAAGCTCATCAACAGCAGTAGATGGGAAATAAGATTGAACATACCAAAGGAGATTTCTATGCAGATCATTATTCCTAGGCAGAAAAGAATGACAGCAGTGCTGGGGAAAGAATGATGGTCCTGAAACTCTGATCCAGTTACATAGGTTTCAAAAAGAATACTAATTACAAGAATAAGGATGACCTGTTTGTGAACTGATAGTCCTAGACAGTTCCTTTAGTTTAGTTGCCAAATTAGATCGTGTCTTGAAAAATCATTTCTAGGGAGCATTTCTCAAATAAAGGTAAGGGAATCCAATTGTGCTCTGATTACATCTGTCTGTTTCTTGTTTTTCACTCACTGTTGCTCATATCACCATTTTTTAAAGTCTTTGGGTACTGAAACTGTAAGTTAGATAACTGAAAGGGTCCCTCTGGATTTGTTGACTCTATTGGCACCACTTGCACTTATCACAACTGCAGAGGCAAGACCTGATCTGATAAATTAGAAAAACTTTTGCATGGTAATGAGTAGGTTTAAAATTCAACTTGGTGCATCTCCCAGCACTTTTATAGTGTCACCTTCCAGCCTTCTTCTCACATCCCCAGATCAATTCTAATATGATCCCTGTTTCTTCAAATTCACTGATTGTTTTTTAGCTGGTATAGCTGGTATGACAAATTCCTCTCTGATATGTACATGTTTTTCCATTTGGGTGTTTTCATAATGTTGGACCACAATCAGAAGCCATGAGGAGAAAGATAGACTGCTAGCAAAGAATTATTCTATTTCAGTTTTTTACTGGTTTTAAGCTGACAGGCTTCAAATAATCAGTAAATGAGGAAACTCAGCTCACTTCTCTTAAACTTTGAACACGAAGCATGGAGAGCTAAGTAGCCACAAATCACCTCCAGAATGTCCTTGATATTTCAGATGCTGTTGACATCAATTACAACAAGGACACTTGAAGCAAAATAAGAGGAAAAATAAGCTGTCAGATTATGAAGAGTATCTCTAAAACTCATGTTTTTCTTTCTCTTCATTTATATTAGGGTTTAATTTTTCTTGCAATGGAGGGTGGTGGACTCTGCTGTAATAGTTGTAGTTTCCACATGTAAACTCTTCTAAAGTTTCCTATGCACTCATCTCTCCATCTTCATCTTTTATGGTGTATGTTGGGCTAGACCTTGATTTTACCTCAGAATTTGTTGTGACTTGAAAATCAGTGTGTTAATCTTGTTTGCTTATTGCTTTGTACAAAGCTTTGGTATGAATAGAACTGTTAAAAATCTGGTGATGGATGGAAGGGACCACACATCAAACACAGATGCAAAAATTTCTTATTAGCCTAATAAAATCATAACACTAATGAAAACAAAGCAGTAACTGAATACAGTTACAAAGTACTAACACTCAAACTAGTAAAGAATAAACTCACTGGCAATAAAACCCTCCCAACAGTTGTACAGGAACACTTACAAGTCACTTGTGCCTCTAATGTGTTATGTTTACCTTTTCTCTGCCTGCCAGGGTCAACGGTGACAATTTTCTTAAAGCAGAGAGATCTGGAGTGACATCAGCATCCTAAAATCTTTTCAGGAGAATTATGGTGGGTTTTCTTTTTCCTCACCTGCTGCCTTTCCTCTGCTTCCAGGGAAAGGGTGAAAGCTCCCCCACAGCCCCCCACTATAACCTTGAGACTGCCTGGGTCTGTCAGCCCTTCCCCTCTGGCACTCCAGGGGCAGTGCACCCATGAGAAAAAGATATCACTGATAGTTCCAAGTGGATTATGTGAGGCTGTACTAAAAAATTTTTTATTGGCCTCAGTAAGAAAATAGTCTGTTCCATATATAAATTACGCCTATTCTAATTACTGAGGTAATGATTATAATAACCAATTCACTCTAATAATTTCTAGAAACTGGAAGAAAAACCGAATAAATAGATTTTTGCTAAAGTTAATAGCTAAAATTAGAACTAAAAAAATAATTTTATATCCTTTAAACATACTAGAATTAGTTACCTTTTGCAAAATAGCAGGAACAGCTTTTCTTCCACAATCAGCCTACTACTGAGTAAGTGGATCCAGAAGATGTACATATAGAAAAATGATAGGTTGTGCTATCTTTTTGAAGAAAGAGAAAATTTAGCACATAGAGTCAATAATGAATGTAGAAGAATAAGGCAGCTTAGATTGGAAAAAAGGATATTATCCTGCTTTTCTCTTACGTAAGTGACACTAGTTAACTTGGGAAAACTTTCTCTCTCTTTCCTCTTTCTTTGTCCTTTAATTTAAATTAAGGTTTCTGGACAATGACATAAGAGTCAAGGAAAATAGAGAAATTGTCATCATCAGATTTCAGCTAACATTAATTTTTTTCTCCATGATACTACAGATAAACACAATGGTGTTGGACGAGGCATAAGAAATCCTAAACATTACAAGAATATGCAATAGTGAACAGAAAATAAGAAAGAATATTCCTTCCCTATAGTACTGAAACTAAATATGTGCATTGGGAATGAGCTGTGTGATTTGATATGACTTCTGTAAAAGGTCAATCATATCTTCACGTTGCAGTCAGGTTTTCAGCATGACAAGATCCTCGACTTTGTTTGCAAGCCTTCCACTTAAATATTTTTGCCTTTCATCAAAGGTTTTTACCACTTTTGTTTCCATTAAAATTCAGGATGATTTCCTCAAATAAATATGGTCCTTTTTTTTTTTTTAGACTAACGCTTTTTTTATTATTCTATGTTCCTGCTGACTGTTCTTGCTCTCTACATAACTTAGACATTACATTGCATTAGGTTGTATTCAGATTCAAACAGTGTACAGAGAAAGTTCTCTCTTTCCAGGACCCAGGCTACTGAAACACCTCATGTCTGTATAACTCTGACTGTTGACTCGACTCCTGCTTCAGTTTTGGCCTAACACACAACTGATGCTAAGACCAGATGCTCTGGTCAAAGCCAGAGCAATGTGTTGACCAGACACAATGGATGAGAAGGGGCAGAGGTCACAATGCAGCCATTATCACCAGCCTCTTTCCCTTTCCTGAAGATATCACCTCCTTCATTCTTGCATAGTAATTGTCTGGAAGTTTCTTAAGACAGCAGTAATTAATGGATGTGGTATAGACCAAACTTACAAGATGCAAGGTATAAATACATCAGCTTACCTCAAGCTTAGCCTCAAGCTGCACCAGAGGAGATTCAGGTTGGACATCAGGATGGAATTTCTTCATAGAAAAGATTAAACGCTGGACTGCCCAGGGAGGTGGTGAAGTCACCACCCCTGGAGGAGTTCAAGAAATGACTGGATGTGGCATTTAGTGCCATGGTCTAGTTGACAAGGTGATGATCAGTCAGAGGTTGAACTCAATGATCTCAGAGGTCTTTTCCAACCTAAACAATTCTGTGATTCTGTGAAAAAAGCCTTTGAAGCAGATCCAACAGCAGCTGGACAGCCAGGGCTTTTGTGCTTCCCAGAGTGATGCAGGGAAGGAAGATGAAGAATGAGCACTCTCACCATTGTCTGGGGAACCATTTTACTCACAGACACACAGTCTGAACAAAGGGAATTGAGGCACTATTTGCCTTGTTTGGTTTTATTTTTGCTAATGATTTAGTAAAAAAAAAGCTTAATTTACAGAGAGAATTGTTCTGTAAATTTGAGATATTCAAATGAACTGTGACAATAATGCTCTGTAACAGAGGATCCCACTCTCCTCTGGTATTGTGTTTAGAACAAATAATAATACTATGAATGTTCATATTAACTTCTTTATTAGTTATCATTACTAGCAAGAGTCATGGGGTCAGTAAAGTTGTTAATGATTGCTGCATTCATAGACCAGGTGGAAAAACAAGATAAGGAGCCCTTGGAACAGTTGCATCCAGGCTGGTATTGCACAAATTTGAGCAAAGGTTGTCATATCATGTTATAAAAGTCTGAGATGGTTCCCAAGCAACCTATTAAACATGCTTATAATGCACCATGCTCTTTACTGCCTGTAGAGTAAATAAATCCGTCCTTGGCCTAGCAGGTATTTTTTTCTTTTTTAACTTTTCCTGCTCATTTACTGAGCCTTAAACCCTGTGAATAAAGATAGCAATCCCTTGCAGTCTGAGACCATCCCCTAGCAGTTCTTGCCCTTACTTCAGAAATTGGTTATTATTCAATGGGCTCATCTCCCCTGTCAGGTTCGAGAAGGTCAGTTTTGAAGATTAACTCTCAAATGAGACCTTCCAAAAGTCATGAGCATTTCTGTTCCATAATGCTGGGAGCTGTTCTGAAAAAGAAGTCTGAGCAAATCATACCTCCTCCACCATTCGCAATCTGTTTCCAGTCAAGACCAGCAGCTCAGTGTGAATTTGATATTTTTAGGCTGGGCCAGAGAGATGTATTATTTATAGATATCTTAGCCAAGAATTTCTGAAGTGGCCAAGTTAAAAAATGAAACTGCAGCTCCCCGTGCTCTCCCTTCCCCCAATACACAGGTTATTAATGGGATTTCAGAAAGGAGCATGACCCCTCATCATATCAATATTTGACCAGGCAATGAATGTGGCTCCCTCAGAAAATCAAAGCTGGCAGAATTCTCAGTGTTGATGTTCTGTATGTTAAAATGATAGCAAACTATTTTAGTGTGTACGGGTAACACAGCAGAAGCTATGCTATTCTCTTAGCCCCTGTACCATCTTCATGCGGAATGAAATCACAGAATCACAGAGTGTTCTGGGTTGGAAGGGGCCTTAAAGACCATTTCATTCTAACCCCTCTGCTGTGGAGAAACACCTTTCACTAGACCAGGTTGCTCAGAGCCCCATCCATCCTGGCCTTGAACACTTCCAGAGATGAGGCATCCACGACTTTTCTCGTGACACCTTTGATTTAAGTCTTGTACTTACAAACAGTTGTATTTCTCTCTTTCAAGCCTTCCTCTATGATCATAGAAGAGTTCTGTATTTCTGGCAACAGTTGTTTTATCAGTGCTAACTGTCATCTACATTACTACACTTTTCAGTATTTTTAATTATGAGCCAAGATCCCATTGTAGTACTAATGTGCTAATTGAGAAAAAGAGCTTCACAGCTATAAAAAGCTCCAGGCCAAGTATGATACTGTCAATAGTGACAAACATAGGAAAACAAAGAGAAAATGAGGCATTTTTGTTCACTTAATAGATGTTGATGGCAACATACTAAGAACTTAATACTTCTAAACAGAGTTGCTTGCAGAGTTGAGTACTGAAGAATAAGGCTGCAGAGGGTGTAGAAAGAAACAATCAGACATGAGGAGTTACTAGTCTAGTGAGCAAACATTATAGAGATTTTTCAAGGAAAAATAAAAAGCTGAAAAATATCTGAAGGGTACACTTTAGGATTATTCTCCATTTTCAGCAGTGGACTTTATATAGATTAATAGAATAAACAAAGAACTCCCATGATACCAGAACTTACTCTCCATGAGAAATGAAGCAGGGGGAATAACTCTTAAAATGATGCATTATTTAAGCACTGACTTGTGCAATGGTAAACAGCAGTTTGACACATAAAAAACCCCCACAAACACATAAATTTCTGAGTCACACTCTTCAGTATTCTGAAACACTACTCTGTACAATAAGATTATGAGTCCAATAGTGTTTTCTTCTTCATTCCTTCTTCATCATATTTGCCTAATAAACTAATCTGAAAATACCATTCCTGCAGCTTCAACTAGGAATCAGACCCTCTGGATAGTATATTCTTATATCAGTCCTAAAAAACTGTATTTCTACATGTATGTACAGTTGCACTTAAGTAATCCCATCTCACTCAACTTCACTTTCAGCTGAGAGCACAGAAGGTTAATTAATCATGGAAGGTTAATTCTACAAGCAATACTGGGCATCTGAACTGCTCATTGGTCTTTAGCTTCCCTGGTATAGCTTTGCCAAAACTATTTTAATCAAACCAATCCCACTCCCTTCTCCAAACAAAGTCATGTCTGTATCAAAATCACTTCTGCTTTGGAAAATTTCGGAACACCTTTTGTAGACTGGAAAGAAAATTCAAAGTGCTTTACCTAACTACACAAAAAGCATAACAGTGTGGGGAAAATCTTGCCGGTAGGGAGATTATTGTGTCAGCAATTGTACTGAGATAAAGTACATTCAAGGTCAAAGAGATTAAGAGATTCAACGAGTTTTGACTTGAGGTCATTCATCAAATTTTAAATATACTTCTTCAGAGAAGCACAGCCTTGTGGTTAACAGGAAAAGAAAAGGTAGTAAAATGGACCAATTGCAGAGAGGGGAGGAAAGAAAATGTGTTGGAGTGAGTTGGCAAATCATAATAGGCATAGAAAACACTAATGGGAGATAGAAAATAGGGAACTAGTGGCAGAAAGCTCACAAAAACTTCAGGCCTGCGATACCAGGACTATGGTACAAATACCACTGATTGTATAGGACTGCTAAAAATAATTTATGACTCCCCACCAAAGCCTGATTTTGTCACTGTGGCAACTAACACTGGCCAAAATATCATGAAATTGCGTTTCAGTGGTTTTCCATGTTTAAAATAATGTAGTTTTAAGTATTTTCTGTATATGAACTCACACTCTGAAAGTATTCAAGAAAAAAACAACTCAGAGGTATTTGGGAAGATGTAACAGAGGATTTACAATATCTCCTGCACAGTTACCTTTTAATAAACATACTCCATTCTAGTTGCATATTCTCCTCTACTTGAGAGGTAATTTTTTTCCTCTTATATTTAACAAAAATATCAACCTTTTTTTAATTCTCATTATAGTTTATTAAGGCACTTATTATACTCAATAACAGAATATACATGAAGAAATTACTGTTTTCCATTTAAGCAGTTATCTCAGAGAATATCAACTTAGTTTGGGAAAGCAGTTTTATATGCTTTCATCTTAGCTAGATAACCCAGACCTGTGCAAGTTCATGGTTTTAATATCCAATGAACTCTCTTTGGGCAAAGAGATATTTGTTCTAGTGATTTCAACAAATGCAGAAGCAGCATGTTCTGCATTAAATGTCATAGGACAGTCTTGAAATAAAATATATCATAGCTAAGTTATTTTGGTGGGAGAACAAGTTCTAGTATACTTGTGCCATTAATATTTTATAAACTGCTAGAAGTCAATTTTCAACCATCTAAAGATCTAAATCATGTATTTTACTGTCAGCCAATTCCAGCAGAAAGGGGAAGATTAGCTGAGAGAAAGGTTTTTCTATTTGATTACATTGTAAATGATATCAAAAGCAAATTGATGATTTTTCTTCTTTTCTTTTTAAACTAATTTTTTTCCCCAACAAACATATCAAAGAAATTGTGGCATAAAAATATGAATTTCATCCTGTGGATGGCACTCCTGGACTACCAAAAAACTAGTGACTTTTGAGAACTATGCCTTTGATGAAATTCTAAAAGAAAATTCATATTTGTTTGTTCAATACTCACAATATTCAGAAGGCAAGGCTTAAATAGCCAAGATACTAGTAAAATAACTGCAAATGCTCTGTATTAAGTGCAGGTATGCAGTTTTTATAGCCTTAGAACCCAGTCAAACAGTCACAGGTAAGTTCAACAAGTACAGTATTTCATCTGATGAATGAGAAACTAAATCTGCTAGGTAAGCAGCAGCAAGATATTATTACAACCACAGAATGGCTTATGTTCTATACGATTAAAGCAAGAGCCCTGGATCCAGCTCCAGTTCCAGAAGAAAAAAATGAGTGTATCGTTCTATTAGAGAGTGATGGTTTGACCATGTCTCCTGCTCTCTCTGGCTGGACATCCTGAGACAATTCCCTCAGTCTCTTGGGTGGGGAGGATGATGATGAAACAAAGCTTTAGGGTTAATGCGCAGTGATGCAACTTTTACACTGGGGAAGGGAGAGACAGGGAATACAAGAAAGAATATGTGTGAGTGGCCCTACATTTGCCCTTTTGCCCAATCTGGAATAAAATTCTCTTTTACTTGGGGCTAGCCAGGGTGTCTGGCCTCATTGGATGCTGAAAGAGTAGCACTTAGTGCCAAGCAAAATGAAAAGCAAAAAGAGACATTTACACAAATGTAAATAAACAATGAATTTGTGAAAGAGTAAATATAAAGGTTACAGAGAGAAAACCATTTGAACAGAACAGTTTTATATTGACCAGAAGGCAAGCAGTGGTGACTCATCCCCGCCTGTATTGCTCAGGACTCTCAGAGTGAGAAGTGCAGAAAATACTGACCACCAAGAAAAACTCAACATATACTTCATGCAAACATATTTCTCAAGCCTCTTGTGCTTGTAAAATCCTTTCAAAACACGTCTAGAGTTCAAAGAAACCATATTTGAGGAACGACATTTGAAGATCTTCACACCTACTCACAAGTCCCCTTCCCTTTCCCCTTTTTTCTAACATAAACAGCATCCTATTAAGCAGCTTCTGGGTATTACTGTTGTCGCTACATCCATTCAGGGCAGGCAAAAGAAGGTAGTTGTGTCCTATTAACAAGTTTTCCCATGGAAAGCACTCAGAATTCAGGAGTTACATCCCCCCAGCTTAATCCAAATGCTGTGACAAATGGGATCATTTACAGGACAGTAAACAGCCATGCACTTGTAGCTATTTGCTGCATATAAGTGATAAATTTTAATGCCCTAAACAGAGACAGTGTGTGATCTATATAAGCAACCTGTAAATCAAGATAATTTGTAGTCAAATAAAATTACTCGTGCTTTGGTGAGAAATATCTTGAGAATAAGGAATGCAGAGAAATTAATGAGTAAGTGTCATCTCTGCAAGGAGTAGTATAAAACAATTTTATAAGTAAGAATTCAGGGTCATGCTGGAAGTGATTGATCAAGAGTTCCATTTTTCTGAGAGCACTGTGAATGACTACGCTAAACTTCCTTGCTGCAAAAATCAAATGGAGCTGGAAGAGATCAAGCTCAAAGTGATGTGCATTCTAGATGTTACTCCAGGGAAATCCATGTCCAGATTCATGGTGAGTACCAGCTGAATGTACATATCAGTGACTGTTTATTTGCTTTAGATAAGTATCAGTTTGTAAGAATGACCAGACTCGTTGTAGGTATAACAGTATTTCTTCCAAATTAGGAGATGTGGTTGAGTTAAAAAACCTGTGTCATACTGCACGTTCATACTCTAAATATAACTTAACTTTAAATGGTTATTAGGTCTCATATCTTCAACAAAACATATTTCTTACTCTTATAGATTCAGTTGAGTGTGCTAAAGAGATCTCAAAAGGCAAGAACTTTCTGAGGAATGGAAAGTAACATCATCTCTAAGGACATATTTTTTTCTTCACAGCTAGCCTAGCATCCAATTTAAATATATATAGCTCAGCCAGAATTGCTTTACTTAAACCCAAAACACCATTTCACAAGACATTAATGACATCATATAAGACAGCTTCTCTCAATACCTCTGAGAAATTTTCAGCATGCTTCCACATCACTGCCTGCTTCAAACAGATCTTTAGTAAAGTATTCAAGGCACCCTCAGGGGTGTACCAGAAATATGATTTCCTTGCAAGAAATATTTACCAAACCCCTATTCACTTCAATGCCTGAGCCTACTGTCACTCATTTCAGACCAAAAGGTTCAACACTTGTCCCTTGAATGTATGATATCAAACATCTTCTTGAACGTCAGACTCCCGTTCTGAGCGTAACACTCACTAGTGCAAGGGCCAAAACCAAACTGGCTTAAATGATTTGTTCTAGAACAGATCTTCAGAGAATTTGGTTGTTGCTCTGTAGAAGCTACAAGGTGCCTCTGACACAAATGGCAGCTGCATCCATTTGTGAATGTTCTGTTCAACATTATCTGCTCAACAAATACTATCTATTCTACTGCGTGTCAAGTACACTGCTTGCAAGATACCAGACTGGGCAAGATTCAGCTGTTTCAACACAATACACCATCTAGAAAGATGGTATAAAGTACTGTATACCTTTTTCTTTATCATTGTTAAACATCAGCACCCTCAGGGTAATGAAACTCTCTTGTCTCTATTTCTTACATAGCATGAAAACAGCACATAGCAGTCCAGGCAATATATTTTTTTATCTCTAAAAGGTCTTCCTCTATCCTGAGCTCATGCTATGAGATTCTCCCTCTGTCAATGCTGAACTGAGGGCAGTCCAGTGTTTTTGTGCTTTCTCAAGACTGACAGAAGCAGCTGCCTTTGTCAAGGCTATTGTCCATAGCCCACGGCTGTAACAGCCAACTCACATCAAGAAAAAGATGGATCCAGTCAATGCCTTTGTATAATGCCATGTGCATGATAAGGAGATTTCTCAGGAAAATAAACTGTTTGAGGTAGAGAACATTACTGATCATTACTGTGACTACAGAGCTCCTATTTGCCAGCCTTTGCTTAGGAAAACCCTGCTCTCACTTCGAAGGTGACTTAACAGATGTGGACAGCATGAGCAGTCCAGGGCCCGTACAAAGAAAATAGATCCACAGAAACTGGAGATTATCTCTTACTAAGAAAGAAAGGAATAAAACAGTGCATGCAGCTAACAGCACAAGGAACATGGAATTTGAGAACAGCCAGGTGTATGATATCCAGCAGCACATTCTGAGTTTCAAGAGAGAGAGGGAGTTTACTTCTGTGTGATAAACTGTAAATATCTTAATCCATTAAAGGTATGAGGCTGTTTGAGAGGGAGCACCAAATAGGTCTGTGATACATCACAGCAGTGATGGGAGTTACTGAGACATTTATGGAACTGTATGAAAAGCAAGTGCTTAGTCTTTTACCAGGAAGGCAAAGACAATTTTCCCAGAATAGCCCAAGCCACACAAATTTGGAGGAGAAAGCTAATGACTTTCAAAAATTAATGTGTTTCCTAAGTGAACAATGTCACTACTTTTAGTCAGATCAAGCTGTGCTGACTGTCAGTGGGATGACAAACCAACATTCTGTTAGACCCACGTAGCCAGGGAATTTTTCCTGATGCTATCTGAGAACACTGAGCTGTTAAAGGAGAATGGTGGTGCTATGCTGTTGAACTCCATTTCTCTTAAGCTGACTAACATTACTGGCTGCCCACGGCTTGCTGTGTTTTAAGCATTCAGATGCAACAGTGAATTACTGCGTCAAATCTTCCTAAAAATCAAGATTTTTCCTCCTTTGTTGTTTCATCCATTTGAAGTGGATTCCTTTCCTTGCTCATTTTTCTATATTTTGACTAACTATTTCTATTTCTGTTCTTAATGTAGGGCTTCCCCCTATTGATTAAAATCAGATTAGTGACAAAGTCAGAGTGTGGCCTAAGTCTGACGGTTTTGTGCTTTATTCTGATGTTGCTTTTCTAACTGCTACTGAATGGAAGCCTACTTTTGTATCAGATGTCTTCTGAATTTTCAATGGCACAAATAATTCAAAGAGAAAGGCAGATAAAGAAATTCCACACTTGAAATTAATTTTGGGATTAAAGAATGGGGTTCATCCTATTCTATACACTACTGTAGTCCTACACTTGCAGTGAAGAAACTCTGCATTGTCAATTAAACTTGATAGTGGATCCCAAAAGAAAATCACAGGAGATTTTCAGAGAGCTTAGGAGCCTGTGAACACTACTCTGCGGATTTGTGATAAGAGAGGAAAAAAGATAAATGAAAGTGACTACCAAAAATGTGACCTTTTTTAGCATATGCTATTTTATTGTGTTTGGTAGCTATTGAAAAGGATGTCCACAGCTAACCAGAGAAAAGTCTGGAGCTGGAAGGATATAGGAAAATATAGGCCAGCTCACAACTCTAATTCTGAGGTAAATGCTCACCTTAAGCAGCAATTCCTTAGTTCTGTGGATGTTATGTGCTGAAAGAAAAATGGGATATTTTACTTCAGAGTTCCCAGGGAAGCAGTGGAAGCTGGACTAGTGATGCTGCATAGGCTGTGTCAACCTTCAGCAGTGTTTGTATTACAAGAGCTGAATTAACAGAAATTATTAGTGAAACTGCATTAGACAGAAGGGCTTACTGATCAAGCAGTGATCGGGGAAGGGGCAGCAAGGGACAACTGTTGGAGTGGGGAATGGCTAACCAAACATGACAGAAATGTGAGAAGGAAGGAATAGGTGACAGAGGAGAAACAGCTCACAGCATAAGATCGGCTGCTGCTTAGATAAGGGGTTGCTACCAGGCAGCACCTTGAGATCCAACTAAGAATGCGGTGAGTACTCCATGAGAGAGAAAAAAGCAACCAGCTGATGTAGCAGTTGCCTCATAATCTCATTAGAGAAGTGGACTGTGAAATAGTTACAGCTACAGCGTATAAGAGAGTTACATCATCTTACTGCTCCACTTCGGTTTTTCTTTCTCTCTATTTGATAAAATAGAGAAAATCAAGCCGACTGAATGATATTAGTAAGCAGAGAAAATCAGTTCAGTGAACCCAAAAAATGTAATTAAATTTTCCTGAAGTTTCAACATGAGGCCTGAGCAGCCATTTTGTTAACTCTGACTTTAAACAGGATCCTTGTTTTATTTCCTGCACATCAATCCTGACAGGTTAGGCTTGCTTACCGATGACAAGCGAGTGAGTGTTTGAGATGCAAGTTAAAAATGTGATACTTTTTAGGACAGTTTAAACTGTGGTAAATATTCTCTAGCATTGTAGGAACAGAAACATCAGAAGACCTAGAAAAGTTGCACATAGCCTTTCTACTGCACAGACTACTCAGTCTTTAGGATCTGAAGTACACATGTTATGGCCTGGTTAACCTGAACAAATTGAACTATACTATACAAGCACAGCGAGACCACGTTCTCCTTGCAACTGTCTTAGTGCACGTATACTACAAACATCCCATGGAAAGAAGACAGCTAGAAGTAGGAGTAGGCTGTGGCTAACAGAACAATTCAGCCTACTCTTGGTCACCTTTTTTCTTTGGACATTTCAGGAAATGATGGGGAAAGGAATGGATGAACTCTTTTAGTGATAACAGCTGGTGCTTAGTTGTCATCCTTCCAAAGGGCCCAGTGGCCTCTCAGTTTTACGACCAGGTGTTTGTTCTCAGCATGACAGAAGAGGGGCTGCCAAGCATCTAGAAAGGATAGGGATAGCAGCTGTGAGCAACTATCTTCTTTGGGGGAAAAATAGCTATTAGCCGAGCATAGGGTATCTCTGAAATAGGCAGAAAATGAGATCAATTGTCCTGATGACAGTCAGCCTGTGGAGAGCACAGGCTAGGCACCCAAAAATGAGATAGGCAGACTCAAAGGAAGCTTTTTCCACTGCACTGTTCAGTGATTTTACAGCCATTCACAACACTTTTTTGAAATGTGTTACTGAAAAAAGGGGGTGAATCTAGACCCTTTTAGAAAATTCTACTTTGTTGCACAAAAATGAAGTCAGAAGTTTACCTAGAAGGTTGTTTCCTACTTGTTACCCTACTTGGTTAAGGATCATTTGTGCTTCCTAGGTAGCACAGTCCAGGTTTCAGGAATCAGTATGAATATTGCTGGTATTCTGATACGTAATTCCAAAGCTATGAAACTCTTCCCCTACCCACCGTGTGATTTTCCACTTTTCAGCAATCTTCAGTCTTCCACATGGAGAAACAAGTTGACATGTCATCCCTTAACATTGTTCCTGTTCTTAATATTGTTCTTATTCTGCATGAGTTTAAATCATTTGCTTTAGAACTGTTGTGCTGTTTACCCTCATCAGGTGTTAACACTTTAGCTTTGCATTTGGGATTTTTATAAAGAAAGATTGCAATCTGAGGACACATCTAGGCCTGAAACGTGAAATTTTAAGTTTATCTAGGAACCTATCATAACAATTCCACCTTTGGTTGTTCATACAATTCTAGCAATTTAGGACTTTATTTTACATTATGTCAAACATGGCAAAGTTTTTTTGACTTTGTTAAGGTTTACAAGATCAAATGCCACAACTTATAGACAGATTGTTGGACTGCTAAAATTGCACTAATTTTCTATGGCTGCCACAGTGGATCCATGAGGCAGTCTGGAATCTGAGAGGCAGCAAACAACGAATTCTCTTTTCTTGGCTCTCTTAATCCCTTGCACTCCATGTGCTAACTTTTTCCAAAGTGAAAGATCAGCCATGTGGAGTCAGCATAGGATGACAATTGTTTCAGAGTCTGTAAGGATGCCATGAGAAATCAGAAAGGAGAGAAAAACGTGCTCTATCTCTTCTGTGTGTGTCTCTGTTACAATCATAGGTGTCATTTCATGGGTCACTGTCACACACAGACACGAAGGGGAATATTCCTACAACGGCACTGCTGGTTGATGGAGGAAGAGAAATCTAAATCAAAGCTCCTACTTTAAAACATGGAAGATCTACTGCTCTAAATGCTGTTACATGGAGGTCCCTCATGGCAGAGAATATCATGCAGTTATACATGCAAAGACAAAGAAGAAAAAAACACAGTCCCAGAGCATTCAAACTAATTTCACTGCTATTAGTTCCACATTCAGGATCAATCTGATTGATTATGATCTTAATATAGTATAATAACCATTTTATTCCAATATCTTTAGACTTTTCCCCTTTTTAACCAGCAAAAATAATTTTGAAATTGTATTCACTCTCACTCCCAAAAGCTTGTCCTTTTCTTTGTTTTATGAAAACTTTTCAATTACCAGACCCTGACTCAGAAATATCATTCATGTGTACCAAGAAACGCCACTACTGCTTTGGAGCCACAGTGAGAAGTTGCTGTTCATGCTTTTGGTCTCCTGAATCTCCAGGAATACCTAAAAATACCCATTAGGCAATGTAAGGAGCACTGTGTCTGTAGAACTGTTTGGTCAAGTAGGATAACACTCTCATGAGGAAACCACTGAATCAAAATTATTTTTACATTATTTTTACAATCAAAATTATTTTTGCATTTAGTTTAATTGCTTGAGTAGCCTCAGATCCTCATCAGCAAATGAAATAACTGAGTGTGGACAGCTAAAGCAATGGCATTTCAGCCACAACCTTGTATGCCCAGCAACAGCCACTGCACTTCGAAACAATGTGAAAGAGAAAAGGAGTCCAGAGTCTCTCCTCCGAAGCTTTTAAACAAAGGACATCACTGCCAACAATGACTGTTAGTAGATGAAGGTCAGTTGTGGCCACAGGAAAAGATTTAAGTGCCAGGTCATATATTAACCATTGCATTGTTTGTATTATCCATGTAAAGATATACCAAGTTAGGCACTGGTTTCCAACCAAACCACAGTTGGTCCGGCCCTCCTTTACCTAACTCTTGCACTTAGCTTATTTATGAATCCTTTTACCCTGTTCTGCTCATTGAAGAAAGAGGAGACAAAAAGGAACCTCCTGTTGGGAAAAAAAAAGAAAAGCTTTCCCGCAATCACAAGTGCAGGGAATGTAGCTGATTTTAATTATGTTTTAGCATCATGTTTTCTACTGTTATTCTTTGTTACTTAACTTAAACCTTAACAGTGCTGTAAGGACTGCCTTTGGAAATGCTTTAAAGACATTGCCAATATAGCCTTGAAAGAAAGAAAACAGTTACCAAACCAGGAGATTATCCAGAAATCCGGAAACACTCTTTGATGTATATTCATTACGAGAAATGAAAAGAGGGCAGTACAACAGTCATATCAAAATGGTCTCAAACAAGCCCTGGAAGCTTCATGTTCAGCTGAGAGCCAGAAAAAATAAACCAGCTGCTCATTTTTTCTTCCTTTGCTAATTTGAGGAAGAGAATGGATTTTCTCTCAGGAGTACTCTATATGCAATTGGAGGCACTAACAGTGACACAAAGTAGGCATAGAATTTGGCTCTGAACATAAGCTATCACTTCTTCCAGTGTTTTTGGCTTTTGTTGTTATTTTGTTTGTTTTGGTTTTAGGAGACAATGGAAATTAGCCCTCTTTTATAGTCAAACCCAGACTTATCCAGTTAAAACTGGAACAGCATTTTAATGAAAAATCAACTTGAGTGATGAGAATCCAAGTCAAAGGAAAATTCCTATTGTATACAATTGTACTGAGCATGCAACTATCTAACTAACTAACTGACTCTGTCTGTTACTACAAAGGTCAAAGTATGGGGAAGAGAACTGGAAGGCAGAAAACAACTGAACAACAGAGGAAAAATTGCTATTCTTTAGTTGCAAGAGAGTTATCTTGACAGAATAATCTACTGAAAACTCATGGACATCAAAATTGGGGATAATTTTGCAGAGTTCAGCCCATCATTTACAAATAAATACCTTGGTAATTTCAGTCTAAAACTATCTCAGGACTGAGGTCTGCTCAAAGTAGAAGTTTTGTGGGTTCTGCTAAACACCTGAAAGTCTGATTTATTCCCACTACAAAAACAAAAATGAAAACACAAAACTTTCAAATAAACAAATATTTTAAATTAAGACAGATATTCCCACAGTACTACAAGTTAAATTAACAAATAAAAAAATTCCCACTTCACAAATACCTTGGTTTCATCTTTGTGTGTATTAAGACAGGCTCTATTTATTTCCATGGATACTACTTGGAACTCATCATTTAATTACCACTACAAATCTTCAGCAAAATAAACAGTGAGGTGGTAGTGACAAACAATTCATAATCCACCCTGTTTTCACCTAAATTGAAAATTGCATTCTTCTGAATTTAAACCTTGTCTCTCTTGTGGTTCACATCTGTTTGAGCTCATAAGATATTTGCTCTTCTAAGAGCTACATGATTGCAGTGGATAGACATGCCTTCTTTCTATTAATCTATTTTTAAACATTAGAAAGTAATGGCAGGAACCTGACAAGCTAAGGAGATTAAGATTTAAGGCTAATAACCAGATAGAGCTTTTATTCCAAGCTTTATGCTGATTAATACATTACATTCTTGGGCAGGATGAGCTCGTTAGCCTTCTGGCAATCATCCTAGGAGAAGGACAACTCTAATCTCAAACCCGGGCAGATGGAGCTCGCTTAGCCCTGTAAGGCCATCCATCTCAGAGAAGGTCACTCTAATCAAACCTACGTCCTGAGGACCTCGCTGCCACCGTCCAAGCTCGCTTGGCCCTGGCAGATGAACCTCAGGATTAAAGGGTGGGTTCAGTTCCGCGCATACTGCATCTCACCTAAAAAAATCCATTGCGCAGGCTTGAAGGCTTTACCCACATGCAAAAAGTCCTGCAGCGACGGGCGAGGGTCGAAACGGTAGGTGAAAGATGCACTGGGAGCCGCAGACTCAACCCTGCATGCAGGCGGTTCAGGATATTGGTCATTTGAGACTGACGGAGATGAGAGTCTCTTGGGGCAGCACCCTGAACGACCAAGCAGCCTTTTCAAGGACAGCACTGCTTGCTCCACTCGGAGAGGGGCCTAGAAAAGGTGGCCTAAACAAAGCTCATCTCCACCTTCACCCGGTTGGTTAACCGCAGACCGACGGGCATCTTCTTCCAATGCGGTCGCACAAAGAGCAAAAGACAAAGGCACACACCTGCCTCCAAAGGTGTACCTAAACTAACTCTAGCATGTTGGAACATCAGAACCATGCTTGATTCTGTGAATAGCGGACGTCCTGAGCGACGTTCTGCCCTAATTGCCCATGAACTGGCTCGTCTCAACATCGACATTGCTGCTCTCAGTGAAGTTCGCCTTCACGAGGAAGGCAGCCTCAGAGAACATGGTGCTGGTTACACACTCTTTTGGTCAGGTAAGCCCAGAACCGAAAAACACCTCTCAGGTGTCGGTTTCATGATCAAAAACTCTATTGTCCCTAAACTCGAAAATCTGCCGACAGGTCACTCTGACCGCATTATCTCCCTACGCCTTCCACTAAACAACAAGCATCACGTTGTCATCTTTAGTATATATGCCCCAACTCTCCAAGCTGACCCTGCTGAAAAAGATAAATTCTACACTGACCTGCGCTGCCTTACCCAAAAGGTGCCCGCAGATGATAAGATCATTATCCTTGGTGATTTCAACGCCAGAGTAGGTAAGAATTTTGAAGCCTGGAAAGGAGTATTAGGCAAGCATGGTATTGGAAACTGCAATGATAATGGTCGACTTCTGCTAGAATTCTGTGCAGAGCAACAGTTTACCATAACTAATACTATCTTTCAGCAGAAAAATAGTCTGAAGACAACCTGGATGCACCCCAGGTCTAAGCATTGGCACCTCATTGATTATGTCTTGGTGCGTCGGAGAGATGTCCGCGATGTCCTCCACACCCGCGTGATGCCCAGCGCAGAATGCCAAACAGACCATCGGCTTGTGCGCTGTAAACTCAACTTCATTCTCAAATTCAAACCCAAAAGGGGCAGTATCCCAAGGAGAAGACTTCAAGTTAACGATCTCCAATCAGCCACAGTAAGAGAAAGATTCCAGACAAATCTTCAAACCAGGCTCGAAAACTATCCCACAAATCCTGCAGATTCCTCTCCTGAAACAATTTGGCATCATATTAAAAGCTGCATCCTGCAATCCTCTGAAGAATCCTTAGGGTTCTCCCTCAAGAAGAACAAGGACTGGTTTGATGAAAACAATCAAGAAATCCAGGACTTGTTGAGGAAGAAGAGAACTGCCCACCAAGCACACCTTGCACTGCCATCCTGTCACACAAGAAAAATAGCCTTTCGTCTTGCATGCAGCAAGCTTCAGCAGAAACTCCGTGACATCCAGAACAAGTGGTGGACCGATCTAGCTGCAAAAACTCAACTATGTGCAGATACAGGGGATCACAAAGGTTTCTATGAGGCCCTGAAAACAGCATATGGGCCTACGTACCAAGTCCAAAGCCCACTACTCAGTGCAGATGGTCAAACGCTTCTGACAGATCAAACCTCCATTCTGAATCGATGGTCTGAACACTTTCAGACTCTTTTCAGCACCAACCGTGTAGTACAAGACTCAGCAATTCAGTCCATCTCACAACAACCGGTGAAATTCAAATTGGATACTGCCCCCACTTTAGGAGAAACCCTCAAGGCCATACAGCAGGTGAAAATCGGTAAGGCAGCTGGGGTTGATGGAATTCCACCCGAAGTCTGGAAACATGGGGGCCTTGCACTCCATGCTAAATTTCATGAGCTTGTGGTGCGCTGTTGGGAACTAGGCGAACTACCTTCAGACCTTCGTGATGCAGTCATCATCACCTTGTATAAGAAGAAAGGTACTAAATCAGACTGCTCAAATTACCGTGGTATTACTCTGCTCTCCATTGCTGGCAAAATCTTGGCAAGAATACTCCTGAACAGACTAATACCCGCTATAGCAGAAGAAATTCTACCTGAAAGTCAGTGTGGCTTCAGAGCCAACAGGAGCACCACAGACATGATATTTGTTCTCAGACAACTGCAAGAGAAGTGTAGGGAACAGAACAAAGGTCTCTATGTAACCTTTGTCGACCTCACCAAGGCTTTCGATACTGTGAGCAGAAAAGGTCTTTGGCAGATTTTGGAACGTTTAGGTTGTCCCCCCAAGTTCCTTAAAATGATCATCTCACTTCATGAGGATCAGCATGGCCAAGTCAGATATGGCAACACACTTTCTGAGCCCTTTCTAATAAAGAATGGTGTGAAACAAGGCTGCGTTCTCGCTCCTACCCTATTCACAATCTTTTTCAGCATGATGCTCCAAAGGGCCACGGCAGATCTCGATGATCAGGACGGTATCTACATTCGATATCGTACTGATGGAAGCCTATTCAACCTAAGGCGACTGAAGGCCCACACCAAGACCCTAAACCATCTTGTCCGGGAGCTGCTTTACGCTGATGACGCCGCCCTTGTTGCCCACACAGAAGCAGCTCTGCAGCATTTAACATCCTGCTTTGCAGATGCTGCTGAGCTCTTTGGGCTGGAAGTCAGCTTAAAGAAGACTGAAGTTCTCCATCAACCTGCACCTCAGGAAGTCCCCCATCATCCCCACATCACCATCGGCCAGTCAGAACTCAAATCAGTCCAACAGTTTAATTACTTAGGCAGCCTCATCTCCTCAGATGGTAAGATCGACGGGGAGATAGATAATAGGTTAGCGAAGGCATATAGTGCCTTTGGAAAACTCCATAAAAGAGTATGGCGTAATAAACACTTGAAGAAAAGTACCAAGATCAGTGTTTACAGAGCCATAGTACTGTCTACTCTTTTATATGGTTCCGAATCATGGGTCATCTACCGCCACCACCTGCGTCTCCTAGAACGCTTCCATCAACGCTGCCTCCGTACAATCCTGAACATCCACTGGTCAGATTATGTGACCAATACATCTGTTCTAGAACAAGCAGCAATCACAAGTATTGAGGCCATGTTACTGAGAACACAGCTGCGATGGGCAGGGCACGTCTCCAGGATGAAGGACCACCGCCTCCCTAAGATCCTGCTCTATGGTGAACTTGCCTCCGGCTGCCGCAAGAGAGGAGCTCCGAAGAAAAGATACAAGGACTCCCTGAAGCAACAACTCAGCCTCGGGCATATTGATCACCATAACTGGTCTACTCTGGCCTCCAATCGGGAGGCCTGGAGACAGACCATTTATAACGCTGCTGATGCTTTTGAGAAGGCACGCAGGATCACTCTTGAGGAGAAAAGACAACGCAGAAAGAATCGAGCCTTGCAGAATATACCATCTAAGGAGTCTTTCTGCTGTGTCTTTTGCAACCGGACGTGTCTGTCTCGTATTGGCCTTTTTAGCCACCAACGCGCTTGCATGAAAAATGGGTAGAGCCCTTCCCAAATCTTCATTCGCGAAGCCTAGCCATGATTATGCTGATTAAGGGAAACATCTCAAAAAAAGTACATTTTTCAAACTTTCTCGGTAGAAACTACTTCCTCCAGAGCCATTCCAGCCTGTGAGATAAATAGATGCCATGTCTTTGCATCTATTTACCTTAAGAACTTTGGGTCATGCATTTTAAGAATCCCTGTGATGCTCTGCATGGTGTACATATGTGCAAACAAAAACTGAAGGGAAGTTTAAACCAGCCCTTTCAAGCCTTTTCTGCACCTCCAAAACATCTATTAAAGCTCGGAGGACTGGAAAGATCCTCCCCATCTTTTAACGGTTCCTCCAACTGGTAGGAGTCTGCTTATTTATTGTCTTTTGACTTTTTCTCCTGTTAACTTCACCTTCCCTTTTCTGGGACAGCCCTTCCCTATGCCTTCATAGAGTAGATTCTTGCAGTGGGTAACATCAGCTAGAGGATGTATCACAGAATAGCCTCATTTGGAAAGGACCTTGAAGATCATGGAGAGTTACAACTTCCATGCCATGGACAGGGACACCTTCCATTAGACCAGGCTGCTCAGAGCTCCATTCACCCTGGCACTGAACACTTCCAGGGATGGGGCAGCCACAGCTTCTCTGGGAAACCTATTCCAGTGCCTCACCACTCTCACAGGGAAGAATGTCTTCCTAATATCTAATATAAACCTACTCTCAGTTTGAAGCCATTCCCCCTTGTCCTGTCACTACATGCTCAGTTGTTGCAGGATCAGGCCCTTTACACACAATGCCAAGAGCCTCTGATTTCTTCTTTCAGACAGATCTCTGTGAATATGCACAGTTCTGGACATTCAAATGTATGTTTTGTCGCTCAGAAAAAAAATAATGGAAAGAAAAAAAGGTGAGCAACTTTGGTTCCACTTGTGGATAATCCAGTTTTGCCTTTCATTTCCTTAACTTCCCTTACCAAGTAGGGGCTTTCCCTCATGTCCCACATTTCAGATATTCAGACTGCTTAGGATCTTCTACAAAGCTGAGTTTCAATTTAAAAAGTTTTATTTTGATGGTTGAAAGAATTAAGTCTGCTTGACGTTCAAGCTTGCTCTCCATTCAAAAAGAGGAGTAGATCACTCCAATCAATACAGCTTTCCCTGTGCAGGCAGATGCCCAGTAGAAAGAAATGAGGCATCTGAGACATAAATCTCTTGAGTTCTCTTTTTAACAAGCTGTTAATTTTTAGGGTGGGAGACAGGCAAAGGCTCACATTACTCATAAGGGAAATTAATGTGTTACTATCTTTAATGCTGTACAAGGTATTGTTAAGAAATTACCTGGAAGTTTCTTTATGCTCACTTTAAGGCTTATGCCATAAATGTAGGGAGGAAAGAAAAACGTCTTCCCTTTTTTCAGCACATTTCTTGATGGGCTGGGAGGAAGCAAAACCAAGCAGAAACAATAAAGCACAAACTTGCTATTTAGCTAACAAAAAAAGGCATCCAATGGGGCAGCATAGCTCATTCATTATTTTTATTGGTCTTGGAGTAGCTAAGATTTTTTTACTTTATTTATTTTCATAGAAATAACTCCACTCTCCTTTCAGAGCACTAACTGCTAATGTGCTTCCACCCCCTTCAGCCTCGAGATAAAATACCCAATAACACAACATTTGTAGCAGCAAGACAGAGGCTGCACATTTCCCCAAATCTACACAATTTGACTCAGACTGCAAAGCTGAAAGTGGAGGAATTCACCAACCCTAGTGGACAAACATATATTTCTTAGGAGGACATATAACTTACTCGCCTGTGGCATTTCTTTAGACTCTCTTCCTGAGTAAGGGTTTTCCTGCTGAAGGCACACTCCATTTTCATTTCTTTTCCCCATGAGATCCTATAACTGCTTTACTACTTTCATTTCCAATAGTAGTGCTGTCACTGTAGTGCCATATGAACCTCAGTATATTTGATCATAGGAGCCATTTATACCTAAGCTTTTATAACACATTGCTCTAAGCTCTTTCCTTTCAAGCTTGTTTCCTCAGTTCTTGAGCTTTTATGAAGTGTTGACACCATTTAAATAAAATGATTGCACATACATGAAAAAAACTCTTCATTGATCCAAACTGTACTAGGCAACATTCTATCCCATCCAGTATCTGAAAGGGGCTGAAAGAAGTTCAAGAGGGACTCCTCATCAGGAACTGTAGTGACAGGACAAGGGGGAATGGCTTCAAACTGAAAGAGGGTAGGGTTAGGTTAGACGTCAGGAAGAAATTCTGCCCTGTGAGGGTGGTAAGGTACTGGAACAGGTTGCCCAGAGAAGTTGTGGCTGCCCTGTCCTTGGAAGTGTTCAAGGCCAGGTTGGACGAGGCTTTGAGTGACCTGGTCTAGTGGAAGGTGGTACATGGCAGGAGTGTTAAGGTCCTTTCCAACCTAAACCCTCCTATGATCTCATATTATCCCTACATCATGTGATCCTAATCATGCAGATCATAGAATCAATATGAGTTCAGTCATGTGAACACTATAACTCAGATTAAAAAATTCTACCTCAACTGGACAGGAAAGAATCTATTCAACAAACATATGCTGTAATGTTTTCCTTAGATTTCAGACAGAAAGATGCATGCACAGTCCATGGAGTTCTTTTATAATAAATCCTGTGGTTTTAGGCATTCCCCATGTGCAGTCCTGTATCTCTGCATGCACATTACAGAGAAAAACAAAAACCTTGGGGTGATGTGAAGATGAACTGCACGGCAACTACAGCTAGAAATCTTGAATCACCACACTAAGTCCTTCCATACACATTTTCTGTCAGAAAGTAATTTGGATGATGTAGACAAACTGAAAGCCTGTGACACGTATAAATTATAAAAAGATCTGTAAGTTATATTACCTTGCATGGAGTTAAAATACGAGCATACTAAAATAGTCTAAGAGGTAATAGTGTATAAGTTTTGTGTAAGCACTTTACCTAAATGTGTGAGCAATTACTAAAGACAGGCACAGTTACATGTCAGAGACAACTAACTAAGAAAAAAAAGTTGTTAGAAAGAGGACAAGTTAAGCAGAAGGGACTATAAAAAGGCCAAACTTACTCCCAAATACACCAGAAGAATGACTAACAATGCCAAAAACAAGATAAGCAGTAAAAGGAGGAAAGGAGACACCACGTCTTTGGATGGGGAGGAATAACAAAATAAAACATAAGGCAAAAGTAAGAAGAAAGGAGAAAAACTTGCTTTGCTTTCAACTTCACTTGGTCAAATTTTACAACAAAAGCAAGTTAAAAACAAAAGGTAAATTTCATCTTATAATAAAAAATACTTAATATAAATAATTTAAGATGCACCAAAATATGTCTGCAGATTCAACCTGAGCTAACTTACCTGCTCAAGGACAGTGGGACGTTCTGAAATTTCTTTTTCTTTTCATTAATTATATTTTTCAAGAATTCTCCAGCATTTCAATTGGGCTTTATATGCATTCTCTGCCATAACAGGTAGTAGCATCAACCTGTACTATTCAAAATTTGTTTAACTTTTTCTAATTTATAAAGCTGTATGTTGAAATCAGGAATGTAGAGATTTTCTAAGTAATTGAAAATATCCAGAAGGAAATGGGAGATGTCCCATTTAGAGATGTTATCCTCATTACTGTTTATTACATTCAGTGCGTTGGTGAGCAGGCTGCTCCAGTCACTGTTGAATCCCACAGGTACAATTCTACTTCATGACAGACTATATTTAAACACTTTGCTTAGTGATATGGCCTTACTTCAACATAAATTCAGTGTTTGCTATACCAAACTAGACACAGGGTCTGCCTGTGGGGATACTGCAAAATTGGCCTCTAAATACATTGAACAGAAAATGAAGGAAATATAAACTCTGAGTGTGCCAAAATATTTTGTCCCTTGAAGGTAGTGAATGATTTATGCAAACCAATTTATTCTTTGTGTTGCAGGCATGAAGCAAAGCCAGGGCTCGCTAATGAGTTATCAGGAGGATGGGACAAGTTAAAAGGGGAATCCTTTTGGTGTGTCAGTGGTAAATCAGGTCTATTGGGACCACAATAAGAAATACACAGAGTAGTCAGTATTACGTTAATTACCTTTGTTGACATGAAAAGTTGGAATTTAGCTGGAAACAAAATAAGGAAAGTTTTTGAGTCACAGTCATTTTTGTATTTCCAGGAACTATCATGTGTTTAACGTACAGGATGCCTTTTCACACCACTGGAAAAAAGAGGAGCCAAAAGGAAGTGTAATATCGGTGCCTATGTTATCAGGGCATTTGATAATTATTCTCGTACTGAATATAAGGAACAGAACAGCAGGGGAAGTTCCATCTACAACCTTTCTTCAGTTTAATTTGGGTTAGATTAGTAAAAGTAAATTCTTCTTAATATTTGGAAATACTTTTGTTTTCCTATCCCTCACAGTGAAGACTTACAAGTAGGTGGATTCAAAAGAACACCTTTTGTTGTGCTGGCTGATTGCAGCATTTGTGGAAAGTAAAATCATTTGTAACCTTCTGGCCAACAAAGAACTCAAGGACCAATTTTCCAATATTGACCTTCCAATTAAATCCATGATATGCATATGACAAAGAACCAAGAGAAGATTTAGAAACATTCACTATAATTCTTTTTCTGGCTTAGACATTTGGTCACTGGTGGTGTCTTTATTTTATTTGAGCTTATTATGCATCTCTTACAGCATGAGCATAACCAAACAATCCTATGGTAGGAGTTTAAGTCAAAAGGAGCCAATACTCAGCTTTGAAATTTTATAATATAGTTTCTGCTCACTCCTGAGACCTTTAATTACGCTGCACAGCTGAGTCAGACCTGGCAGTCGTCTTTTAGTAGAGCAGGGAATGTCTCAATCTGTTATGCCAAAGCCAGATGGCTACTTTTTGCAAGTGCTTTCCAGCTTGAAAAAGGAAAAGTCAGGACTCTATGCCAATGATTCAGCACTTCAAATCCAAAGGTTAGGGTCAGAATTGCATAAATGCACTAACAGGGGCCTGGGGAACAGGCTGTGATTCCCACAGCTTATTTGTTGCCTGTAATTTAGGATACTCAGAGAGGATAATGACTGGGGGATCATTAGGGTTAAAAAAAATGATAATAATCCAACAAGCAACAGATGACTGCCTGAAAATACACAAAGGCATATTTGTGTACTGTGTGGGCAATAATGTTGTTTACAATCACACCACCACACATTTATTATGTGTCAATGCAGTGTTACATAAAACGATACTTTAAAATATTATCTTGCATTCAGTGTTTGCCACCACATCAATTGCAAAAATTATGTGCTTGCTTCAAGGTACTTTTTTTCTTAAAACATCTGTGCATGTGTGATATCAGCAGTGACTTTGCTGCTGGTTCCAATCACCCTTGCATAAACTCTTGTAAAATATTTTCTCCACCCCCACAGAACCAAGAGTGAATTTTGCTGAAGCATTTAGTTGTCAGGAGTGAACAGAAAATATATTTGGCAAGCCACAGGAAAAGCTCAAACCCCTGTGGAGCTTTATGGGAATTTATCTTAAGCAGTGCCCAAAATGGAATTTAGAAAAGCTGTTTAGTATGTCCAATCCCTCATTTAATCTACATATGTTTGCACAATTATTGCTGTAATAAAAAAAAAATGATGAAATGAAATACTGTTGGTGGTTACTATTGACAGCTGGAGGTCAGAGAGTAAAAAGCTTTTAGAAGTTCTATTAAGAAGCAAAAAAAGATGAATATATAAATACTGGCAGGAAATAACTTATCCCTGAGCCGCTACAGCGTGCTGACATCTTCGCAATGCAATTTCAGTTCAGGTCAATTCCTATTCTATGTGCCTTTTTTACTGTTTACTTTTCTAAACTATAATCATTTATCGGATGTGGTTTCAAGTGTAACTTTTGAGACACAGTGGAGAAAACATTGTATTGGGCTACTTTATCTGCAGCACCACATCCTACACGCCGTGACAGAATCATAGTTGCAGCTATTGTGTGCATTTGCCTTGCAGGAGCATTATCAGTTCTCATGCTTTTGGTATAACCCTGGAGACTGAGGGAATGGGAGCTTTCAGTTAAAAACAAGCACCTTCTAATGTGAACTCAGCTGAGAAGGATTAAAGATTTAGAAGCCAGAGGTTATGGAAAGAAACATCGCCCTTGACGTTCCAATTTAACTGATATAAAACTTAAAGGTATTAAACATTTTTTTCATTATTATTTTTTCATTATTTTCTATCTGTTAAACCATATCACAAGGTATACCACATCAGGTTCAGTTCTGTGCTATGCATTAGCAGAGAAATCTCATTAGAGGAGGTCACTTCAAGAGTTATTCTTTGGAAGGGA
Source organism: Neopelma chrysocephalum (assembly GCF_003984885.1). Lineage (NCBI taxonomy): Eukaryota > Metazoa > Chordata > Aves > Passeriformes > Pipridae > Neopelma > Neopelma chrysocephalum. The sequence continues at coordinate 1,600,570 of NW_020897715.1, forward strand.
AGACATCTCTTGGATAACTCAAAAAAGATCAAACAGCAGACAGGGTAGTTGTCCACATTAACCAATAAAACCTTTTCCTTAGCTGCAAGAAAGATGCTGTAAAGTCACTATGTCTTCAGTCACTGCTTGTTTGCCCTCATTTACTGTTAAAGTACTGATCACAATCCAAACCAGAGAGAAATTTTAACGAGACTGGAGCTGGATCCTCGTTAATTAACTTCTATAGGTGAGAATTGAATCTGCAGAGAATAAATTGCACTTTCTCAAGCCTTATCCTTCTTCTTTTAAGACATTTGTACTCACAGAGAGATACAGTAGTCCTTTTCACTAATGGCCTCAAACCTGGTTTGATTTTTATCAGCACTGCAACACAAGGCTGTGAGGTACAGAGAGGAGGAAAGCTTAGGATACTGGCCTTGGGTCCAAGACTCTTGTCCAAGGGAGAAGGAAACAGTTTTGATGGTCAGATTTCTGGTGCCATGCATAGCTACCATGATTTCTCAATCAAAGTAATCACATCCAAATAGCTTTATCCTTCAGTGGATATCCAGTTACTATACAGCCCTCTGAGAGCAACACTTTTACAACCCTGACAGTGGACATTAATACAACGTAATATTCAGGCATTTTTCTGAGCATGGCAATGGAATATCTTTAGATTTTATTATCTATACAGTAGTTGAAGTGTGCTCCATTGCCCATCAAGCTTCTAAAATCCATACAGATACTCATCTGATCAGTCCTACACAACTGAAGGGCTTGAAACTCTATAAACAAACTCACAAACCATAAAAAAAAAAAAAGTTGCAAGCACAGTGTAGAAGATTTCCTATTCAAAATTTACTTTAGCACTCTTCATTTTCCTTTATTTAATTAGAAGGGAATTGTATTGCAAATTTTCCTCAGCACCTTGACAAATAAGTCTTGTCTTAGATTAGTCATTAAAATAAACTAAATAATGTTGACCAACATAGAAAAGCTAAGCAAAACTTCAGAAATTTTGCATCCCAGTGGATGTCCTCCAATACAGGTGAAAACAAAACACATTTACACTAGTCGGTCTATCAAATGTGGTATGCTCAGATTTCATCTTTTCTTATCCCTGAAGCTTTATCACTGGGTCACTAGAGTAGATTCTATAGATCCTTTGAAACTAAACATCCTTTAAATTGTGGCTTGTAGTTGTGACACTTGCCTAAAATACCTGTATAGATCCATTCAAATTTGTATTCATTTCCATTCAATCACCAATTGAGAAAAATCAAAGAAATAGAACCATCTGAAGAATAAAAGTCAGCAAAAGTATAAGGGGAAATAAATCGAAAAATTGTCAGGATTTGAATTTTTCAGAAATCAGGAAGCAGGTCCCTTAGTCTTTCTCCTATTGCAGATTACACAGATGTACCTCAGATTAGATATAATTTGATAACAGGTATCACAGAATTTAACTTCAGTTAAATTCATTCTTAAGGTAAGATAAACTTCTCATAAATATGAAAATATCTAAATAAATGTAAACAGTTATTTTAAAGATATTTTGAATAAGACCTGTCTAATTAATAGGATAATTTAAGTTTGAAACAAGAAGGTATGACCATGGTATCACACATTTTATACTTATATAAAACATAGGAGCCCTTATCAGCTACTCTACCAAGATCCAATTCTGACAGTGACTATTTTATTCTAGTTTATCAAAACTTAATCATGTTTTTAATTTCTTGCATCCCTGATGCAAAAATTCATTCCCATAGAAGGATTTTGCACTTGCCATTGCAAGGCCAAGTTTGTCCTGCGTATTTGTTATTATTGGTATCAAGTTAGCTACTTCAAAGCTCCCAACGAAACAAATCCAATTTTCTTCTCCAATATAAAAATATTGTCATGGCGCTTACCATCTTCTCTCTACTTTTAATATCTACTAGAACAGTTTAAGAAGGAGGTTTCTGTCCTCATGTTCCTTTGATACACCAAAGAAAGGAGGCATCTAAGGTGGACAAAGGTCCACCCTAAAATGTCAAATTTAGCCAAGGCAGTCTAGTACATGTAGCATCAGAGCAACAGCTTGGTGACCTAAATTATGTTCATGGTTTTATCAGTGATATATTTAAGACACCACGTCATTTTACTACTCAGTTGCCAGCTCTCACACACTGCTGCCATGAATTTGATTTAAAGGTCTCATAAATAAAATTTCAGGTTTGTTATTTTGAAGATTCTTATTAAGGTTGAAAAAAAGAGTTTGAAACTGTGATTTCTAAAATATACAAAAGCAGATGATAAAAGATCTTCAAATTAATTTAAAATGTTTCATAATTTGTCAATGATCCTTTTACTTTGCTTGGGTATTTTAAGCATTCAAATTTAAAAATACTGAAATTTTAAGCTCTTCAAACCATGCTACTTATCTTGCTCTATTTTGACTAGCACTTTTCATGGTTGTGTTCTGACTTTAGTTGAGGCTTCCAGACATTTTGTTTACTACTTGAAAAATGTGCTGCCCAAAATCAGGGCGAAAATACAAAAATAGTATATAAATGGACTTTTAATCTAGCAAGAGCTCAAATTAAGTTTATCAGTAGCTGACTCAAAGCTACATGTATTCAAAGTGATAAAAAACATATTTTGTTGCCATTGATCTACTTTAAAGTAAGCAGATTTTTTTTTCAGTATCCTTACAAGCATTGAAATGTTCATAACCAAGTTTTCTATATTTCACTTTTTTTAAATCTATGCTCTCTAAAAATATTAAAAATGAAAAACAACCACAGTTATGCCATGGATGTGACTGGCTTCTATTCAAAGCTACTTAACAAAAATTAGGTCACCAAGACAGCTGTTAACATTGAAAATGGATAGTTGCAGTTATTATTAGTTCAATAAAATTTGATGGAAAGAAATAAATTCTTAAATGAATTTGGGAGAAAGAACCTCATGCTAACACAGAAGCTAACACTATAGTAACTAAGTGGACTCAATCATTAATTTTTCCCCCTGATTCTTAATAGATCTTTCCACTGTTACACCAAAGTAGATTGGAAGAAATGCTTCAGATTAATAACAAACCCACAGCAAAACTGTGATAATTGAAAAAAAATCAAGCTTTTTGTTTACCAGAGTGCTATTGTACTCACAGATAATGATTTCTGTTGATTCTATAATGAATATTATTTGAAAATTACAAGCCAAAGGAACTAAGAAGTACTGAAGGCTTTCATGCTTATCAGCACAACAGTGTGTCAGATAAGTGCCCCCAATTTTCAAGTTTCTACTTGTTTCACTTTCCAGCCTGGTCTTGCTGGAAAATTATGAACTAAGAGCCTTAGGTATCCAACTTCTACAGCTGGCTGCCTGGAGTTTCAAAGTTGTGAATATAGGTCAAAACCTAATACTCTGAAAGTAGCAAACTCAAGGAGAAATTTATCTAGTGCATACAACGTATCTTATTTAGACTTAAGCCCACGTGTTTTTATAGTAGGAAAAAGTTCAAGAAATCCCCACGGACAGACATGAGTTCAGATCATCTAAACCTCTTCATATTAAAGGTAACACTAAGAAATTAGCATTCATGTAAAAAAACTTGCTAGAGCTTGTGGGAAGTCTATCTTCTGATCAGGAGTTAAGAAAAAAGACTCTGGTTAGGGAACAGGTCTGCCCCAGACCAACAGCCACTGCTTCTCTTATCCCTGGCTCATCTCCCTGAACAGACCGATTGCTGTTGCCACAAGCATCAGAACTAGTGCACATGTGCTCCTGAGACCTTGCACTTTCCATGGACATAACATGCATGGATATTCATGCAAACAAAATAAAATGGCCTTGAACACTCTGAAAGTTATTTTATGGCTACAGTTTTGGGACTTAATCAGAGGATATAATGGTTTTGTCATGATTATAGCCAATGTCTAGGAACTGTCAAGGAAAACAGTCAGTCAAAACCACATTAAAAAGATAAAGATTGATAGCAGTGAGACTTATTGTTGCATTGATTATTGTATTTTGAGGAGGTATTTAGCATCCAAAGAGCCTTGCAACCTTGGAAACCTGATGAAATACAGGACATAAACATTGAGTAGTGCTTCTATCGAGGCATGTGGTAATGGAAAGAGATTTTATATAGGTACTGATGAAATGTCTCACTTTCATACCATCAGTGTTGAACTATTGGCAGATAACTACTATCAGGCAGGGGTCTTTCCTGTCCCTTTTTTTTCTAAGCAAGAGATTGCTAACTCACCTTTAAACAGTTTCGTCCTTTTCTTTATTGCTTTTAAGGAGAATCGAATACACTCCTTTCTGCTGATGTTGAAAAGTAGGCAAGGAGAAGGACAGTAAAAACCTATTTTACCTTCATCAGAAAGGAGCACTGCAGCTACAACACTTAAAAAACTTTGTAAAGTCCCTTTACAGTCTCAGGGAAGTCCCAGATTGAAATAATGTCACAGGGGGAGCAAAGATCAAACATAGCAGTAGTTTAGTGTCTGCCGTGTCCTCTGCTGGGTGAATGTATGCTGCCCTGGCAAGAGAATGGAATTTTATGATCTAACAATGGGCCTTTTCCATCTCTAATTACTACCTCACAGGGGCACTGTGAAGATTATTTAGTTAATGTTTGCACAGCTCTCTGACCATGTAAAGTACTGTTAAAGTGCTAAGCATTACTATTATCATCCAATTACACAATCAATCCAAATTTGAGTAGCACTAAAATAAGTTCCAGTTCCAATTATGCTAATGAAACTGCAAAGGGACTGTACATCCAGAAGTTCCTACCACATCCAGTGCTTTTGCAGTGCCTTTGAGAATCCTCATTACAGTGACTTTCCCCGGCACACATTAAACACATATTTACTTGGGGCCTGACTGTGAACTGCAGGTATGTGCCTGTGTGGGGACAATGTCAACCTGTATAGCCCTGAAAGACAGATGGTGAGTGCTGAGATGCTCAACATATATTAATGCTGGAGTCTGCAATAACAAAGCATATATTGAAAATAAACACCAAGTCCAGGCTAATAATCTCCTGTTTAGACTGGTAATGGCCTCACCAAAGAATCAGGACAGCCCTGAGATAGAGTTCAGGTGGTGGGAACGGCTTGCCTCTATTTTTGGATTTAAACAGTTAGCTGTGGAAGTTCAGCAGGTAAAAGAAGAGAGGGAGAAGTTAAATCTCTGTGCAGTACTGGGCTCCGGCACCACCCTCAAAGGCAAAAGTCTGCAAGCAGATAAATAGAGAGGAGTACATTTTCTTACTGTTCATTTCTGGGCTTCACTTTAAGATCACCCGTGGTACTGACAGCTCTTGCACAACTGATAGTTCCTGTGCCAATTAGTAGAAAGGACTAAGAGCATCCTGCAGATACTGGTTGTGAAACTAGACCCCACTGCTGGATTGTAACAGCAGCAGTGCTTGAGATCAGAGCTTGGGCTCACATGAGCTGTGTGAGGTTGGACTAAAGAAATCCGGAGCCCCTAACCAACTCAGCTAATCCCACTACATCTGAGGATTCTTATGTCAAAACAAAACAAAACATAAAAACCCAAACCAAAAAAGCCCACCCAGTAATATCAGTAGAAGCTTCTCTTTTCAACATGGGAGCAAAAGCTCTAGGAAGAAGGAACTTTCCCCTCTCTAACATCATTCACACAGCATGGAAAAGTGAGCTCTTTCAGCCTGCCCTTTACTATTTTAGCTGATGATTAAAGGTCAGGATAGGATATCTCCTCATGTTAGTTTGGAAAAACAGTTGGGGTTTTATTGCCGGTTTCCCCTTTGCCCCTCCATTTCTTTGTAGCATAGTTGGTGCCCTGCTTCTTGGGATTGTTATTACTGCCCAATAGATTTCCTGACACAGCAGGCATCTGGTACATTGGATACTGGTCTTGATTTCTCATGGTTTCTCCTTTGATTTACATAGTTGGAGATTATATCCTTGACTAAGAAATTCACAGAGGGTCCTGGGACAATAAATACAGTACATATTCCAGAAACTCTTCAGAAATCAGACCTGCTGCATGATTGTGGGCAGTATTGCAATTCAGGTGAGGTTTTCAGTTCTGGGTTTGAACTATCACTGTTAATACGCAAGTGAACAAGTTACTGAGCTGCCTGTGTCTTCCCTGCAGTTGCTATTTACTACATTCCTTCAACAACCCCTTTCCTTTTCACATCCCTTTAAACTCTCTCCCGCAACAGGTTTAAAAAGAAAAGAAGATGGGGGAAATGGTGTATTCAAACCACTGTCTCACTGCTCAACTTGTGTGTCACACAGTCTTCTTTGCACACAAAGAGTGTCCCGGTCTACAACCATTTTAAGCACAGCCTTGGAGTCTGTAAGAAAACCAAATGCAACATTTCACCTGCACTCTTTTATACTCTCCCTTACAAACACCAGAGAAGGAACCCTGTGACTGGGGTTATGATCAGCTGTAAGAACCTCAAAGCAAAACAACAGTCAGCAAGTCTGAAACATAGCCCTGAGTTATCTAGCCAAAAATGTGTATGACCTTAAGCCTCTTAGTATGTCTGTACCACAAAAGCAGATATATTTATTCTTACCAATATTTTCATCTGACTCTTTCAGAGACTTCAAAGCCTTATGCATATCTAAGGAATCTTAGACCACTTAGTTCTGCATTTATCAGTATCATTTTATATATTAAAATCTCAATTTATTAAACTCATAAAAGTAAAAACTCTTTCCTATGTACATAATCACAAAGGCAGTGGAAGTACAAAAGAAAAAATAAATAAGAGGATTATATTTTCATAATAAAAACATGATTGTTCAAAACATAATTATTCAAGAGTACAAAACACTCCAACCTATAACATAACTTCTTCAAAAAGCACTACTATATAATGCTGCGTCAAACAGAAAAAACTGAATCTGAACAAAATCTTTGGACATCTGAGTACACCTGTGAAGACACATATATCCTGAAAATATAATAGTGTACAATGTGAACATTATCTTTACAAATTGGGTCCCAATCATGAGGTTGTGTAAACAAAGGTCGTCAGTGGAATGAAACAGAGAGAAACCTCATAGAACTAATCCAAGTATTACATTTCAATAGATATGAGTATGATTTAACATTATTTCTGGATGCTTACAGTTGAGACTGCTAATTACTTTGTTTATATACAAATGGCAGCAAATGACCAAAAAAACCCTCACAAAAACCAGATGTCCTGTTTCTGGGATATGAAAATTCTCACACCTGTGGCAATGCCTTCCACCACCAGGCAATAGATGAGAAATAATATGGCTAACATTTCATTAAAATACATGAGCTTGTTGACAAACTGATAAGGCAGATCATTATTATGAAAAAAATCTTTCAACATTATTATTCAAAATCTTACAGATATTTCTAGAAGATGCCCTTCAAAATAGAGTATCAGATGTTTTCTTGTACAGTATGTAAGTTTTTGACACATGGTAAAACACTGAACAATCACAACAAAAAGTATTGCACACAGAATTCTATGCATTAATTTGATATTGATATTATTAAACAATCAAATAATTACTTTTGTGATGACACCAGACTGTCCTAAGAATGTATTACCTACATGAGATATTCCTTGAAGAAAAACACAGGATATATTCAATCTGTATTTTTTTGCTTATACTTCTGCAATATCTCAGTATTGTTTAAGATTTTTTCTTTTTTCAGTTTATGTGTGCATTTGGTTTTGGGAAGAGACTAACTTTTTTCTGTTTTACTTTTTCAATTCTAAAACAAAAACATGTGGCTATGCTTTTTCAAAGCAAATTTCTATATGAAAAGTGTAACACAAATTTGTTAATGATTTCCATTATAGAAATTAATTACAATAATAATAACAACAGCAACAGAATCTGCATCTAGATCTTGACAGGAAAGATTGTACACACCTCTATGGAGCTTAGCAACTGGATTCATCCCAGAAAAAGTGAGCATGATGTTTTACCTCGTGACAGGTTAACCTTGTTTGGTTGTCAGAAGCCCACCCAGTCACTACCTCCTTCCCCTCAACAGGATAAGGAGGGGAATAAAATGAAAACCACCTGGTTGACCTTCCCCCAAAGCATCTCTCCTCCCCACTTTGTTATCACCACAGGTTACACCCAGCCCCTCCAGTGCAGAGAGGGAGTTGTGGTCAGTATTGCTCCTTGCTTCTCACTCATTTTTTCTATTCCACCATCGTCTCTCCAGGGGCTGCATGGGATTCCTGCTTGGACATCTGTCTCTCACCATATTCCCCTCACCCCTCACTGCTGGGCAGGTTCTGCCCTTCCTTACACAGACTTTCCCTGAGGTGCTCAGTTGTGCCCTGTGGTGGGTCTGTCTTACTTTCTAGCACAAGAAAACCTACAGTAATAGGCTTTCCTCTTATTAAAAATCAGAGACCATCCCTCAGGACTTGTTGCAAATGCCTCAACTGTGGGAAAAGCTTGATTACAGCTCCTACCTTATTAGAATCATAAAATCATAGAATATTCTCAGTTGGAAGGGACTCACTAGGATCATCAAAGTCAAACTCATTGCCTTGCACGAACAACCCCAAGAATCCCACCATGTACCTGAGAGAATTGTCCAAACACTTCTTGAACACTGTCAGGCTTGGAGCTGTGACCACTGCCCTGGGGAGCCTGTTCCAGTGCTCAACCACTCTCTGGGTAAAGAACCATTCCTTAATACCCAGCCTAAACCTCCCCTGACACAACTTCAGGCCATTGCCTCAGGTCCTTTCCCTGATCACCAGAGAGAAGAAATCAGTGCCTGCCCCTCCTCTTCCTGCTGTGAACAAGTTGTAACTGCGATGAGGTCTCTCCTCAGTCTCCTCTTCTCCAGGCTGAACAGACCGACCTCAGTTGCTCCTTTTATGGCTTCTCCTCCAGATCCTTCACCATCTTTGTAGCTCTCTTTTGGACACTCTCAAATAGCTTAATATCTTCCTTATATTGTGGCACCCAAACCTGCACACAATATTCAAGGTGAGGCCACAGCAGCGCAAAGTAGAGCTGGACAATCACCTCCCTAACCAGACACTGAAAAATTCAAAGTACATTTTTTATTTTCTGCTTTGTCAGCTCATCGTTTCATCTTCAGATAGTTCACTCCTATGTTACTGGAGGAACTGAGAGATTTCCTGGGGCAGAAGTCCCAGGACTCCCCTCTTCCACCACCACGAATGCCTTAGATACACCAGGTGTCTTCTCAGCCTCTGTCAGGCCAAACCAGACAGTTCTCAACAATAGCTGTTATAAAGGATCATTGCATTCTCCCTGTCCCTGGCCACTGAAGATGAATTTGCAGAGGCAAAGCCTTCCTACTGAGCCAGCTCAATGGTGTTTAGCCAAATGAGAAGCACCACAGAGAAGATTATACAACTTGGGGCCATGCCATTGCGTCTGTATGTTTGACTAGAGGGGAATCTTATGTTCTCACACACAACAAATCCAATTTCCAGCTGAGATGACTGCAATTTCAATTCACTCTGGCTCTAGCAGACCCAAAACCTCAAGATAAATTTTCAGAAAAGTGGAGTATTATACCAAAGAAGCTTCTAAACCTCCTTCTTTATGAAACTTCTGTTATGAAGCTTGTGCACAAGAGAATCGCTCTATATGCAGATTGTGCGTGTGTGGGAAGAGAAGAATACAGTTCAGGGCTAAGTTTCTGACCAGCTGCCCTTTCTTTGTCCAATTTCTCAATTTTCTTTTCCTGTCTCCTGGCATATCCTCACATTAGAAGTACAGCTCATGGGGGAATGCAGCAACCAACAGTACTGGCAAGCAGAGTGCTCTGAGGCAGCGTTAGTCAACAGGAACAGCTTTGTCCCAGGGGAGATGTCAGGAATAAACTGGAAGGTCTGGGGACGCAACAGAAAAGAGTAAAGAACACTGTTGGGCCTGGAAAAATGTATCATCTTCAATATGTTAGATCTGGTGACACCTTTTCTGCTGTCTGTCATTTACTGCCTCCAACTCTGCCAAAATCTGATGAAAACTACGGATTTAAGGAGTTACAATTTCTCTTATTTTCCTTCTGGTTTTACAAAGATTTTGCCTTCTGGGTCAGGAAGCTCTGTGGTATCTTTTAAAAATCCACTAGAAAAAAGATTTCTGTCAATTTTTCATACACTCTCCAGATAAAAAATGGGGTTGATTCCAGATTTCACATCTTGATTTCTTTCAAATGAATTTAAAAAGAATGGTCCTTCTCTTGTTAGGAGATCATTTGAGACAAGAGAGTGAGACCTCTTTTCAAAAAAATCCAGAGAAATAAATCCTTGCATATTAGAGGAATTTTAGTAAATTGACATTTGTCAAGTATTGTTTTTAAACCACCTAAGACTACCTTTATACAATATATATAAACATTTTTCACTGTGAATTAAGGACACTCGTGATTGAGCCAACTTTGTAGACAGCAACAGATATACATCAAATATATGACTTAATGAAGTACTAGTAAGTCCTCTCTTTCCCCAAATCAAGCAGGCTATGCTTTGCAGAAATGGCTTAAAATCAAGTTGCATTTTGTCTGTTCCAAAGTTTACCCTGCACTGGCAAAAAATTTACATTATTTTTTGCCTCTGTGGCAAAATTACTTTGAACCTTTTTCTTGTATCTCAAAAATCAAGACACCCATCTTTCAATTTTCAGGCTACTGACAACGGAAGCTAAAACCCCTTTGAAACTTAATTTCATTTCAAGTCATACCTAGGAAAGACACACAGTCAGAAGCATTTCTCAGACTTCCTATTAAGTCAATGTATAGAGCAAAATAATGTCATATTCAGACTTTCAGAGAAAGCAAAGACGAGCTCCTTAGAGCTTGTGGATTTTTTTTATCCTCTAAAACATTACAGCTATTGCTTATACTTCTTTTTTCCACTGAAATTTCAGAGATCCTTTGATAAAAAAAAAAAAAAAACACATCCAAAAGCAAAACACAGTATATCTCCCCCAAATATCCAAACAAAATGTTGACAATCTCTGACTTTTCTCTTCTGGTACAATTCTAGATTGTCTATTTATTTCAGGGAATTGTGGAAGGAGAGAAAATAACTGAAAAAGAAAACCAGTGAGCAAACAAGGAAAGATACTGTCCAAAATGAAGTTTTCCTGTTTTTTGAGATGTTCAGATTCAGGACAGAAAGTTCTTCTAGATACTAAGACAATTCAAGTGGATGTTTATACAATATATCAAAAGGCGACAATCATACCTTGTGATGTTGAAGAATGCACATTCTGGATGCGATTCAGGAAATTCTTGTGAGGTGGCTTGGGAACATTAAGAGACAAAAGCACAAGAAAATCTGTGCTTGAGAGCTAGAAATTTTGTAAATAATGAATGCAAAATTCAAGACTACAAACTCTGCAGGAAAGGGGTAGAGGGAGTGGTAATATGGGGAAAGTGGACAAAATAAATCCATCACCTGCCAATCAGAAAACTTGCTCTTTTTTCTGAAAACTCCAGTCTAACAAAATTACATATTTAAGAAATAAATCCCAAATTTAATAGTTTCTCTTTTATGCAAACAACTATGAAGGCAAAGAAACGTTTAGAACTTTGGAACTTAATAGTAAAACACAAGTAATAAAAAGCATCAAACTTGAGGAATTATATTGGAGGTAATAGATCCTGTCTATTCGTAGAAAAAGAATTAAACACCAGAAGAAAACAAAAACATAGTAATAAGTTCTACTAGATTTAGAAAAGTGATGGTTGCCATTCTTGCTAGAGGAATCACCTAAGGCCCTTTCTTCAGATAGGCTGAAGCAAAAAATGTATTAATGTAGCAGGGTTCATTAAAATTACAAAAATATCAATACATTATCTTTAGATGAGTGAGCTTCAATTAAGTGGTAATGATGGATTAAATGGAATATGCATTTATTTAAAGAAAGGGATTTTACAAAGAATCAGAAAATACTCCTGAATTATTACAGTCTTCTGAAAAATATCCCTACAACAAACCAAAATTTGTTTAGGGGATTTCAGTGGTAAATGCTCTGTGTATTCTTTTGCTAGTTTCACAGTCCCAATTTTAAGGTGCAGATGGTGAAGTCGACTAAAACGGTGGTTTACTACTCATGCTCTCTCTAGAGTTTTAAGTTCAAATTACACCTATAAAAAGGGGTAATTAGTTCTTTCTGGTTTATTGCTGTTAGGGGAAAGGAAGCAGTTTCAGTTAACTATCGACTAGACACCACTCCAGATTAAATATCCCAGATTCAGTACCTTATCCTGGCTTTCAAATACCAAACTGAGAGTTCAAAGAAAGTAAGAAATGTCACCTTCCCTACATTATGGACTATTAATTATGTCTTTGCAGTGAACTTTCTCAGTGCAATTAGTCTACAGACATGAAGATCATTCTTTATAAAAGACTATAGGCTGTAACAAGGTTAATTCCAATTTAAACTGTGTTAATCACAAGAATGACTGCATTCAGACAGCTGAATAATTATCTGATAAGCAAAGTATGTGTAATGAAGCGGAAAAAATGGACTAATTTAAAAACAAGCACGGGTATGAACAATGTATATGTTTTTCTTTTCTATCATATGCACTGGTTTTTTTTTCCCTATGATACCCTTCATCCATCTAGTTCTGTGTGTAGAAGGGATTCATAAAATCAATCACATCTAGTTATAAGTAAATATGTAGCTGCGTTTGATAGAAATTTGACAGCAGCTTTGAAATGTGTGTCCTTTTGGGTCACTTAATAGAGAACTGAGTGGAGGATTTCTGCCCCCTTGCTTTGATAGCACACTCCACTCGTCAATAAAGCTGAGCCCTGGTAAATCTGCCCTCATGGTGGATGGTAACTGAGGGTGACCAGGACATCCCAGGGTGGAATTGCAAGTTGCAGTTTCTCTGGTGGCAAATCTTGTTCAAAAGATTTCTGAGTATCGGGTTTTTTTCCAGACCTTGATTTTTCCAGTGAGTTTATCACATGCTAGATAATACTCTGTAGAATGAATAAGTGACAAGTCCCTGTCCAGAAGGTGCCACAGAGAGAGCTGCGCTGATTCAGCTCAAAGGGATACATATTTCACCAGGAAGGGAAAAGCTAGAAAAGCCTCTTAAAACTGGTCTTGCTGGTGTTGCTAGTGGTGAAACTGGTCTTGCTAGTGGTGAAAGCACACCTTAGAACAGTATCTTCAAGCACAACCAACAAGAAAGACCCAGCCCATAACTTAAAGCATGTTAGAAATGTAGAACTAGGCCTTTACCTTTCATCACCTTTTAAGAGAAATAAAAATAAAGCTCACTAAAATATTCAGAAACAAACAGCTAAATGTTTCACTTTGCAGGAAACTGTAGATAGTGCTGATTTTTATGAAATGGAGAAAACTGGGCCACGACTTCTTTCGTTTTTTTTTTATTTGAGAATAACCTAATTTCTTGCATTTGAATTCCTCTTGTAGAAAGGACAAAAAGAGATTCTCTACTGTTCTGAGATTTAAAACCCAGTTCTGACAGAAATTCAGATAACCACTCTAAAGTGATAAAGTCAACTATTCTGGATAACCCAAGACAAAAATAAACTTTTCTGTGCAGAATAATACTTTAAAGCCTCTATGGTGGGTTGACCTTGGCTGGCCATCAGGTGTTTACTAAGATGTTCTGTCACTTCCCTTTCTCAACTGGACAGAGGGACAATGTACAATGAAAAGTTCTTGGGTTGTGATGAGGACGGAAGATTACTGATGAATTACCATCACAGGCAAAATGGACTAAGCTTGGGGAAATTAATTTAATGCATTGCCAACCATCTGTAAGAGAGTAGGATAACGAGAAATAAGAACAAAACACCTTCCCCCCACCCCTCCCTTCTTCCCAGGTTCAACTTTACTCTTAACTCCTGAGTAGTGTAGGAGAATGGGTAATTGAGTGCTGCAGTCAGTCTATAATGTTTAATCTCTGCTGTTCTTTTCTCCTCGCACTCTTCTCCTGCTCCAGCATGGAGTGTTTCTCACACAAAATCATCCTTTATGAACTTCCTCAACCTGAGTCCTTCCTGGAGGCTGCAGTTCTTCAAGAACTGCTTCAGCATAGGTCCTTTCCACAGAGTCCTTCAGGAACCAGCTCCTGCAGCGTGGGTCCCCCATATGGCACAGTTCCTGCTTCTCCATGGGCTCCTCTCCATGCGCCACTTACTCTTTCTTAAATTTCTTATCACAGTGATGATACCAACATCACTGATGGTCTCAGCCTTGGCTTGTGGCAGATTTGTCTTGGGGTTGACTGAAACTTACTCTTTCAGGCATGGAGGTAGCTTCTGGTGCCTTCTCAAAGAAGTTACTCCAGCAGCTGTCGGGCTACAAAAACATTGCCTCTTAAACCCAATACAGCATCCACTAAGAATTTCTGTGGAAATAAAGAAAAATATCTGAAAAGCAAAAAAATACAGCTTTTATGGTAAACATGGATAGTTATTTCACATGCAGACAGTTGCATTTGTGATGCTTACAGATATTTAACTGGACTTGAAAAAAATAAATACAATGAAATTATGAAATCTGATCTGTCAGACAAATACTCTGCATCTTTAGGTGCTTCATGCATATATATATACATAATATATATATTATTATATATTTATCCAATATATTTTATTTATTTTTTATATTTTATATGTATAAAATCTATGATGCATCATTTTTATTAATGGTGGTCAGACTGATCCTAGAGTAAGGTTATGAGGTGTTCCCAAGTTTTATAGTATAATTATATATTTAGGATACAAATAAACATTAAAAAGTCCGCTCAGTTTCACACCATGGTACTTACTATCTTAATTGTAGTGCACTTGATCCTGCCCAAACTCAATGCTGTATTTCTACTGTATTGGTGAAAACCTGATAGAGTTTTTATGCTGACAAAATGTGATAGACCATGATCATTTGGCACAATTTAACTTTCAGGATATAATAGAGATGGTTGTGTTGCTACTCACAGTCCTTTGCGTGGACACAGTTGAGAGGCAGGACAACAAATATTGGCAAAATTCGCTAAATTAACATTTTCAAAGAAAATGTAAGAGTATAATTTAAGGATAACCACACCCCCTTTCTTTTTGTTCCCCTTCACTAAATCTTAAAAACTTCTGCCTGTGATTTTCCAACTTACCTTCCTTTCCTTTGAAGCTTCTCTTACGTTCTAACCTTTTGTTTTGAAACTTCAATTCCTGATCAAGTTCTCTATTCTACACAATAAGTCAGCATGTTCCTTATATGATCATTACTAGAGCATTTGCATACAAATGGCTTCCCTCACCAAAGGCAGTCAGAGGCCATAGTTACCTCTCAGTTCAAGTATTTTTCCAGGTTCACTACTTCCTTTCTTTCAAGCAACTAGGCAGCTGATATATTGCTAGTTAACAGTAACACTAATAACATAAGAAAATTCTACTTTCACAGTGAGTGTAAATGCACTTTAAAAATACTGTTCACATTGACCTCTTCTAAATATTCGTGATAGAATTAGCTAAAGTATTAGTATTTAAATTGAAAAGTGACTGCAGAGGGTGTCCATCCCAGTAACTCAAGGTGGATATTTGGCCTGGTGAATTCCATCTTAGGTTTACTCTCATGAATCCATCTACTATAGGCTCGATTTATTTAAGATTTTATTTAAATTTTCTATTTGTTCTTCTGTCTTCAGCCATTTCATTTCTATCGATCAGCATGACAATTATGGGCATGTTTCTAGTAAATCTATGAATAATTATTGTGCAATGTAATCATGACCAATTTGATCATGCAAATTAATTGAGAAATGAGCTAAACTTTAAATTGACTGAATTGTCCAGGAGACAGAAATTAGGAGAGTAATATCTGTGGGCACGTAAAAAGAATATTATTTTCATGCCAGAATCTAAGGAATTTTCTTTTTGGCAGAGTGGAAGTGAAAAATAAAAAAAAATCATAAAAAAAAAGAATGGTCATGCTTCACAAAAGATATTTCACTTACTTGGCCTCCTTTAGTCCATTTCACACATCTCAGTTAGTAGGACTGTTGTTGATTAGTTTTTCTATATATGGTGTGAGGCTTGACCTCAGTCACCACTTGCACATGGGACTCGTGTTGCTGCCTAAGTCTGCCCAAATGTTCCTCCAGTTATTGTGGGTAGGGTTATTTTTCCTCCTGTGTGATGGTTCTGCTGTAGGTATTTAATCTCCTTGTGGTTTAGCAGCCTCACACACACATTGTTCTCACTTTTTAACCCTGAGCCTCAAAAAAATATTGCCTCACTGCCGCGGAACTACAAAAAGGAAATACTGCTAAGAGACAGGATTTGTGAATCTTAGTAATAGATCTGCAGTTTTCTAATTCCTAATTAAATAATGTGTTCCTAATCCTTAATTTTAATCCAGTGTTTTGTACACAAGAGGAATGCTGATGAATTTGATGAAATTTCTAAGGTAATCTCAGTTGGAGCCTTTCCTCCTCTGAGTGAAGGGAAATTCAAATGCATATCACTGTAGATTCCTTTCCTTGCCTTGCTGTTTCAGACTGCTAAGCACTAGTTTTCCTATCTGTTAAATAATTATTTACTAGTGCAATGTCTAATTTTCATCATGACTCATCTCCTCATTCCTCAGTACCATGGCAAGTTAGAGGTCAGTGGTATTTTTATATGCCATAGAAATAAAGGATTGCGAGCAAAAGGAATTGTGCAACCAAAACCCTGCATTAAAGGAGTGATAAAGCTGGACAGCCAAACACTCCACAACCAGGTAAAGTCAGACTGTTGTATTTTTGTCGACATTAATTGAACCTCATCATGCATAGGCAATACAGTGTTTTGGTTAAGTAGTCCATGCATTGCCCCTTACAGTGATGATCATCCACTTTGGGCCTGCAGTTGGAACTTATCTTATTTTCTATCATGCTGTCTGAAGCTCCAGGACGAACATGTAGCGCCCCAGTCAGCTCTCTTTGATGGATTCCCTTGTGGCAACAGATAAGCATGTGATTGTATAGCGAGTGGCTTCCTCTCACACTCTCAGGGAGGCCACAGCAGAGCAATGAATCACCCAGATCTGCACTTCTGCCATCACAGCTCACAGGGGGGAGCTCCCTGCAGAAGGTACATTTCGTATTTCTTATAGTAATGGGGGCCCTGACAGTGCAAGTGATGATTCCCCCTCCTGATTGCCCT
This sequence comes from Neopelma chrysocephalum, assembly GCF_003984885.1. NCBI lineage: Eukaryota > Metazoa > Chordata > Aves > Passeriformes > Pipridae > Neopelma > Neopelma chrysocephalum. Next base: position 1,617,746 of record NW_020897715.1, read on the forward strand.
GTCTGTACAACACAACAACAGGTGAGCCCTCCTTCTGGGGAGCTGATCTCTGCTCAGACTGTGTGCAGAGCACATCACCAGCCACCTAGAAAGAATTTCACAGTTTTTACCCCCTGAAGTGTTTCTACTCCAGCTGAGCCAGGCAAATTGCTTTGTGTGTCTGATTTCTATCTCCTGCACTCACAGTGGGCTTGTTTCCTCTTCCATCGCTCCAATGCTTAACAACATTCTGTTTGATACAAGTTTTGAATCCATTTGATATAAATGGACCCTCATTATCACTCACTAAATACTTGTGGAAGTTTCTGTGCTGTAAATACATGTTTAGGGCAGTTGTGATTGCTGTATCCCTGGTAGCCAGCAGTGCATCTGCAGTTTTTTTGTTGTGGTGTTTACAGCACGATATGAATTCTGTCCTGACCTTGTTAAAATTTATTTTCCTGCTGCGTGTCTCTAAGCAGTTATTTAGTTTTCCTTGTTTCCTGTCAGTTTCTAGGAAGGTTTCATTCTCTGTGCCATAATGAAAACGTTTCGTCCCTGTAAAGAGAGATTTACTTGTTATTCATGACATTAAAAGATGGTATTTCTGTCATTTTCAAAAAGCTTGTTAATAAATCTGGTATAACAGTGCCCCTGTAAATGCTGACTCCAACTGATAGATTCTGCTGGTTTTTGAAGTTAGCTTGCCCTCTCATATTTCCCTTCTTTGCCAGATGACACTTGCCCTGAGTATCAGGTGCTAATTTAGTACTCATGTCACAGCTGATGCTCTAGAAGTGTGCTATCTGTAGTTAGCATCTGAGATCTCAGCTGCTCCCCTTCTAATATTTTATATTTTCTATATAACCACATTTCAGTAAAACTATTCTAAAGCACAAAAATACTGAATTTTAGTTTTCACCCTCCACAAAAGGTCATGCAAATCTCAGTAAAACAGGATGCAGACTACCAAAGTGAAAAGCGTCATATTATAGTCATCCTTACAATATTTACAAAACACAGACTCTACCCATGCTTATTAAAACCAAACAGAAAATGGAACACACTTTTCTCCACAAAGTGCACAAGCTTGCTGTTAAATCCGTTGCAGATATAACCTTATGTAGCACTTTCACATTGCTGCTGCTGCAGCAGTAACAGATATGGAGAAAGCAGATGGCTAACCTTCTGAACGACATTATTCATGTTTCCATAATAACAGTCTAAAGACCATAGTGCTGCACCTGTTCTAAATTCTTCCTTTTTAAGGACAAACTACTGTCAACCTTCAAATATGTGGCTTTAGATACAGGACTAACTATGATTTTAATGGAAGAAAAGTGTTCGATCATGTACTAATTTTTTTATTTTTTTTTAAATGCAGTTTTCAGACCTGGAAATAGTAATTTATTACAGTTAAAGAGTAAATTTTCTGTTTCTTCTTCCAGTCATTTCTGTGGTTGTGGAACAGCCTCTGGTCAGCCTAATAACTGGAGCTACATTTCCTTAGAGCAGGTCCCTCGAGCCATTCTGTCACGGTTCTGCAACCTGAACATGCAAAGATGCTTAATTATTACCCTGCAGTAGTTTCATTAATTATATAGGATGCTTCCAGAGCAGGATATAATCTACTAGTGAGTCTGACTCACTGTAAGGGTCACAGTGAGCCACCTTGGTTCCTCTGGGAAGAGTTAGGAATGTGTAATTGCTGCACCGCATCAAAGCCAGGGTTCACTGAACCCTCTGGTCTGGGTATAATGCTGGGAGCAGCTCAAGTGCTTCAGGAGTCTGTAAATGACCCCCATGGGAAATATGGATTAATCTTTCATCTTAAATCTTGAAGTGAAATGATGGCCTGAATACCCATATAAATTTCCAGTTTCTTTTAGAACCTTGCTAAAGTCTTTGCTTCAGAAATTGAGCCTGTGACATGAGGACTAGTGTGCTCTACCCCTTCAGGTGACAGGGGTCTTGTACAGCCCAAACCAGAGGTCAAACCATAACTGTAACTCTTTTCTTGGCAGGGGAAGAAGGAAGAATGAGACCCATTGCAGGTGATCTGCTCCCAGCTGGACTCCAAGTGGAGCTATTCCTTCACAGTCTCCGACCTTCTCAGCTATGGGGCTGTTCAAACAGCCTGCTTTAAGAAAAGACCTGACCACTTCCTAAATTTTTATTAAATGCCATTTTACTCTGCAAAGTACACTTTCACTTGAAAGTATTTTCTTTAGCATTTTTCCCTGCTGAGCAACTCCCATCACTCCATATAGCCACAGGGAGGAATGTGAAAGGTTTCACCACCTACAATCTGCTTTTGGTATTCCTTGGAATATTTTTTCTCTCATTCTTTGCCTGTGTGGGTTCAGAGGCTCAGTTCTCTCTGGAGTCTATCCTGTAAAGGGGGCAAAATAGTGGGTCCAAAGCTGAGCTTAATTTCTTATCTAGGTTGTCTGAAGGGGGCTTAAGAGTTTTGATAGACTTCCCTGGATTGCCTTAAAGTTACTGGGGAATTGAATTATGCGCTTGTGAAGAGAAAAGAAAAATTAACTAAAAGGAGGACTGCAGAGAAATAGATAAAATCAGATGTTCACTAGCTACTCTTGGATTTACTATAAAATTATCTAATTTTTATAGGTTGTTTAAACTTTTATGTCAACTTCTATACATAAGATACATTTGTTTATCTCATAAACATAAAAAGCATAACCGTGTATAGGAAACATAACTTAAAGAATGAAGTATCTTGTAAGGATAAAAATAAAGAGGGCAGAACAAATCCTTGAGTCTTCATAAATTGTCTCATGAGATCTTTCCCAATTACTTTATCTGCTGTTAATAATTATGGTGGTAAGTACTAGATTGAAAAATCAATCTCCTAACTAGACCGTGTTTAGTAAATTCAGCCTAGAATATGTTAGCTGAAATTTATATAACTGTGAGCTAAACCACACTTATTGTACATATGGGGATTGAATATGCCTAACATACATATGAGTATAATCATTCAGACAAGACTGAATTCTTATCCTATTTTGTAAGAAGAAGAAAGATATTTTTAATTTGATTTTTTTTTTAAGACTTTCTGTGGCCTTGAATGCTTATATGTACACTGGAAAATAAGTACCTCATCAGAGTCAGCATGAATTATCATATCTTGGCCCTCCAGACAAAGAGGAATGGAACAAAGGCTTCCAATTATTTCCACTGCCACAGCATCATTTGGAAGTTCAACTGTGAAGTGCGTCTCGAGAAAACTTACTACTTTTTGCTAATGAGAGCCAGGTAGAGAAGAGATAGAAGAATTTTGACGTAGTACGTTTTCTTAATAAAGCTGTGAAATCTAAAGCAAGTCAGAAGATGACAACTTCATCATTATTTAAGCGCAGTATTGCTTTTAAATTAAATATATACAAAACCCACATTGTTAAACTGTCATGCACATTCAGAAAACCACTTAAGGAATGCTTACTTTTTATGTAAAGGTAAATGGAAAACTGTCATTAGTCATAACACAAGTCAAAAATAGAAGAAGTTTACATAAAAAGGTGACTGTGTTATCTCTAGTAGTCTCCTAGTTATTCTTCAGTGGGTGATATGTGACAGCATCTGACATTTGAAGGCCTTCAGGTACATTTATGAGACTATGTATGACAATAGAGTGAAAAATTCAGTTTTGCAAGGTATGAAGAAATAACTTTACATAGTATGCTATCCTTTTCATATTTCTTTTTCTTCGCAGTTTGTCTATAATAATAATATATATAGGATATATAAGGATCTTCAGATAAGTGTGGATTTTTTTGTTTGTTTCACCTTTTTGTATTTTAAATGAAAACAGAATGATAGGTTTAAAAGTATATTTATGATCAAGGAATATGAACAAATAAATAATCCAGATTCACAAAATATTGGTGGTTTGGAAAAATGTATGGTGTGCATGCTCCTCCTTTGTAGAGGCTTTATCTTCAAATGTTAAAAAGTAAGACTTGAAGTTCATTCCTCAATTTAAACCAAGTTATAATTATTTTACTTCGTCTACACATCTATTATTTTTTTCTTGTATTCTCCTCCAGACAAAAGCTTTTCCTTGATTACTTTCAGTGGTACTGAGAGCACATCTTTAAACACAAGTATATTTTCCTCACAAATATTACTCTCCTGTTAATAATTTTAGTAAAAAGCCACTGATAGTGCTCAGACTGTCATAGTGGAAATATATATTGTGGGTCTTATTTGTGTGGCCATTCATGTATATGTATATTGAATATCACATAAATTTCCTCTCTGGAATATGTGTTCAGCCTTACTATTGGAGAGACCAGGGACCAAGCTGGACCAGGAGGAACCTGGGTCCTAGTGACTGCCAAAGGAGCTCCAGGAGATGAGGAAGGGGGGATCTGTGAGGTTCCCAAGATTACCTTATAGGGTGATCTCAACAGTCACAATGAAAGGGATGATAAAAATGACCAATCAAGCCTCACAGACCATTCACTACAGACACCTCTCTAAGCTGTAATGGCTTTTACAGCACCACAATCACATGAGATACAAGAGAGGTCACAGTGGTTACAAACAATAATATTCATCAGTAATCTCTGGAGATTCCAGAAACTCCTCTAAATTGAGTAATGCAACAAAAGGGGATGCCCACTGCTATCCCTGAGGATAAACTGATAAAGGAAATGTTTGTCTTGAGATTAGAAGACAACGGAAGTAGGTCAGGTTAAAGCAGCAATCTAGGCCATCATTATCTTAACTACTGATTTATCCCAAATAAGTTAAAGCATTAAGTTAGAAACTAGTTTTTCTTATTTCACTCTCTACTCTACAGAAAAAAAAACCCCCACAAATTTCCAGAGAGCAGTTCATCTAATCAGATTTTTTAAATTATTTTTTTTATTTTTTACTTTGAGGGTGGAATGGTACAAGTTGTAAAAATAAAGCCTCAGACTGAGCTCTAATTTCCGGGACTCAGCTCTTCAAATGGTTTATACACAAGAGGTAAAATAGATGGGGGAGGGTGCACTTGCAACTTTAGCATAGATTGAAACAATGAGAGTACAAGTTTCTTTCTTTTTCCTGCCCGTGTCAACAGTAGGAATAAAATTTCATATTTCCACCAAGTGTGATGCACAGCTGGATGTGCATCTCAGTCACAAAGAGATACAGAGCCATAGAGTCATACTTTACATTTAAGTGTAGATTTGGGCTAAGACAGCCTCTGTCTGTCTCTAAAATCTGCTCTGTTCAGGTGGTAGTTTGAAACACTCCTCTCAAAGGTTAGGACACGACTTAGGAGTCCCTGGCAGCATTCCTCCTAACAAAAGTAATTCTAAAGTGCATAGGTGAGCACAAGCCACAGCTGAGTGCATAACTGCTGATACATTTACTTACACATTTAGGGCACTATAAGTATTTAATTTACAGCTTTATGAAGTGCTCTGTAATATTTTAAAGATAACAGGTGAGGTATCAAGGTAAAATATCTTATATTCAGTGCAAGCAATCAGCCACATCTAAAGCAGAAAGGTCAGGCAAAATGCGTTTCAAAAGCGTAACATGAATTTTGCAGGGGTTTTGGTACCCCTTTAGAGGTTCAGAACATTTTTACTCAGTACAGAGATCTCCAAAAATAGACCTTGTTTGCTGAGTTTTCTCAATAGATATCTCTTCAAATCATCACCATGGTTCCACACAGCTCATAGGTCACTGAAAAAGAGCATAAGGTAACTACCTTGATTTTTGTGGTTCTAAATCACAACAAAATCAGCCCCACTTGTAAAAAAAAAAAACAAAACCAAAACAAAGGACAACAAATAAACCTCATTTTGCTGCTTCTGAACCACTGCCAAAAGCACTGTCTAAAAAGCCTTTGAGGTTCTTTAAATACTTAAGGAGAATAGATCAATATCTGCAATATTGGAAGAACACAATGAGCAGAGATGACAGAATAGAGAAAATGTCACTGTAGATAGTTGTGTGTTTTTAGAAAGTCAGTCACTAAAGAACCAACAACCTCCTGGACCTGACTGAGTGAGAAGTAAGACAGAGGAAAGATATGTTAATGCAACAATCAGCTTGCTACAGGTAATTATTTTAACATCAGTTTGTAAATGACTGCTACTTTCAAAAACAAATAGATTTTAGCAGTTGAGGGATAGCTTTAAACTATAAATGGAAGAGTTGAGAAGTTTCTAACCTAGTACACTTCACACTTGCCCAGCCCTCTTGGGCGGTAGATCACAACATATTACTAGGACCTACTCCCAATTTCCAAATGTTGAGCAAAATTGAAAGCTTTTTTTTTTCTTTGCTTCATCAGGTCCAGAGTTCTGTAACTCTGATATTATGTAGCCATGAAGGGAAAAACATTTTTTCCAATACATGCATTGATCACCGCAGATGGCAAGTGATTTTTGGTCTACAACAATAACAAAAAGAAATCTTACAAAAAAAAAATTACAAAATGGAGTGTAATTAAGTGACATAATGTAAAAAAGAAGAGATAAGTGAACTACTGTGTGTGGGCAAAAAAAAGTCTGAAAAGTTATATCATTAATAGCAAATTAAAACTCAAATTAGATGGATTCTATTTTCATTACAGGCTTTTCCAAAAACATTTAAATAGGTATGCATACTTAGAGACTTCAGAGTAAAACACAAAATCTTAAGAGTTTAATTAGTTCACATAATTCACACCATTCAGGCAAAGAATCAAGTGGCTTTTTGTTGCAATTGCTTCCCTCATTCTTATATTTAAAAGAAAATTCAAATTTCAGATTTTAGACAGGTTATGTTTTCATACAAAAAGAAAAGGAAATATAATACTATGTGCAACACAAAGATTCCTGACTACAATGTCAGGTTGCACTGATATTAAAACACTGGTTTTAGCTGAGCTGAGCTCACTTAAGGCCTGCTGTTAAGGCATCTGGTACTTATTACTCTATTGCTGAACATTCACTTGCGAGAAAGAGAGGAATAAATCCAGAAGGTCCAGATTAGTCACTCGATTACAGATTGAGCATAATTTACAATAGTAGCATTTCAATAATTCATGCTTTAGAACCAACATAATTTGATTTGAATACACTGTTTCTGAGGAGAAAATTAAAGAAAACAATAGTAATAATACAGTACCTAAAATTAACTTTGTACACTGTAACTTCTAGAAATTACCATTCTGCCGACTCTACATAAATGACATGCCATGAACTTTAACCAAATTGTCCCCAGATTTAATCTGGACTGAGGTCTGAATCAGATCTATCAAAATCATACACATTTCTGCTTTGGCTAGTTGTTACACAGTGTACAGACAATATTCAGTGCAGAAATATTCAGTAGCAACTCAGGCTTTTGGTAGTGGTCTGCTGAATGAAAAAAACCTTTTTTTTTTTATTCACTCTAATTTTGTTTTAAGTTGCAGTATATTTCTAATTCACATTAATTTTCCTGGAGAAGGTAAAGAAAATGATGGTAGGGATCTTAGAAAATATAATTTTTTTCAAGAAGTAGCTCAGAGAGTCTTGCTTGTTTTGATAGAGGAGCCAGACTGAAAAAACAAGTTCACAGTTAGTTTAGAGAGAGCAAAAACATCTCAGTGATGATTGGTTTGTCTGATCAGCTTTCAGTTCTAGGAGATAATCTGAAAATAGTTTGAATTCTCTAAGGCATAGGCACTCTTGGGGCAAAATATTTTCTAACATGAGTGAGGTTTGATTTGGCTGAATTGATAGTTATATACAGAAATGAAAGTTAAATAGATGCCTTCAGTTTAACTGGAGCTCAGAGTAACATTCTGAAATATGTGATGTTGAAAATCAAACCCTAAAAGTTGCCAGGGGCCTCTATGCAGTTCTTTTTAAATGCTCAATGGATATAACAAAAGGATTTCAGATTTTCCTGGATCCAGGCTGTGTCTACCATGCTTCAAACAGGCGAATTTTCCATTCTGCCCAGTGTGTGACATGACTGATTGTTATCTGGATGTGATTGGTGTTCATTAGATTGGAGTTAATATGCTAATAAACCCATATAAATACTAGGTATATTTACTTCAGGTTTGTGCCCTGCTTTTCCATCTGCTTGGTTCATGGAACAAGAAGTTGAGTTTACAGGCAGTGAAAGTTTGTACAAATGTTCTCTAAAAAATTCTTAATCAATGGTAGTTTTAGCCCAGAAAGGAACTTAAAATTATGCTGTATCCATAAGCAGTTTTTTAATAGGTATCGTATCAAAATGACTGATCTAATGTGATAAATTAAATGCATCACACATCTGACTAATGTAAATTCCCTGTTTGTTAAAATTAGAGTAATCTCAGCTTCAGTGTTGTAAAACTACAAATATGCATTTAAATTTCTGTTAATATCATGCAATTCCACCATCTCAGTAGGCTTGTTCCACATTTGTACAACCATGTGAAATTTCACAACCTGTCCTAAATTTTATTATTTCTATGATAAGGTGATGCATTTGCTGGAAAAAAAAAATAAACTCAAGCTATTTCAATGTCTGCAAAAAAAGACAATATGTATTACAATATACTGGAGTCACTAGTATTATAAAATTATAATAAAGCCTTATAATGTACATACCATGGCAAATCAATTTTGGACGTCCCATCAAATTCCACTGTTTCTTAAAGTGACACATCAAGAGGGAAATTTGTGTGAAGAAAAATGAAATTTCATTATACACCCTATAATTGCAAAACTTACACATTACTGACAAGATTGTTTCCAACATAAATTAACCAATAGAAATCAATGGTATTTTCACTGAATACAAAGGTATTACACTAGTTTTACATAAGCTTGAAGAAATAATCATGCTTATACCATCTAGAGAATATAGAATAATTTGCGGAGGTTTAGCTTTGTTTGAGTACAGCAGTTTTGGAGAAGGGAAAAAATATTTGACCCAGATTACATATGAAATTTTCTCCAAATCTGCAGTCACTGATGCAAGAAATTTATTACTTTTAGACTTATTTGTTTTGTTTTGTTTTTTTTTTTTAAAGTCTACTGAAAGATACTCTGCCATCATAAGTCATCTCCTTTGAGAAAATAAATGAGTTTGGACAGAATTCTCTTTAACATTGCTGCTTGCGAAGAGCAATGTTATAGGAATTAAAAAGCCTTGTGGGAAAAAAAATCTTTCCTTAAATAATTCTTGCACATGACTACAAAAAAGGACAAGTATTGTAGATTACAGCATAAACTCCAGATTTGTTTGAAGACTTACTTTTTGTCAGAGAAATGAGACTTCTTTTGGATACAGGACAGTGAGCCACTCGTCTGAAGAGAATAAATTCTTGTCAAGTAAATGAACTTTCATGAATATTTCCAATTCTTTGTTGATTCCATGAATGCAAAAGAGAGGCGGAAGTGTCTATCAGAAAACAGATAAACAGCATGTTAAGAAAAATACATGCTTAGAAAAGGCCTGCTAGCAAACTGAAACACAAGTCAATTGAAGTGACTGATGCCACAAACCCAATGTGAGAACCAGCAGCCCCACAATATGCAAAAAATAGCTCAGCTACAACCTAATTATTTGGAAAATTTATAGGTTTCAGGTTCAGTCCCTTGCCTTGGTAGAAAGCTTTGCAGCTGGAAATGGCCGAGGCTGGTCATTCCTGAGCTGTTTGGACAGTGCTCCAGCTTCCCTCTCTCTTTTCTGGCAGCAGTTTAGCTCTGGATCACCATGAGGGCTCCCCATCCTGGCACCACGCTGCCAGCTCTGGGGTAGATGGGGGCACAGCTTGGAAGGAGAAAGCTGTCTCTTGGTGAACACAGAACCGCTCCTGGGCTGACAGGCAGGGCAGCACCTCAGCAGCAGAAGGTGATGCCTGAGTCAGGATGGGAGTTCCCCAGAGAAAAATGCTCACAGGCTCCAAGAGGTCTTGAAAGGGCAGCTACAGGGCTTGGGCAGGCTGGAAGAGGAGTTCTTGGGGTTGCCAACAGTCCTGTGGCACTAACACAGCCCTGCCTCTGCCCAGCCCTGGGCCTCGCAGAGCTGGGCGCCACCCAGACCCTGACCCCATGCTGTCCTGCACCACCCTGGTGGTCCTGGAGCTTGTTCCCACAGCCCCCAGAATGATATAACACGGGGGGTTGTGTGGGATCCTCCCTCCTTTACAGCCTTCACACTGTCTGCCAGGCTTGTCCCCTGAATCTGGGTTAGCAATTCTGAGGGGAGAGAACTCATTTAGCCCAAACCCCAGCACTGGAGATTAGATGTGCACTGCTACAGCGCTGCGATGGCCAGAGAGATTTGTCATGCCCACAACATCAAAGACTTCCCGGCTTCAAACAGGGCGTGAGGCATTCCTACAAAGTATCTGGATCCTTTCATTTCTTTACACTTGTTTTCTCAGCAGAAGTTGCTGGTCCCCAAGGTAAATAGAAAGGTCTTATCCTCTGTACTCCATGATGTCAAAAGAATATATCCACACAGGATGAGATGTAATTTGTAAGCAGGTTGTGTTTCCTACATGGCCCTGCTACCTGCTGATAGCTTATCTAAGAAGACTGAATAAAAGAGATGTGAAATGATAGCAAGCAGAACGGAAAATAAATAAAGAAGTCTGCAAACCAAGGCAATCTACAGCTGCTGTTGCCATGAATATAGAGCTTCAGGCTCCACTAGTAAATACTTATGGAAAGGGCACACCTAAATCGTCTTAACACATACCAAATAACACCTGAACGTGATTTCTGAATATAAATTGCCTTCTAGACTTAAATGAAATATTCCTTTACAGAAAGGTATTAAGTGACCCAGCATTCAACAGTCCCTCTTTGCATTTCTATGTTATTATTCAGTCTTTGGGAAAGGACATAGATGGACAAATATATTTATCTTATGGTCAGAGACTTGGAATGACACCCAACTGCTTCCAGCAGACTATTAAGCCTGTCAATTGACCAAGCTTCAGCAGCACAAGAAACCATTATACCCATGTAGTAATAGATCTTGGAAAATGAATCTTGCTGTGACTCACTAGAGCTCAAATACTTGGCTGGCTTTAACGCTCCTTAAATTATTCTAATTAGATGCCCTGGTATATGATTTCCTATGGTACTGTCTTGTGGAGAAGTTGTACCAGTAATGCAAAATTTAATCTAGTCTAGAATACCAAGGGGGAAGAGGTGAGTTCTGAAGAAAAACTGAGCAAGTCATATAGACCTGAAAAAGTAAAGGAAAGAATGGAATGAAACATAAAACTGTGATTCAGTAAAAAGAATGCTCCTAGACTCCAACTGAGTTGTATCTTTGGATTTAAATGTGCCATCTCAGCCCTTTCTAACAGTGTGAGACAGTATCAATGTTGACTCTATCAGCATTTTACAGAAATCCACCAACAGTTCAAGTCTTTAAAGCATAATACCCTAAATGTGTGCAGTGCAAGTTTCTGAGCTGGTGTTACAGTGTCAGGCAGCTCAGAGATGCTGATGCACACACGGTGCAGCAGCGATGGCATATCAGTGCCAGACAAGCTGCAGAGACTTGGGCTGAAATGGATTGTCACGATCACAGGCTAAATCTCCTGTGCAGTGCTGAATCTGAAGTTCCAGTCAGTAATTTTGGCAGTAGAGGAGATCACCCCTGAATTATATACAAGTGAACAGTTTTAGAAAATTTGCTTATGAGTTTTGAGGAAGAACATATGCACAGGTACATAGAAATATATCACTACTTGCCACTACTGCACAGTAGAATAGAAAAGAAAATATACTTCAGTTAGTTTAATATGTAATACCAAACAAGAAATGTTACAAAGTTATCTTTTTTCTCCATGAAATTTCACTCCACTGAGAATGTCTTAGTTTTGGCTCGTTTGCTATTATTTCAGGTGGGGAAAATAAGATTTCAAGAACTGGCTTTACCTTGAGCTCTGTGCTGTTGGGAATATTCTGCAGTACTACATCTGAATAAAATAACAGAGAGATTTTCCAGCAAACAGACTTGTTTTATCACCCTGTACATATAATTTTTTGTTGCCTTATGAATGTTCCAGGGCTCTGACTTATATCATGGACTTTTCAGTGACTATTTAACACAAATTAATCCCTGACCAATTGGAATTCATTCAGTAAGGTACACAGTGCAACAGGCCATGACTCAGGCAGGAAGGCTACTATGTGCTGAATGTGAATTTAGAGTTGCATATGCTTATATTTAAAATATCTAATTTTAAGATATAATTCTGAACCAGAAAATGCTGGATGTGTCTAAGCATCTCTGCCTGCAGCCTAATCAAACCTGGCTTTTGCATATAAAGATATCAGTGAACAGTTAAAACAACTAACTTTGCACAGTTTTGCTTCATTTGCATAGGTTGTTATTCTCATTTTATGATGCTGAAGCTATAAAAGATTTATGAAACATCAAGACTGGGAGTTTTTTCCTTGTTTGACTGTATGTTATGTGAGAAATTTTAGACATGCAAAGCATTCAAGCTTTGCACAGTCAGCCACACTGGGGTCCTTATACAACCTTTCTGAACAATACGTGGCTAACCAAAGTCCCTTATTCTCAAACTTCATAAAAAAACAAACAAAACCTTTGAATGTCTGGAAAAAAATCACAAAAAGAAGGCTCCAAGGTCCCAACTGGAAAATCTAGGCCAGTAGACAAAAAACTCTCTAGCATCCAGGCACAGTAAGATGGGGCTGAGGTTGGTCTCAAGACCACTCTGCAAGGTCATCTCTCATCAGATGCAATTCTTTGGCCAATAACTATCAATTGAGAATGCCCTGAAAACTTTTTGCTGCAGTCTCATTGCTGGTGATGTGCAGAAACCTCAGCTGAAGATTGCATTTGAATATCCTTGGAGCCACAGTCTGGTGGCTACAGAAACAAACATTAGACTAAGTACTCAAACATGAGAAACTACTGGTTTTAAGGCTACTTCTATTGCTATTGCCTTGTGTTCATCGTTATTCTGGTAGGACTGTAAGGGAAACTGAGACATTATTTTAAATATAGTTTGTCAGAAAAAGCAGAAAAAGCAGAAAAAGATGAGGCTGTGCATCATCAACAGCACTAATGCTAACTGATATGCATACATCAATACAGCCAGATGTTAGTGACCTTCTCTAGAAGAGTGACTTCCAAAGCAATAAATAATAAACAGACTCATGCAATGCAACTTGTAACAAGATTTTATCAACAGGATGCATACTTGTTACCATAGTATGCAGTTCACTGAGAAATTATGAGTTTTAACACAATAGAGAGCTACAGAATTTCAGTTTTCATCTTTGGAATTACTTTTAAAGGTGTTTTAGAACTGGCTTTTCCAAAGCTGATTCTCGTCAACAACTGGCTCAAAGAGGAGTTCTTCAGGACTGTACATTTATTTCCTGCTAAAGATCAAGTTTACTTAATTCATAATGAGAAATCTAACAGAGGAGGGATCAGAAATTAGAAAAATCCTGTCTGTAATGTTTTGAAGAATTGCTGTGCTTGTACAGCTTGGACTGGGAATCACCTTCTCTGAGAACGCCTCTTGTTCTCACATTTGCTTCTGCCATGTATCAAGGCAGAAACGGAAGCAGCAAGAGTTACACATAATGAAAACCCACTGTATTTCTTACCAAAAGCATTTGTTGATTAAAGTACTAGCTTCATTTTTGTTGATCTAAACTGCCACCATCTCCCACACGTGTGACTGTTGATAAATCTCCCCATTCCTTTGTTCTAGAGTGTCACCATTTTCTGTAGTTCTGTTCACAAAGTTCTCAATATAGATTGGAATGTTCTATTAACAATTTAATGTAAATTGTTAATCTTTTGAAGGCAGACTGAGAGAGTTGGAGTTGTTCAGCCTGGAGAAGAGAAGGCTACGGTGAGACCTTATAGCACCTTCCAATACCTAAAGGGTACAAAAAAGCTGGAGAGGGACTTTTTTACAAGGGCTTTGTTCAGTGTTGTCTTTTAACAGGAGTAGCCTTCTTTTGCCTTTAGTACAGACATTTTCAAACATTTCTGGAAGTTAGTAGAGCTCATAAACTCTGTCTCTCCCAAAAGTGTTGCAAAACACTTGGAAAATGTCACGGCCAAAACAAAGGAGGATTTCTATTTCACAGCCCCATGAAAGGTGCTGTACAATAGATTTACATCAGTATTCTGGCCAGCTCTTCTCTCATGCTGCGTAAAGTGTAGATCTTCCTGACAGATACTTTGACTGCAGAAAAGTCCCTACCTGACCTCAAATCAGAGAGAAGTAGTGGCCAATGGGTACCATGGGAAAAGTTTATTTCTCTGTCTTCATTCCAGCCTCAGTGCCAGCTATCTTCAAAGTCACTCCTGTATCTGCAGCTGCACAATGAAGGAGCCTCTGACTATCAAAATAGGCGGCTAAGTCCCTAGCTCCTTACTTTGCAGTAGCTAGGGTATTTTAGATGTTTTTGAATGAGATTTCTTTTTAAGAGGTGGATTTTGAGAACACAGATGAAGATGCCACAAAACAAATATCAACAACTTTAAAATTAAAGACAGTTTATGACATGAAGTTTTTCAAAATTATATTGTTGTTCATTACAACAGTAGAAATTAATGAGCAGTCATAGAACAGCCCTACTTCATTATTACTACTAGTTAATTACTATAATGTATTTCTCATGAGTCCAACAGTCACAAAGCAGCTTCCTGCCCTGCATGAGAAGGAGCAGTGACTGAGCAGCTGGGTGGGCTTCTGGCTGATGGCCAAGGCTATCCCACCACCTCCAGTGTGTTAATCCTCTCCTCTCCCCTTCCATCTCCTAACACATCTGGTTTTGCCAGGTTCAGAGGCAGTGTGACTCACTTCCAAGTTGTCTTTATTGTGGGTGTTGACCAAAGTCAACCCTTGAACCTTTTCACATGGAATTTCTATGCAAGGCAGCTTAAATAATGTGTGTTCCCTCTCAGCTATGCATCCCACTCCTTAAACCTGGAATAATTGCTCGGACACGCAAGTCAAATACGTTCTTCTGTTGAATAAGAGAATTCTTTTCTTACAATGATTTTAGGATTTGTACAGTGTTTCAGCAAAAAGGGACACCAAAATATGAATTTTAACAGTTTGAACCTGTCCATTCACATTTACTCAGATTTCATTTGATCCGTGTTTCTAATGTGTAATCCTACCTGTGGTCTATCTGTTCACCAAGCTTTCAGGTCAGCTTTGCATCCATTTCCTGATCTATTGGTCTTATTTCTATTTCACTGAGCTGTATGTTCTGACCTCCAAACCTCCTTTATACCCTATAAGAAAAAAGAAGTCCTTGCTCAATTTTTCTCTCTTCCCTTTGCCGATCTTTACAGTTACAGAGCATTTTCCTTTGCTGCTTTGAAAGTCAGAAGAGAGTTAAGAAGAATAAAAACAAAAGTGCAGCTGAGAAAACAGATTCAATTTAACAGAATGAAAGAGCCAATAAACTTTCAAAACAGACAGTCAAATAATTAGATTCTAGCAGGAAATCACAGAATTGCCGCTGCTATAAATATTCAGAGGCTACGCAGACTGGGCATGAACATCCATCACAGATGATTTAGAAATAATGAAATGAAACAGCTATGGACACAAGATAGCCCAGGTAACAGAGCACAGGATTCTCCAGTTCAATAGTAATTTTTCTGATGTTCTCTGGAAAATAAGCAACCCATTGTAGCTGGCAAAAAGTATGACCTACAAAGTTTTCCTACAAACAGTAAATTTAATTCTGTGTCACAACTAGCTTGGATATCATCCCTATTAATTTTGTCAGCAATTCCCTTTTAGATTGAATGTGTTAACTTAGATTCTGTCTTCTCTCTTTTATTAAACTGGGAAGAGATGAGCCTGTGTCAACTGCTACCACCACGATAGTAATCTCAGAACAATGCCTTTAAATTCCATATGCAATTTTATAGCCACATGAAACCTACACTTACAGGAGATTCACAATTTTTAGATTAACCTTCTTGCTCAATTATTATTCCACAATGTACTGTTTTCAGCTTAGGAGAATTCAAGAGTAATGTTAAACTTAATAGCATACACATTCAGTCATCTACTGATTAATGCTAGGATTTTAACAAGAAATATAATCTCTTGCAGAACAAGATATAAGGATACTTCTGCAAACATAATTTAATTTAAGATTTGTTCATCATTCACTCTTGATTGCAATTAGAGTTTACTTATTAAATACCATCTGTTTTTTAAACATCAAGGAGTAGTCTGAAAAGATATCTCTAAAGAAAAAAAAGCACAAAAAAAACCCCAATAAAAACTGTTGCCAGTTTACTTATAATTGAAGAAAGAAAGTTGACCAATAAGACAATAAATGAATATACTAAAATAATAAAAATGCCATCAATAATAATCTTTTTTAGAAACATATGAGTATACACATACTTCCCCTTTACCTACATTAATCTCAACACCAGGGAACTCTGAAAAAAAAACAAACCCTGTATTTTTCTCTAATCTCATTTACTCTTTTTTTTTATAACTCTATTAATGATATAAAATTCTTCTTACAAGAATCCAATCTATGGGCCAAAGCCCAAAGCTACCAAGTCCCAGAATAGTCAGTGGAACTCCAGCAGTCACTGAAGCAGAACAAGTTACATTACAGAAGCCTGGGAGAGTACAGCAGTTCATGGAAGAAGGAGATGGAAAAATATCCACTACAGGAACACATATCCTTTCCAAATAAAATTCACAAAATATAAGGTCAGATGAGACAAGTAGATCGTACACTCTGATATCCTGTTTATTATTTTAAAAAATATTTTCCATTTTCTGGAATCACGTCTATAGTGAACCAATGACTTTTGTTTAATTAATTAATACATTGCACTTCTTGAAACTAAGTCTTTTGAAAAGGCACACTGTTGTGATCTGAAAACACTGGAGAGTTAGAGATCCCTCTATTTGTATTGGAAATTTGTTTCCAAAGTGACTGTTTTCACTAATTTATGTCTAGGAAACTGATAACATACCAGCTCTTATGCTGAAACTCTTGTTACAGGTAAAAAGGAGACAACTGAAACATAAAGCCAAGGATTTGTTGTGTTATTACCATCTTGACAATCTCATCACAAAATAAGTTCAGATTTTCTGAGTAATTAGTATTACACATAAAAACAGGTAAGAAAAAAAGTCACAATAATATATTTAAAAGTACTGTACAAAAACTTCCTGGCATCTACCCCTTCTTTACACTTACATAGTCCTCCTGTGTCCCAAAGTCGCTGACTTCAGTCTTTGGATGGGTGTGGTGAGAGGGCAGCATCTAGAGCCTTCCCCTGGGAGGAATAAAATGTTGAAGTTAATGCTCTCATATTCCAGGATGAATAATAAGCTTTTTTGTGTTTTCTTTTAGTTTTATGTTTGTTTGCATGTTCGTTGTTTTAGTTTTATTTGTTTTGTTGCATGCTTTCCACTGTGATCTTTCTTCTGCGATCTGCAACTCCATGTAACATCTAGTCTTACCACATACGGAGGGTCTTTACTTGCATTAAGCACTTTATATTTGTTCTCTTTGTTCCCAAAATCTAGCTTTTCCCAGCTCCAGGTCTGTATTTCCTCATCTGTTCACTGGATGTCCATTTATAGCCCCGTGCCCTCCAGTTCCAGTCTCTGTTCTCTCTCTCTACCACGCCATGCCTTTACTCCTCTACCTGAATCCTGTGCCTCCACTTTTGAGACCTGTCATAGCAAGCGTGTGCTCCTCTACCCTATATCATTAAGTTAAAGATTTCCATGGCTTTGTTAAATGCTTAATTCTTCAAAGAATAACTATATTCACTTGGTTTCTTGGATAAGAGTTTTTTTTTGGGGTAGACATGCAGCTCTGAAGACTCTCACAGCCCATGGGCCTGCCTTGGGAGAAGGAAAAGTGTTTGAATGAATGTTAAAACCCCTTGTTTTTCACAATTATTTTCTAATTTTTCCTCTATATTTGTTTTTCTTTATATGAACAAGAAGATTTAGTATCAATTTTGCATCTAAAAATGTAAGTTATCCTTTCTCCTTCAGTTTGTGACCCTTAATCTACCTGATAAAATACTTTCAGTTTGCTGTAGGAACAGTTAGAATAGTCTGAAGTGGAACCCTTCTATACTTCTCTAAAAGTTACTGAAAAAAAGCAATTTATATGATTCTACTCAAATACCTATCCAGTCACAAGTTGAATAAAGGAGTATTTACAAGTGTTTGAGTTACAGCAGAGATTTAATCAAGAAAAAAAGGCAATCCTGTATATGTGTAAAACTAGAAAAAGCCAAGTTTCAAAAGGCAGCATTTACTAGGCAGCAAACTTGAATTCCTAATATTTCTGGCCATTGCATTCCAATCATTCTGTCCTTACCTGTAGATTTCCCAGAGAGTTGGGGTTACACTATGGCATATATGACTAGATTGTGTTCCCCACTCAAGGGTAAATGATGTGATAACTTTGTTGGTGAAAAAAGAAAAGGCATGTATTTTCCATTATTTGCTGTAGTTTAGTGAAGGAATCTATAATTTGGTATTCAGAGAAATTAACATTTTACTATTAACAACACTAATGTTTCTACTTCAATCTGACACTAATGTTATGAAATAGATTTATCAAAACTGTCTGGTTAGGTAAAATACTATCAGAAAAGAAGTAATCACATTAGTGTTTTAATTAATTTCATACTTCAACTCTTTAAGTGTGTAAGTATTTATCTGGTATGTTAATTACCTCAAAAATGTAACTAGACTGGAGCTTTCTGCAACTGCAACCCAAGAAGGCTGACACAACAGCAAAAGAAAGGAAGAAGGAGGACAGCATCTATAGAAAATGACAACAAAAGATGGTTAGGATCTTACTGATTAGGAGGCTCAGAGAGAGGAAAGTCAGGTGAAATTTGAGTGTTATTTAAAAGTCTAGTCACTTCATGAAGCTTGAAAAAAATATTGGTAGGTGATTTCTATAGAATGAAGAAAACCACATGTTGAGTTACCTACCTTAAGAGACAACAACATCTCTTTCGTCTTTGTTTATACAATGATGTCCCCTGACAGAATTCAATGACATGGGGTTACAAATCAAAATATGGGACATGAAACCAGTAATTACCTTGCTTGTCTCTCTTGTTTCACAGACATAGAAGTGTTAGACCACAGTCTGGCCACAGATCTGGCTCCAAGACTCTTTAAAAACCTGGCAGAGCTTTCTTTCCTGTACCATCATCTTGCAGTTCAAAGATGTCAGTGGTAGTTTTATGTCATTCTTCTACTATCAAGCATCATAAAACAAAACAAAAACCAACAGTCACCTGGTTTTCTGCAAGAGGTGTGGAACTAGGGAAAAAAACAAACAACAAAATGTAATAATACCAGAAATCCAGCATAAACTCTGAAATGTACTCTGAATTATCAGGGTTAACTGATAAAATGGACTTGCATGTCTTTGATTTTGATCAGATGTTTGGTAGTAGGAGATTCTACGTCACACAGACCTGGTACTAATGACATTGGGGGCCACAGCCTGATTAAGGGACAGAAGCTGAATTCTGTTTTCAATGTTCTGCTTTTACACCTCAAAGAAAACCTCAGACTTCAGAAATCTAAAAAAAAACCCAAAAATAAAATCAAAAGCAACCACATTAGCAAAATATCTCAACATCTGAAGCCACAAAATAACATTAACATTTTTCAATCATTTCAAAACGTAAATAGTTTTACTATCCCACCTGTATTTCAGATAAAGTACCAAGAATTTTTGCTCTTCGACTGTGAACTTGTACAAGAGTATATGTGAGTGTGCATGAGTGTGTGAGTGTGAGAGCAACTGGGCAAGAAAGGGACACGAGGCTTATGAAACTCAAATTTTAGCACAAAGTCTCAACATTGGTATACTCTGAATTTTTCAGATTGTGTAGCTTGACACAAAATATTTGGAAGGTCATTATGCAAGATATGTCTGCAGTTAGAAGGGCTTTTTTGACAATAAAGGATTATTTCATTTGAAGTTTCTTATTTCTAAAAGGTCTTATTGTAGTGTTCTTCCCCAACAATACTAATGACATTTCTTGCTTGAACTGTGATGGTTAGGGGTTGAGAACTGACTGACAGGCAGAAAAGCAACTGTGAAAAATATTCCAATAAAAGCATATTGCATCATTTTGATCCCAAATGCAAATTCTGAGAGCAGCAAAGATACCTGTGAAATCAATACCCAAGGCCAAGCTCTACTCTCAAGTTTCATCAGTCCTCTCTTATGCTGAATGAGAAAATACGTTGAAAATACATAAGATATATTTTAAAAGTGAGAACAAAAACTGATAAAAGGCAGTTTATATGCACTTTATTTTTATAGTGCAACCAGCTTATTAAATGGGTATGGTCATGCTAAATCAGGGATATATGAGAACACACTTTTGTGGGATTTAAAATTATTAATAATAATGATTTAGAATAATCTAGGTCACTTTTCTTAGTAACTATGTTTTCCTTTGAAGTTCTGAATATTTACTCCCAGGATGAAGTTTTAGGGAAGCATATCCTGTGTCCCAAAATACACAACATTTCAATCTCCAGAATTTCACAGCCAGAAGTGGCCTTTTGATCCTGCAAACAATATCTGAGGCACCAGAAATGGCTTCTGCTTTTGACTGATCACCTGTGAGTGAGTGAGGGTGAGAAATGGGGTTTAGAACTTTTCTAAAGACATGTCAAAAATATTCCCACTGGACTGACTCTGAGATATGAAAATTCCTATAGAGTCCTGAGTGTTCCCAGTGGAATAAGAATCATCTGGCTTCTTCAACCTGGCTAAAGGGAAGAATATCCTTTTATATATTGAGGTTTCTATTATAAAGTAATGCTTATTAGTTTAGTTTACACAGCTTTAAATTCAAGCAAAGACCTACAAATGGTCTACAAAATGAACTTCAGTCCTTATCACACTAAGCTTTGTAAAAGGCATTTTCAGCAAAATTTTGAGCCATACCAAACCAGGCACCTGTGAACTAGTTAAGGAATTAAAATATGTGATAAACTTCAGGGAGAAAGGGTACTCTGGGCTTTTTATACAGCCTCTCTCTTGAACCTGATTAGGTTTCTTAGATATTACAACTTAAGTTACAGCCTGGCTTGTTAAAATCACTGAAGTGTTGCCCTGAGAGTACATGCTGACATTGGATGGCACTTCTAAACTGCAACTCTGATTTATTTTCAAAACTTATTTAAGTGGAGAGTCACATTTTTCTCTACCTGTTTTAAAAGTCCTAGAAATCATACCTGGACATCTGTTTTCTCTGCTGGCTTTCTTTCCTGTACAATAACAAGGCACTCTGCAAACAGTCTGGCTGTTTTCACAGTGCATGAGATGGAAAATGTATCCTTTTGCTTTTTAGTGGTTTACCATAGAAGGAAAAAAAATGATATCTTTAAGCCATGTGATGTCGAGTAAAGGATGAGAAGAGGAAACCCATAGGAACTGGAAACACATGGTTTCATTCATATCAAATGTATGATTTTACAATGACATTGATAAAAATATACAAAAACCCTATAAAACCCGAGAATTAATTCAATAATACAAACAAAATTTTCAAAGAGGTAAATAATTGCAATTTCTTAAAATATTTGGTGTAGTTTTCCTAATACTAAAGTTCTAAGCAATGATGACCTTAAAGACTTGAGCCTGAATCATTAAATAAAAAGTGATTTTTTAAATCAAACCCAGCCACATCATTTATTTAGCTTGTCCTATTCCCTCTTCCCTTCATTAGCTGTTTTTGGCATGGAGTTCAGCTATTCTACTGAAAAAAATTTTGTAAATATTTTCCATTGATGTGCTAGTGTATAGTAGCCAAAACCCAAAACTGTTAACCTGTACTGCACCTTCAGCATTAAAATTAGCTTTAAAGTACCTGTAATAAGAGGTAAATTTCCTAATTTTACTACTATTTCAGAGTAATACTGACTTCATTAACAGAAAAATAATTGAAGCTAAATAAAATACAGTGGAATTTTCCTGTATTTATTGTCACACATAATTATTTGGGCATTTGTTCAACATACCAAATAAAAACTACTATGTATCTTTTATTCAAACACACAAACAAAGAATATATTGTATATGGAGATGCAGCATCCATAGACAATTTGTTTTCTGCAGATCTCTCCAGACAATATTTATTGTCCTATTTTTTAAATTTCATTTTAAGGGCAGTGAATGATGGCTAGAGCTGACAGATATTCTATAGGTATTGGAGTCTTACCATCCACAATGAAAAAGCTTAAGAGAAAATCACCATATCACCCAAGATCATACAAAGGAAATGGATCAGCACTGAGAACCAGAATAAATGAGCTGGTTTCATCATATGAGAATAGCTGATGTTAGCTGCATACATTGTATTATACAGATGTATCCATATCACATTTTAATTTTATTTGTAGTGTTTGTCTTTCTACTAATGTGTAATTTGAAAATATTGTCACACCTTGTTATAAATTCTGTATTAAACTGCTTTTACTTTATAGTAAATAATAGGATATTTGGATTTTTTTTCAGACAAAGACTCTTTTCAAAAGCTTTCTGAAATTCCTGCATAAAAACAAAAGCTAAAAAATTGAAGAGTTGTATAATTATGTTCTGAAAAAAACATGGACACTACAGGGGACTACATTTTTCCCTTTACTTTTGGAGGCTGTTTTTTCCCCCTGGTTATTTCTAACAGTTTGCAAAGAGTGAAATGGCTTTTATTATTTCTTTTAGTGCCTCCAGCCAGCCCTCAGGTCACATGGCACCATCCCTGATGCAGTTCTTCACACCAGAATCAAACAAAATAGTGAAAGAAGCTATTATGCAACACAGAACTATAAGTGTTTCTCTCTCCACACCCCATTTCTTCAGCATCTTGCCTGTCTTAAGCATATAAGAAAAGGATGGATTTGTTTTTCAAAATTAATATCACAATTTTTCATTTTTACATGGGAGGAGAAGTGACACCAAATAAACTAGAACTTTAAACTAATCTTTAAAGAGGACAACACTGAAACTTTTAAATGGCTGAAACATTTAGGAAATTCATAGACAAAACCTTTTACCCTTATTTTGCAGCAGTTATAAAATCTTTGCAGTTAAAAGATTTATACTTCTAATGTTTGCTGCAAAGTTGACCAAAAGATGAATCATAGAAGAAAAAATACAAAAGACATTAAAAAAAGATCTACATTGTTGAATGGCCTAGAAACATTCAAATATTTTGTTAGATCTGCAGTTTTGTTGATATTTATTGAATCAGTAGCACAAATATTAACTACTTTCTGAGATGAAGGAAAAAAGCTAACAAATTTCAATGTCTTATGGCAATGTGGGGGTAAATTACATTGCAGTTTTTCTCTATGGCTTTCATTTATGGCTGACTTGCAACATGACATTAGCAAGCATATTTTGTTGAGTTTATAAGCAATTTTCCAAGGACTAACACAACTGTACCTTGCTTTGAGGTGATGTAGATAAAGTTAACTTAGTCCTTTCATTGGATGAATTCTGAATGTATAGGGTTTATTACCTAAATCATAGTGAGACTATTACTGAAATACAACATATTTTTCTGATGAACGAAATACAAAATACATCAATAGGATGTTCAGACTTTAAAAGTAGTTGTAGAAGAGCAACTCGGATTTTTAAAACCTGCCTATAGTTACAAACCTTAGCTCAATCTATTTTTAAAATGGGAAATAAGAGGTAATATGCATCAGGTTTAGCCTACAAGCATTTATATATGAAAAAAACTGGGTAGGGGGATTTTTACTCTAGCAGATAAAAGCAAACCAATACTAGAAAGTTGCTGGATGCCAAAATTTGGATATGAGAAAAAGAAAACTGCTAGGTTTAAACAAAAGACTTGGGCTAACAGAGACTGGGAAAAAACCTCCATCTAGAGTCCAGACAAGGATCCATTGATGTCGTGGGTTTGGACCTGGTGTGGCAGGAAGTCACAGAGAAAATAGGAAAAAATGGCTCTAAGGAACACACAGGCTTAAGGGCCAACTCCTTCAACACTTTTGCTATGTTATCTTATTACACTTTCTAAAGAAATAATAAAGGAGTGACAGCACCTTTATCATAGAACCATAGACTGGTTTGGGTTGAAAAGGGACTATGTAAGTGAGGCAGCCCTAATTCCATATTCACAATATAAATTTAACCTTGGTCAACCCTATTTAATCTTTGCTTCCTTTTCAGGGCTCGTTTTTTTCTTTTTCATTTTACTCAATTCAAAAAGCTGCCTATTTCCCTTACTTTCCCATAAGATAAATAATAAAATGGACAAAAGATAAACAATGAAAAAGAACAAATTGCACAGCACTGGCAAAATGTTCTCCTCAGGAAAAATTCCCACTGATTACAAGAGACAAGAGATTTCAACTGGAGCTTTGCCTGAAGAAATAACTGAGAATTAAACCCGAATAAAATAATCACATAATACAAGTTCTCACAAGTGGAGAAATTAAATTCTCTTTCAATTCTCACATGGACAGCAAAGTCTTTGTCCCAGTGATGGGAAATAAGAGTTTTGCCATTGATTTTCAATGAAGCCAAGATTTCACCCCAGGGCATTTTTTTTTCTCATATCATATTTATTATCTCTTTACCATAACACATCACCTAAAGAACAGCTAATACTTGCAGAGTAATCATGTATTCCAAGATCAGATATTACCATCCATTGCAGATTTGAATATGTAATGCAGTTTTTATTTCTAGAAAAATTGTCATGTTTTGAAGCAGGAAAAAAAACCCGAAAGCAAAGCAAAAAACCCAACTGAATTCAGGCACTGAAATTAAAGGGAACAAATATTAGCTGTCAAACCCCTTCTAGGAAAAGAAATTACTGTATATGGTCTGCTGCTGGCTCTGTCATTTCCTAAGTATTCCATTTGAGAGAGAATAAATATGCATCCAGTTGAAAAATTAAGAGCTAAAATAATCCAAATGGTTTAATGGAGTATAGTATCCACCTCATGGAAGTGAAAATTATGGGGCTTTAGAAACATGTCACAATTGATGAATTGCAGTGTTAAAGAAAATGTCATAGATGTCAGGGCTTATTATGGTAGTACCAAGTCAGTACTTCCTTGCTACATTTAAGAATCCTACTCAAAAGGCCGTGTTTCTGTTCAGCAACAGTGTCTCAAAGAAGGTAGCAAAACTGAACAATTTTGGGAAAATACTGCTGGACTCTCAGAGGGAAGCAATTTCTGAAGCAGGGATGGCTGAAAAGCTCTTAGTAAGTTCTTATACTGTAATTAGAGAGCAGCTGCAAACTTCTACCTACAAGGTAACATGGAATATTTTAAGATCTGCAGATGTGTCCTGGGAAACTCAGTTTCCATAACAACAATTTTTGGTGCCATGATTATGAGGCTGTCTGCACCTCTTGATTTCTGCAGCTGTTCACTTGGGGTTGTCAGTATTATACTGTTATTCTGTCCAGCACTAAATGCTTTACTTGTATATTTGCACAAACTGATTTTTTTGGTGATTTTAGAGGACAAAACCCATAGTCACTAATGTACCTTAGAGCTCTGGTATAAGGGAGGATCCTCCTTCAGTATATTACTGTTTAATGAAGTTGGAAAAGGCCAGTGCCACTGAGATGTCATAGTAGCATAAATCTTAATATGCTTAAAATATCAAGTAATCAGGAACTAAACTTAATCTGGAAAAGCAAGGGTTTTTTTCTAGGTTTATTACTCAAATCAAGCTTAAGAGCTCAGCTAATGGAGGAACAGACATGAAATACAGAAGAGAGATATATAAGGTAATACAAAATTTTAAATTATTCTAAGCACAAAAGAAAAAGAAAATCAGACTCAAACTTTTCTCTTGGCAAAACAGATCAAAGGCAGTACATCCTAATATTTTCCTTTTGAATACCAACTCCAGCAGGCACAGACCTTCTAATGTTTTAAGGAGAAAAATTAAGGTCTTTATAGCTGCTTTTTCATACCAATACATGACCCCATATGTGAGTATAATGCCAGTATCTCTAGAAGAGACTAGAACACAACAATTCCCTTGCACTGCTTCTCAGGGAAAGTCTGCCCTGACCAAAGCACAACTGTTAATTGACTATTTTATTCCACTTTGGGGGATTTAATACAGTCTGGCTGCTTTCTTTGCCAGGCTTGCAGGTTAAATGTGTTCCAGTGCAGCTACCTGACTAAATTTTCAACTGGTTTCTCCAACTCCCGTAGTATTCTTTTTAAAACATGGACTTCATGCATTACTCCTTTTTTATTTCCTATTTTCTCCTTGTTTTTCCATCTTCTACTTTTACCTTCCTGTTCTCCTACTGTCAGGTGATTTTACATATGTTCATTCCTCCGCTATTACTTTTCTGCTCTCTTTAGTTGATAACCATGATGGCATTTTTTCTTCTCATAAATCATTCTCATTTTCTAATTCCTTATACTGTTTAATGCCTCTTTTCCTTGCAACAATAAATAAATGAATAAACAGAAAAATGTTTTACAAGGTAGGTAGGCAAGACGACATCAGAATAATATTATTTGGCAGTTACTTCCTGCCATAGGTCTGTGACTGAGCTGACAGAGGGACCCTTAAGAGTAAACCAGGAGAACTACTTGACCAGGGTTCATATTTAAAGAACATCAGCTCAGAGGTGAAGAAAATACAGTCATTTTGCAGGGTAGTTAAACTTCTTGACAAACTTATTTGTTAGTTTCAAATACTAAGTTTTTTTTAAAATAGAAAGAACTCCCTGTGGTTTCCCCCAGCTATGGAATGTTTTATGATCCTCAGACCAGAAAAGCACATAGTTATCCAAGTACAATGCTTGTGTGCTCTATAAAATTGCTCTCAAGCTAAATGTATTTGTGGGAAAAACCTATTAAGAATCAACCGGTAAGAATTACAAAAGAAAACATTTTAATAGAAAAGGGCCTTCAAGACTGTTAGTCACATCATTTAATTCTCTCTTGGGGGCCCACAGACACTTACACAGTGTATTTGATGCAAGACTTAAAAAGAAAGCATAACAAAACTGAACAGAGAAAATGTAATTTTGTCAGCCTTGAGCTGAGGGTAATGGAAAGGAAACGGGTGCAATGGAATGGGGAGCAGTGATGGGTGTAAGATAAAGTTTAACCATTCCTGCCATTTTTCCATTTCTAACATTCTACTACTCATACTACTGCAAACACTTTGCTTTTGCTTTGAGTCCACCTTAAAGAGAAAATATGAACATCAATAAGCACTGGGAAATTCAGAACAATATAAACAGAAGCAGGTCATGCAGTGTTTCATGGGAGACCATCTCACTCCAAGATCTCTCATTCTGAGAGAAACATTAAGCAATGTTGGTGTCCTCAAGAACCCTGTTTTCACACGGAGGTGTATCTGGGAATTGAACACACTTTATTTTCTCCATGATTAAAAGGAAAAACATCTCCAGTGATAGCGAATAAAATAGAATCAAAGACAAGTATATTTTTATGGTTTGGGCAGCTATGTAAGAGAGATTTAGGCTAAAATTTGGTCAAATTTATTGTTCTAGCCTGTTTTCAGCTTCTCATCCAGGGGAAAAAGTACTCTGCTTCCCCTTGTCAATACTCTGGTCAAAACAGTTCCCACTGAAATTCAATTTTAACTCTTGGCAAACAAAAATTATCTTGTAATTTTTTTCTCAAATATTAGACGTATTTTTTAAGGAACTATGAGTATATTAGATGTCTTCTTATTTCTGTCTATGTCACTGATTACAGTCTAGTAGGATACCACTTACAAATTTTAAAAAAAATTTCATAAATAAAACCTGCAGAAAGTACAAACTGTCTTCAAGAGTGCCTAGGATAAAAGGAAATCTATTTTCAGAAGTCCTAGCTGGCAGTTTGCAAATGTGCAATTAAAATTCTGGCTCTTCTCTAATTATGGAACACTTAAGTTAAATGGTCTTAATAGACATATAATGATGGCTTTATAAACCTAGAGTTACTTATAATCTAAAGTAATTTCTACTTCAGTTTAAAAAGCATCCATTAAACGCCTATTATGAACTTTACATAATTTAGAAAGACATTTAATGAATGCTTTATAAAACTAAACAGCAATTATTAGCAAAGACAAGTGTTAAGCATATAGATTAACATGCTATTAATGTGAATTAGCTTTTTCAGATTAAATAGTGAAACTTGTACTTAAAGTCTATTGAGATGAATGCAGATTAAAATGCTGTACATGCTTGTAATGGAAAATTTAAGGATGCCCAATAGGAGAAAAAATTGCTTAGTGCAATTTTTCATTAGGATACCGATTTATTGAAACACTGATTGAGCTGCAGACAATTTAGAAAGAAAACTCTTTAATGAAAGAGTAATTTAATAATAATGTAAGTATTATAGAGAAACGAAATTTGATTATTTTGATGCTTCAATTGATGTAATACCTGAGTTCTTTTCCTTTTAAAAGTTCTGAAAATGCAACTGTCTTCATTTACAGAAAATTTGAAAATGTTTAAGTTTACCAGGAGATGAAGATTTTGTTTAAGAAGTCCTGCTTGTACTACTTTGATTTATTTTTAATAATAAAGAGTGAGAAAAGCCTGAAATCACATAACCCTTGTTTATTATCACTAAGCACACCAGGTTACCTTCTGTTTTGTCTAAAAAAACATTTCCAAAACTCTGAATTCTTTTTCATACTTTACTTTATGTCTTGGAGAAAGTCCTTTCAATACCCATCCTAATTTGTGAGTATCTGATTTATAACAAAGAAAGGAAGAGCTAATACTTCACAACTATTAAGGAGTTTCAACATATATATTTTAAAATAATGTTGCCACAAAGCAGGGATGGATGATATTGACTCATCTATTGTCAGATCAAATACCATGGGTTGAGATTTATGTTTGATTTATGTCATAAGCAAAGTTATGACAGGATTGGATCTGATGCCCTGACTTTGAAAGTTTTACTGCCATCTATTTCAGAGAAACTGTGGCATAAAAAAAAAAGGAAAAAACCCCAAATTATATGGAGAATAAAGATTATTTGTGTGACTGAGAGGAGAAAACTCAGATGGAGAAACTGGGAGTGACAGTAAAAGGTAACAAACACTTAAGATGAATAATAGCTACATAGGATGCACTTTCTCTCTACTGACCTTCTACACTAAGAAAGATTCCAACCATGATTTTCGATACAAAAAAGGTAACACTTGTGGCAGCAAAACACTACATCATGTTACAAAAATGATTCCAGCTAAACCCTATAACACCATGGGACAGCATGTTATGATCATAATGATGTTATCATCATTAATTAAACACAGGAGGCTACAGAAAAATCAGTTTCTGTTAAGAAAATACTTTTTTTCCTTCTTTTTTTTAAGGAAAGAAGAGAAGAGCAGATCATGTCCTTAAAACACAATGAGATTACAAGTAATTTTTTTTTTAATTGAACATTAAGGAAGGAATAAATTTTTCCTTTAAGAGCTAAAAATATTGAGGACCTTGAGCCAATTGACAAAAAATATTTTAGGAACATTCTAATGCCAGTAAATTAGCTTAGGCATGACTTACATGAAGGTATATTCTATCTGTCTGCTCTAGTCCAAATGGTAATTTGATTATTGTAATTTTTTTTAGCTAATGAAACCTAAATTGCTATGGGGGACTGTAATAAGATGCCATTGCACACTTTAAAATAGCTTAAACAAAGAAGTATATAGTTATGAGGATGCCCACAGCTCCTAATAAACTTGTGTTGGGGCAGAATAATTAAGAGGTTTTGGTCTATAAGAAATGTAGATGATCAGGTTTCCAGGAGAGACCATCAATGTGCCCTTAATACAGTTGACAGTTCTGGTACCCCAAAGAAAGCCTTCAGGTCAATATTCTATCACTTAGTTTTATTTTAAACATTAAATTTGCCATTCCTCCACGTATTCTCAGTAGGAGGAAGGAAGGCAAAGACTGATTCAGTTCTGTCCTATCTTCTAGTTCCCATAACATCCTTAGCACCCCTTGATTAAAATGTCAGTCTAGCATTGACTCTTCAGTGAAGATGATTTTCTTTCTTTGCTTGATGTGGTGGTTTTTTTAGCTTGTTCTAGGAAGACGTGTAATATGGCTCCTGGCTGACAATTTCTATGACAAGGAGATTATAGCTGGACATTTAAAGAATCTCTCCACTTTCACCTATTTTGTAGCAATAAAAAAATTCTTTGTTGCATCCTCTTGCATGTCTTTTTTTAATGAGGTAATTAAAAACATGATTACTGTAGGGGAATTGTTCTCACTTTCTCGATAAATAAATAAACGAAAGTGAATAGAAAAGTGCCTTTTTTAGATGTGTTTTCTCGTTTGTGATCTATATATATATATAAAATGAAAAGCTGAAAGGGATCAGCTGCAGTGTCTAAGCAAAAAAAGTCATGTAAATCTTTTACGATGAAGTATGTCCAACAAACCCCAGCAAAAAGTTGTATTACATTTAGAGGAATAGGAAAGAATCAACACTCACACTTAGCAGATTGAGAAAACATTATGATCACCAGATAGTTTCTTCAAAATTGTTGCCGAATGAAAAATAAACCTATATGTTACCTTAAAGTGAAAGTAAGTAGTCTTCCAACAACTAACAAACCAATAAATATTGTTCATTTACAAAGCAGCATTTCTGAAGCCATTGGCCACACCCATTAAGCATTTTGATCATCAAAATCTCCTGATTGAGTTTAATGTAATTTCATTATACATAACTTTTTGATTCTACATGTGCATTTTCAGTACTAATGGCTCTATTTTACAATACTTCCCAATAAAAACTAGATTTCATTGTAATCTGATACATGCTAAGAATGGCTGCTGCAGTATTGACCTAAATAAATTCTGACTATAGTTAACACAATGATTTTCTGATCATTAAAAATTAGGGAATCATTATTAATTTATTAAGACAAATTTATTTTTGCTTAATAATTGCATCTTGCTGATAATGTTTTTTTAAGGCTTCTTTATAAGACAATTTTATCATGTAATGAAATACAACAAAGTGTCAAAGTGTAACCAATATCATTGTTGAGTTATATACTAAGTTAAGTCTGATAAATAATATTTAAATAGCTGGGCTACATGGGCTTTTAGCTGCAGTGAGAATCTGGTTTGGCTGAAATGTTTTTTAATACAATATTGGGATTTGTTTTAGTGAAATTTATAAAATTTTATGCAGTTTTAACATAAATATAAACCAATAAGGGAAATTAGAGCACAAGTTTACCTGCCATTTCCTGACTTTATCACTTTGGCTGTCTTTGGCAAAGAAATCGACGGAAAGCATCAGAACCCATGCCAGAATCCAGACTTTCCATATTAACTGTTCACACTTTTTGCAAATCAAGGCATAAATTTTTAACACAGGTGTCTGTAGGAAGGCAAGATCAAACTTGAGCAGGAAGAGTTGCACCTGATACAATCCAAATTCTCATTCTTTTTCCTTCTCTCTTGCTTGGATGATTGTTACTGTTCTTCACATAAATGTACCTGTGTGCTCTGTATGACCAAGGCACAGGAGTCTCACAACACCTCGCAAATTTATTGAGGGACTGAGACAAGTTGAGTGCTACTGGCCCTAAGATTAAAGCAGCTAAGACTTTCATATTGCAAACTCTGGATCCTATTTTGAATGTTTATCATTGTGATAAACATTGTGATAAATCTTTCCGATCTTGGCATGTATCTGATCTATTAATTGCAGCTGAACAGAACTGGTGAACTGGAAAAATTTCTCTAAAGAATGTAGACTGCATTTATATTCCTTCAAATTCCTTCCAAGTTGTAAAGGAACCACCCAGTCCTAGGTGGTTTCTATAACATCCCCGTGTTTAGCAGCCTTATTTCCTTCTGTCATACTCCCGAGGGAGTTCCTCAGAAAAAAAGAAACAAATAAACAAAAAACCACAACATACTGACACACAAATAAGAACATGAGAAGATCTCTAGATAGTAGATTTTAGTTGACCTAGTCTACTAATGGCCAAACAGATGCCACCACAACAGCTGTCTCATGAACACCTGGAACAATTTTGCTGTCCTTACATTTGAAAATGTTTCTCACTCAAAAAATTGGAGGTGTTAGTATCCCAGGAAAGAAAAAAAAGAGCAAAAGTAGCAAAACCAACCCATAACATTCCAAGCTGTTTACTAGGTTTTTTAACCAGGTATAAAGGGGTTGAATATAATTTCACACGATTCTTCTGATTTTCTATTGTAAGTTCTTAGACTACCATAAAAAGCTTTGAATATCTCCTCCACTTATTTCTAAAGCAAGCTAATTTTAAGTTAGGCAGTCTCTGCAACACATGCAAAATAAGGGGAAAAAAATCCAAATAAACAAACAACCAGTTTCGAAGTTTGACAGTAAAGAACAACAAAGATAATCACCAGAAAGGTCTTCAATATATTGTGCTGCCTTGTAATACATGTTTTGGGGGCTGCCTGCTATGGAGCAAGGAGAGACACATCTAAATGGCCTGAATCATCATCTTTTCTAAAACTTGTCTGAAGTATCTTAAACTCCCCTATTCTGCCTAGGAAGTAATTTCTGACAGTGTTTTTTACATTTAAAAGTGCATTTATATATTGCAAGAATGCATGAATGAATCCTTTAAACAGCGAAAGAGATGATGACCACAGTGAAAGAATAAACATATTCTCTGCATTAAGGACAGAAAAGCAACAAGTGTCTGTTTCATATCCGGGGACTCTGGGAATGTAATTCATAGCTAAGGGAGCCCTGAACACATTAAGTAGCAATCTGTTTATTTTATACAACTAAGGTGTTAAAAATGGTTAGATCCATTGATGGCATAATGAGTGCTTAAAGAGGTTTTCCCATTTACTTTCTCTACTGAGCTTGAGAAAAGATCCGCCTTTTTTTTCTGTCTCTAATGTATATATTTTAGCTCCTTTGTTTGCAAAAGTACCACCTCTTTAAGGAGATCCTACCTAGACAATACCTTTTTTTATTTTTCTTAAAGAAAATGGTATAGGAAGGAAGAGTTACTTTAGAGATGTGAGATATTAGCATAAACAAATGCTTGCAACAGGCAAAACTGCCTGATTATCTCGGACACTGATGGGTGAAAAAGAATGACCAGTCAGTGTAACAGAAAGTAATAAGTGCAGTAAAGAAAAAAACCTTATAAATGAAGTAAATAAATTCTACACTCCTATCATTTGCATGATGGTGTAGAAAGAATCAGCTTTCAAACTTTCCTTGACAGCAGGATGGATTTGAACTCCTTCTAATATCAAATTAATTAAATTATATATTTAGTATTTTTAACTGCAGCAATTTGAAACAACCCACACACAGTATGTTTCTGGGTCAAGAGTGACAAGATTAATTAGCAAAGCATTTGGATAGCTTCTTTCATGTCAAAAGTTATAATTAAGGTGGCACAGAACAATATAATTTATCCCTTGATATATACCAAATTATTCTGATCTGCATAATTTAAATACGGCATTAGACAATATCTTGTGCTGCTAATAATAAGAGAATGTAGCTGGTACTACCTATTCATGTATTTTCATTAAAGGCTTATTCATAATTTATAGTTCCGTTGGCTTGGGAAAATATTTACTAAATGAAAAATGTATTGTGGTCCCATAGTTAACAGTTAGGTTGACAGCATTAGGAGCCCTCAAAACTGGCTAAAAAAGCATTTGTCTTAAATAATACATCTATTGAAATAAAACACTGTTGTTGTTGGTTTTTTCCCCCCAATTTTGTGATTTTATTTGTTATTACTTCTTTGTACTCAGTGAAGTTAAACACAATAACAGAGCTCTTGCTCTACTCAGCATTAGTCAGAAGAACCCATCTCATTCATTTCTGGGAATCTGTGGTTTGAAATGGGAGCCGGAAAAGCATCATGGCTTCCCAGAGGAAGGGAATGAAGCAACGAAAGAGATACTCTTCCTCTCTTCCACATTCTGCTAATCCTACCCTTGTGAAACACAGGAAATGGGCTGATGACAGAACCACATCTCACACAGCAACTCCAATGATACATGACATTTTCACCATATGGATTTCTCAAAAGAAAATGTAAAGAACAGTTTGCCACATGGAAATTCAATTCAGGATGTGGTTTGGATGTGATTACTTGGCACATGTGCCAGGTGAAGAGGAACTGGTTTTCAAGTATGCTGTTTCCAAGAAGACTAATGCTCACTTCACTTCCAGCAGTGATTAGGCTTTATGCAAATTAAGGCAGGGCTCCCAAGATAACATGGCTACAGAGCAGGGACTATACCTCATAGGATCCAATTTCTCCGCACTTTCTAAATTTACTTACTATTGCAGGA
Source organism: Neopelma chrysocephalum (assembly GCF_003984885.1). NCBI lineage: Eukaryota > Metazoa > Chordata > Aves > Passeriformes > Pipridae > Neopelma > Neopelma chrysocephalum. The sequence continues at coordinate 1,652,102 of NW_020897715.1, forward strand.
GTAATGACCATGTTTAAGAACTGTGAAGTTAGCAAGCCTATCTTTCTCAGGATCACTAAACTCCTAATGTGTCATGTAGAGTGGCTTTAGACGTGCATTTTATCCCTTTGAAATTGTGGATTTTTGTCACTGTTTAAGACTGATGCACATAGAAAGTACCTGGGGTGAAAGATCCTAGATTTGGGACAACTCAATGCTATGGAATCCCTTCTTTAAAACTGCACTAAACTACTAAAGAAGAAACATCATCTTTAAAAATAAGAAACAGTAAGCATATTGACTGTGATTGTACATGAAGAATACAGAAAAAATTATTTTCTTTAAAGATACCTAAAGGCAGTCAACGAATCCTTTAACTTATTTTGAGCAATAATGCCTAAGTAACATGGGGATATGGTTAAGCTTTTTATTGGTAAGTCATAAGCCTTCTCATTAAACATACATCATTGTATTGCCAATGTCACTCCCTCAAGCTTTTCTTCAAATCAATATCTTTTAGTCCCTGCCAGCCTGGCTGATCAGATACAGTCTGCACACCAGTATTGACTCCAGTTCCATTAGAAGATAATAGCGCATGCCATTGCAACCCTTGAGGTATCTCTTCTATGACAAAACCTCTCAATGTGAACGAGCTACAAGGTTATTCTGACAAATCAAAGAACTGTAAAGAAACAGTGTACATACTCTTTTGTGTGAATGAATTGAGATTTCTTCCTCGTTGTCCATTCCAACATCTATAAAAGGATACATTTGCATACACGTAAAGTACAAAAAAATTCTATTCTCGAGATCTTCTCAGCTACCGTTTCTAAAACACGTTTTTACTAGAGGCTATACAGAGGAAATACAGACACAACAGTGTTTTTTTATTAAGTTCAGCAAAATATTACTTTGAGCAAGCCATTAAGGATAAACTATCAACTAGATGCTTTGTTTTCTTTTTTAAGCTTTCTAATAACTATATAATTGCTTTCAGGAAAAGGTTTCCAGCATGAATTACATAGTATACTGAGAATATATTAAATATTCAATATTTATTTAAGACATATTGTAGCACATAGGCAATCTACATGAATAAAACATTTTTTCCTTTAAGCATAGTTTAGTAAAATAAAGAGCTAACAGTTTAAAAACCCAGAGAGCTCTAACTTCATATATAGCTTTCTTCCTTCCATTTAGAAGTTTTCATAATTTTAAAGTAAGAAGATAAAGTTCAGTTGGAAATGAGAGTTTCTTTGAAAACAAAACGTTCTGCAGAGATTTGAGAAATGGACTTTATGTAACGCATGTGACAAATACAGACATGGTTTTGATTCACATAATTTGCCTATGTTATTTTTCTTGGGCCTCCAGCAAAAGCTCCCTTCAACTCAGCTTTGTTCCAGCCACATGGTGAGTGGACTCAGGCAGGTGTTTAAAGGCAAAAACTCCAAACACAGACACAGTGCTGGTACCACAAGTAATCTCGCAGAAGCAGCTCAGTGGGAACACACAGCAAAGCAGGTATTTATTATTTCCATTCCAGAAGCAATGAGAGCCCCCAGCTAAGAACAAAACGAGCAGTTACTCAGCAGAGAGATAATAAAGATCCTCAGGACAGTGGTTACCACAAGGAAAGCACAGAAACAGAAGTTATTTTCACTTTGGTATGGCACAAGGCATATTGATGTCCATATTCCCCCATCCCAGTCTCATTTCCTATCCATCTTGGGGAACAGAACACAAGTGTTGCTAGGTCTCCTTTGATAAATAGAGTCTTAGATGTGTGTGTTCTTCAGAATTGGTCAGGGCTGAGGGGAACAGTTCAAGCAGAGAACACAAAGATTTTTGCA